>NC_135788.1:8680000-9042500 GCF_051106095.1 Pogona vitticeps
TCAATTCACCAATGGGGAAAGTGCCTTTCAAAAGTAATTCTTACATAGACTTATTAAAATATTGTTTATTCTGACATTTACTCACAAAACTCCATCCATAAAACATGGGAAAATAAGCCCTTCCATCTAAATTTTCCATTTTGCTATGATATGATGTGCTTGGCCATGGCTCATTTAGGTTTAAGTAATCTACTGAACCAATCACATTTATGTGACACATTCAGTTGTCAGTATCTAGCTTTTCAACCTTTGAAAGTTTAGCTCTCCTATTCTGCCTTGAAATATTTATGAATGTGGAAAGCTCTGCAACAGAGAAGCCTATGTTCTATTGACTTTTAATGTCAGTAAAAGTTCAGTAAAAGTTCACCTAGGAGTGCCAAGCATTTTATGTACATAAATACATTGATCTTGTTATTTAATTAAAATAAGATTGTTAATGTTGTAACATATTCGGATCTTCAGATGGGAATACTGCTACATAGGGTTCTGGGAGCAAACCATTATTCGTATTAATAGAGCAGAATATTTTTCAGGCCATTCCACTCTACTTCTGCTCCAGGTTGTTTTTTTTTTAAATTTTCCGTCAGACACACATACACTGTAGCTTCATTAGACAGTTGTGATGCTGACCTTCAAACAAGTGTGGAGAACACATGGGCCACATATGGTACTCAGTTGCTCCTTATGTGGTCTGTGAATTTGGACAGTACTGCCCCCCCTTCATTTACCTACTCCCCAGCAATTATGCATCTAGACTGTAGCATATAGGAAGCACAGCTGGGGAGATTTAAGCCTCTTCATCCTTGTCCATTGTGTGTGTGTGTGTGTGTGTGTGTGTGTGTGTGAAGAGTGTGTGCTGTTGTGTGTACTGAGCAGGAAGTGGATGTGAATGTGTTCCTGTGTGATCCCTGGCCCATCAGCCATTGCTACATGTGGTCCTTGACATCAAAAACATTGTTCATCCCTGTTTTAAGAGTCAAAATTAGCTTAAGAGCCTGAACTGATCCATGATAAATATAATATAATAACTTGCCTTAATAGCTAAGTTTTGTAGCCACTTGATCATGCCAGGTCCAAAAAAAGGTTACTCATCTCTCTGTTCACACTAGACTCCCAATAAATGTAACTGTATATGGTATAATGATATGTACATATAAAGTTATCTTTTGAAATAACAAAAGCAATTTTAAATTACCCCCTAATACTTCGAATGTTGAAATGATGATTCTCTAAAATTCAGTTTATTAAATAAAATGATTTAATAGACAATCAAAACAATGCTGGGGCAATTTGGACCAGAAATTAAAATATGAATGTATTCTGTTTTATTAAGGATTAGATGCTATAAACAGTATTTAGCAAAGCCCTTCAAGCTAATGCGGTTTTTTAAAAACATTATATTTCTGATCTATGTACATCTGCATATATCCTAATTAAATGCACTTCATTTCATACCACTCTAAAACAATATTCTCTGCAGTCTAGTTCATGTTTCTGGTTTAAATATTTTCATTCAAGTCAAAACGTACCAAAATTGGCTTAGTATAGTCATGGAATTTACTAACAGTATCCTAATTCACAGCAGAGTACTCAGGGACATAAAAAGAAATTTGTCTCAGATTCATCATGGTTGCTGTTGTGAGAACCTGGATTTGGTGACTTGCACAATATTACAAGTATATGATAAAACTGGAAAATAAATTTCCCCTCCTAGGTATATAATAATTTAAATTATAGTAGCAGTAGCTTTCTATAGTGGAATAAAATAAACAACTAACAAGTACTGTAGTCAAATATCAATGTTAGAAACTAGTAAGCTTGTTTTTAATTGACTAGTGTTTTAAATCCAAGTTTGGGGAACATTCCAGCTAGAAATGGTTAAACTGGTTTCTAATGATTTTGTTCTTACACTGTTTAGTAACTTCCAGTTTTTACTCCTGAATATGTGCCAATATAATATTAGACATTAAATAAACCAATACATATTTAGCTAGTTGGGTAGCTCAGTGGTATAGATATCTAGCTCCGGAACCAGAGATTGGGAGTTTGATTCCCCACTATGCCTCCTGCAGCTCACCCAGAGTTGTGTGGCCTTGGGCAAGCTACACAGTCCTAGGACACTCCCAGAAGAAGGGATTAATGAACCCCTTCTGTGTACTCTCTACCTGGAAAACCCTGAAAAAAATGTAGCCATATGTCAGGATTGACTTGATGGCACATTATTTTATGTATTATACATATTTCTCTAGGAGTAAGCCTCATTGAACTCAATGAAAATTACTTCCAAGTGGACATGCCTAGGATGCATTGCCAGCTAGGCATATGATAAAAGTATTTTCAACTGAAATATGTATGTATAATATAATAAAGCAGGAAAACTGAAAGCGAACAGCATTTAAGATAGCTCATTTAATATGAATTTACAATTAAAATTAGTAAAGTGAAGCTACAGTATTACAATTTGTAATATCCAAAGTATTTTATCTTTTACTTTTGCAAATGTCACTTTATTTCCTTGATCCCCTTCCCACTCCCCAGATCTCCATTCCTTCCACGCGACTACCATCTATTTTTACTTCTGTATAGCTTCTGAATACAGCCTGGGTTCTTGTCAGACATAGATATTTACATTATTTCTTTCTTTAAAATAGTTGAATCATTTAGAAGAAAAAGAAAATATTTCTATTTTGATGCTAAAGTATCAAACATCCCATGTCAGAATTGTGCAATATCTACTATGTTAAAGCAATAATAATCTTCCTATGCAAGCCTAATACCATATGGAAACCTGTAGGACAAGGTCTCTAGAAGATGGTCTTATTTCTTTCAATGGGTTAGCCTTCTGCGCACAAAAGGAACAACCTATTTTATATGACCATTCCAAATGTATACAAGATCATTACGTATGAGAGAAAATGTCTAGTGATTTACAGTATTAGCAACTACTGATGTGTTCAAACGGACTGAGTTCATTACACATTCATGAAGAAAACGAACGAAGTGAAGCAAACCCACATCAGGTAGTGCCTCATGTCTCCCTGGCTCCTTTCATAAAAATGCAACCAAACCTGCTTCTAAAACAACAAAGGTCTTGTGTTAACTTGTGGCATAACTAAAAAGGTTATTGTGACATAATCTTTTGTGGACTAAACTGTACTTCATTAGTTTCAGGAAATGTTATCTGTTGGCATGTACTTGCATATACACATACTGTATTTAAATCAGGCTTGTCCAACCTTGGCCCTCCAGATGTTCTTGGACTTCAACTCCCAGAAATCCTGGTTAGCAGAGGTGGTGCTGAAGGTTTCTGGGAGCTGAAGTCCAAGAACATCTGGAGGGCCAAGGTTGGACAAGCCTGATTTAAATGCTGGGGATGGAATGATGGACCATCCACCTATTTATCTGGGATGTGTGGCAGCCTCCCAACCCAACCCATGCCTGAATAAGGGAAAACAAATAGCTGCTGTAAGTAGGGAAAACACAAATCACCATAACATGGGGTAGGGCCATCAGTTGTGAAATCATGCTATCTACCATATCACTACGTATGCTACAGGTATCCTTCTAACAATTGCACAGAATGCAATAGGCAATGGGATTTGCACCACTATAAAGCAGAAAAAGGATGGAAGTGGCAATAAGAAAAGGCAGACCATAGAACACTAGTTCTTACCTGGCCAATCAAAGCCATGCAAAGGATATGCAGACATTAATCCACAGTCTCACACATATTCAATCCTAGTACTAAAGCTGTTTAGTAAGTTAAATTAGATAAGACAGGAAAATTCTAGAATGTGAATCTTAGCTAGCAGAGACAACTTGAATCTTTCACTTTGCTCTACGTGACAAATGCTAGTGCACTAGTGGAGCAGCTGCAAGGAATTATATAGTGAGCGAGGACCACAGTCTAGACCCTCCTTAGAGTTTTAGCAATTGAAGTGTCTAGGAGACATCTTGGGCTTTACCGAAGTTTCAGTTGTTGCTAACCTTTCACTTTTTTCAGGTTGGATGTTGGATGAAGCACAAACCATCTATGGGGGAGTTAGCCCTATGGGTCCCCAATTTGGTCTGGTTTTTTTTCCACATTTATCTGAAATCTGTGTGCATCCTATCTCTTGCTCAATGTGTCTGCCCATCTCCTACTTCCTCTCCTAACCTATCTACCATTATAAAATTCCCTGCCATTGTTCCCAGTACCCTTATGACTCTGGGGCCCACTGCAATGTGTTTCATCCATAAGTGAGCTATTTCTATTGCCAGGTCTCTGCATTTTGTTAATTTTTCCTGTTCTTTATTTTCAACGCTGACATCCCCTGGAATTGCAATGTCAATTATTTAGACATTTGTTCATTCTATTACTGCTATGCCACTTGATGGCACACTGTTGTTGTTGTTGTTTAAGAATATTAATGTTTTGTTTCAGATTATTTTGTGAGCTACTATTTTAACATAAACGCCAGTTTGTGATAAAAATGCAGACATGAATTCAAATAAATAAATAGAGGTCCATTTTTCTGTTCTTTGTGTAAGTACAACATGCCAGTATACTACCATCATCTGTCTGTCACATAATCATCTCTGCGTTGGATTCAGACTTACTGTTAGAGTTGGCTCATCAAATTAAGTGGGACTGGAATGAATCATGACTTATTTTAAGGGTCTACATGAGATATGCCTATGGCTGGATACCGCTTTATGTGTCAAAGAGGTACCTCTTTTATAGGAAACACAACTTACATGCTGTCATCTGGAAAGAAAACAACAACAGCCTAACCCCCCCACCCCCAATTTAAAGCTAGAGAAGGGTTAGGGAGTATATCTCTCTTGTTATCTTGAATTTTACAAAAGTAAGTCAGCTATAGGGAAAAATCATCAAAGTAAACACTTATCTTACATTATAGAATGAATTTGCTTCTTAGTGCCAAAATAAGATCTGTTCCAAGACACAGAGAATGAATCTGTCAAAATCCTAACAAAGATATGTCAAAAAATATGGAAAACAAAACAATGGCCCACAGACTAGAAACACTCAATATGCGTTCCAATCCCTAAGAAGGGAGATGCCAAGGACTGCAGTAACTACAGGGCCATTGCTTTAATTTGTCATGCAAGCAAAATGATGCTCAAGGTGTTGAAACAAAAGGCATTTACTTTATTTGAAGCAAGAAATGCCTGATGTCCAAGCTGGATTTCAAAAAGGAAGAGGCACTTGAGATCACATTGCACATATCTGCTGGCTACTGGAGAGCATTAAAGAATTTCAGAAGATCAATTTATGCTTTATAGACTTACAGCAAAGCCTTTGACTGTGTAGATCATGAGAAACTATGGGTAGTTCTGAAAGAAATGGGTGTGCCTCGGCACTTATTTGTCCTGATGTGTGACTTGTATTATGGACAGGAAGTTGTAGAGAGACAGAATGGTTTCCTATAGGCAAAGGTGTCAGACAAGGGTACATTTTCCCCTTTATCTGTTTCACCTATACGCAGAACAAATCATACGGCAAGCTGGACTGGATTCAGATGAAAGAGGAGTAAACAATGGAGGAAGAAACATCAATAATTTAAGATATTCAGATAATACCAGCTTACTGGCAGAAAGCAGCAATGACTTAAAACAACTGTTAGGGAAAGCAAAAGAAGAAAGTGTGAAAGCAGGATTGCAGCTGAATGTTAAGAAGACAAAAATCATGACTACAGAAGAACTACACAACTTTAATGCTGTAAATGAAGAAACTAACATAATTTGAGATTTTGTATACCTTGTTTCAATTAAATGGAGACTGCAGCCAAGAAATTAGAGGACTGGAACTAGGAACGGCAGCAATGAAGGAACTAGAAAAAATCAGCAAGTGTAAGGATGTGTCATTGGAGAACAAGACCAAAATCCTCCACTTTTGTTACTTCCCATCTCCATGTATGGGTGTGAAAGCTGGACAGTTAAGAAAGTTGACAGGAAAAAATATTTGTTTGAAATGTAGTGCTGGAGGAGAGCTTTGCAGATACCCTGCCATTAAGTCAAACAGGTAGGTCCTAGATCAAAGCAAGCCTGAGCTACCTCTGGAAGCAAAACTATTGAAACTGAGGCTGTCCTTCATAGGCATATCATGAGAAGACAGGATTCCCTGGGAAAGACAATAATGCTGGGAAATGTGGAAGGCAGCAGGAAAAGAGGAAGACCAAATATGAGGTGGACTAACACCTTAAAAGAGACCACGGGCTTCAGTCAGCAATGGCTAAGCACGGTGGTTGGAGAGGACAATTTGAAGAGTGCTCTTTCACAGGGCTGCCATGAGTTGGAGGACACCACATAACAACAACATGATGCAGAAGGCTAGCAATGGCCATTTGATCAAGGGTTAGGAAACATCTTTGTCCACCAACCACCAGCTCCTCATCTTCAGCTTGGAGTTAAGGGAGAGAAGCAGCTAATTGTCCAAAATCTTATGCTAAGATTCAGAATGAAGGTTGTAGTTGTACATAACACTAACAAACTGTTGCAGAATAAAGTTGAACTTACTTTTAAAGAGGCACATAGAGGATTGTAGTGAATAAGGACCATACGTTCAACCACTAATATTCAGTTTGGTTCTGAACTTCAACTCAAATTTGGGGCTCCAAGGTTAAAAATTAGAGCAACTGTTCTTAAGGGTGTTTTTTTTAAAAAAGAAAAGAAACTCTATGACCCGTTTAATCATCTTCAAAAGTACAAACAAGACATGCTATTAAGCTGTAAACACATACAGTGTGTAGCAAATGGCAAACAGCCTTCAGTACTGAGCCTGTACATACAGTATTTATATGGAGGAGAGAGATAGAGAGAACCAGTATGTTCATACATAGTAGTTCATACCGGTATATCTCTGATATGGGGCCATGTATAAATGTATAAATATTTGCCATGTAGTCCCACTCTTAAATCTGAGGAAGTGGATTTGTCCATGAAAGCTCACATTAAAATACAGCGGTTAGTCTTTAAGGTGCCACAATGTTTTTGTCTTCTTCATTCTTAATATTTTCTCCTTTTTTTTTGCCTGATATTCATATGCAGGAAGAGTATCTCTCATTTTATCGACCAGATGCAGAGAGGGAACTATGTGAATGAAGGGAAGCGCATCATGCTTCTGGGCTCGAGAAGAGCTACCGTCCACATCAGCTCATTTTCCCTCCCTCAATGAGTCCCACAATGACCCCCCACAAATATAAATGAACGGAAGCGGGGGGGAAGGAACAAAGAAGCAAAACATAGTAACTGTATCACAATACTATAGCAAAACTGACCTATCGTGCCTTCGTCCTGCCTTTCTGCCACATCCTTGGCCGCCTTGAATCCGGCTTTTGTGAGGCACAGGGTGATGTGAGGGAACCTCAAACGGCAGGGCATTGCCTCGTTGCTTGCTTCATGGTGGTTTGGCAGGACCAGCTCTACCATTAGGCAGAAAGAAGCGACTGCCTCTGGACGACACCGATAGGCATGTCACACCACCCACTGTGGTGCCCCCAGCCACGAAGGAAGATGGCGAGACATTGTCAAGTTCCCGGCCATTTTGCTTGCAGGGATGGAATAGGGTGGGCGGGTGGCTTCTCATCTGTTGCCTCAGGCAGCAAAACAACCTGGGCTCAGATTTCTCTCCCTCTGTCTCTCTCTCTCTCTCTGTATAAAACCTTGCTTCTTCCGTTTCTGTTCTGTGTTCTTCTCCTCACATGTTACCACATCTTCTAGTTTCTATTATGGGTTGCCAGAGGTCAGAAGGGAATCGACTATACAGTCTTTAATCCTTTTCTGTGCTTCTTTTTGCACACCACCCTATTTTTCTACATTCATGACAAACAGTTTCCTCACGCAGGACAATGTGGACTGAGGTAAACTCCTAGGTGGGCTTCAGTGGGGAATAACACACTTCTCTGCTTTTCACCACTCTGTGGGTGCTGTTGTGTCCTCTCTCTCTCTCTCTCTCTCTCTCTCTCTCTCTCTCTCTCTCTCTCTCTCTCTCTCTCTCTCTCTCTCTCTGTGTGTGTGTGTGGGGGGGGATATACATATATATAGAAAGAAGGAAAACATTTATTTCCCTCTGCAGAAGGACCTTCAAGCACGAACACAGGAGGCATTTTCTCTGTAGTTTCTAGCCACTGAGAAAGTTCAGCCCAGACAACATGGGGATATCGTCACGGCAACCAAGTGCCACAGGGGGTTAGGAGTTGGAAGCCAGTTAGGCCAAAATAAACTTACAGGGTTGCAAGTCTTTTTGTAAGACTCATAAAGTCAAACAAACAAACAAACAAAAAAACCCGCCTCTCTCATATACACCACACCATGCCATATTTATTTCTGTTCCCATCCTGAGCTACTCTTTAGCAGAATTCCTCTCAATTCTTTTCTAATAAACAGTGCCTCTTTCAGCACAGTGTAGTAAAGCTTCCCGATTCAATGGATACTGTGTCCCCTAGCAACCTTTTATCAACTAATCAGATAGATAGATAGATAGAGAGAGAGAGAGAGAGAGAGAGAGAGAGAGAGAGGCAGACAGACAGACAGACAGACAGACAGACATTAAATCAGAGCTTCGGAAGTGCTTAAAGATGATAACACCTAGAAACTCCTAGCTGGAAGCTGCATTCTAATGATGTGGGCGTTGGGAGTCCAACTTTTTCAAACTCTCAAAACATGTTTTATATTTTTGCCATGTTTTAATTTTTTTTTAAAAAAAACTCTACTTCAAAAACTATTCACATTCAGAAATTATTAATACTTCAAGTATTATAATAAAAACACATAAATATTATTCATGAAAAGTATTTTTTTAAAAAAAAAAACCTGCTTGCAAGTGGCATCTTCTCTCTCCTGCTTCTAGCTCGTCACTTCATTGTTTGTTGAGACTAAGCCGGTTGGAAAAGCACAATCTAAAAATAAAGTATTCTTTTTTGCCCTCAGGGTTGTGTTTTTGCTCAACGAGGAGAGTAATCACTTAATAAATCTGTTATCAACTGAAACCCAGATGATTAATTGGCTGCCTGGAATAGGCAATAATGCTGGGAAAAAGTGGGAGGCAGAAAGAAAAGAGAAAGGCCAAATATCAGGTGGATTGTTTCCATGAAGGGAGATATGGGACCTGTCTTTCCCCGCTCCCACCTGCCTGCCCCCCATTATCTGCCACCAGTGCTGGAGCACAGCCCTTGCCACCTCCTGCCACAGCGGGCAGCTGCTCGGTGATCCGCCATGCCCGCCCAGCCCACGTGGAGCTCAGAAAAGCAGCGAGCCAGGCAAGAACAAGCAGCACCCAAGCGCATCAATGGGAAGGCGAGCGCCCGGACTGTGTGTCTTCAAAGTCCCTTTCAGGGATTCCAACTCCCACACTCCCCAGCCTTGAACTTATGACCCTTGGGGGAGGGGAGGCTGCCTCATTCGGTTTTGCCCGGTGCCACTTTCCCCCTGCCTGTGCCGGAGCATTGTTTGGGCATCCAGATTAACAAGGTTGCCTCTGAGCCTGTGCAGAGTGTGAGTGGACAGGGGATCCCACAGCTGGGCCAGGGTGGGTTCGGGTACAATTGTCTGTGTAAATAATGTTTTTTGGTATTTTGAAAAAAAAAAACCTCCATTTACAGTAATTTATTTTTATTTTTCAACATGACTGTTTCTTGGTCGGTTCACTAGGAGACATTTACTGGCAGCTATTGTAATAAAATTGTATTGATTGCGGGTTTCATCCGGAATGATTCAAATGAAACATTCAATACGTCCTCCTCTGTCCTCTTTTTTTGTTCTTTCTATGTCCTCCTCTTGGTATCCATGTATCTGGCAACCCTAAGTGCACCAGAATTTAGCCACTGGATAGAAAGACTGACCAGGCACACAGGTCACTGGCTTATTGTCTTCATACTGTAGTGGAAAGAATAATGGACAAGGCCTTCAACTATACTGGCAAGCCAAATTGGAGTGATTCTGCTTTGCTATTGCTTGATTCGCAACCTATTTTACACTTCTGTTCAGATTAGGTGAACACACAGAGACTGTGGGGTATTTCAGAGCGAGTGGCCACACAGGCCCCTCAATTTGATGTCATATGCTCCCGCAGACCCCCTCACTTTGATTTTATCCTCTGACGATCCCAAAATTTCTTTTTAAGTTTCATTGTAAAGCTGGTGGCTGCTTAAAGTCTTGGGCAGTGTTAGAAAAAGGGGCAGTTTTCCAAAGTTCTCCACCATGTACAAACATGTACAAACGCATACCAAGAAAACATAGTACAGTAATCTGTTGTCAGAGTTCTTTCTATTTCATATCGATTTTTATCTCTCTTTTTTTATCTATGCAGAGGTGATGTAGTGCTAAGCTGGTATATAAATGTAGTAATAAGGTGATCTAGTGCTGAACTCAGTAGTTTGTTTTGTTGTTGTTTAGTCATTGTGTCCGACTCCTCGTGACCCCATGGACCAGAGCACACCAGGCCCTCCTGTCTTCCACTGCCTCCCAAAGTTTGGTCAAATTCATGTTGGTAGCTTCGGTGATGTCCAGCCATCTCATCCTCTCTCGCCCCCTTCTCCGCTTGCTTTCAAACTTTCCTAACATCAGGGTCTTTTCCGGGGAGTCTTTTCTTCTCATGAGATGGCCAAAAGATTGGAGCCTCAGCTTCAGGATATGTCCTTCCAGTGAGCACTCAGGGTTGATTTCTTTCAAAATGGATAGGTTTGTTCTCTTTGAAGTCCAGGGGACTCTCAAGAGTCTCCTCCAGCACCACAATTCAAACGCATCAATTCTTCGGCGGTCAGCCTTCTTTATGGTCCAGCTCTCACTTCCATACATCACTACTGGAAAAACCATAGCTTTGACTATGCGGAGCATGGGAGAGGTTGAAAGTGCCTAAGGTTTGTTTTAAAAACATAAAAAATACTTTGGGGTGGCTAGGGAGAAAGATCATGGGGTGAGTGTTCCTGCTGTCCAAAACGTCATACCCAGTTTAGCATATCACCAGAATACCACTCAAAGTCACGCACCCTGTCTTTTGGAACACAAAACAACAGATCACACGGGAAACAGTATTTTCAAATTGCTGTGACTTGAAAAAAAAGCAGAAGCCCCCAGTGGCAGAGAGGAAAAAACATTGTGTTGGGGACTGTGAGACAGGGGGCGAGAGTGGTACCCCTCTCGCCAGAGTGCTGTCGCTCCTCTGTACAGCAGAGGAGGCACAAACCTTGCCTGCCTCATCCCCCAAGAGAACAGAGCAGCAGGGACAGAAACAAAGGAAATAGAAGGAAGAATACAAAAGCGAACCATTGAAGGGACTCAAGGAAAAACAGCGGGAATAGAGTGGAAGAAGAGGGTGGAGACAGAGGTGTGGACAGCGAATATAAAGAGGGGAGAGAAACAGTTGCTGCCAGGTTGGGAGTGGGTCTGATGGAGGATCCCTGGACCGGAGCATGGGAGAGGCTGAGAGTGCCTAAGGAGGAGGCAGATGATAGGAAAAGAAGGGAGACCCTTCCCCACCCCCTGAGGCCATCTTATTGGGGAGAGGCAGAAGCTAAAGAGCGGAGGAGAAAGCTGAGAGAAGAAAGGGAGAGAGTAGAGAGAGAAAGAAGGGAGAGGCTGGAATGGAGGGTGAACAAAATGAGGAGGAAGGGATACAGGTCGAACCCCGGAAAACCCCCATACCCCTTGGGTATCCCATGTGGATGGATGGCTGGGTCGATGACACCATGCCCCTGCTGGAAGCAGACAGTGAACTCGAACTTGTCAATGGATTGGCCGGGTCCATGGAACGCTGGTGAAAGGAACCCATTCTTGGATGATGAATGGAAGCCCGTTGCTGACCCGTTGTTAAAAGGAGAGCAATGTTGGAACCGTTTTGTTGATACCAGTTGTTTGTTGAACACCCTAATAAACATCACACCTGTTTCTAAACTACAAAAAAATCTCCTCATTTCTTGGCACAAAGGAAGGAACCGAAAATCGAACCCTCACAGGAACAAAAAGGGCCTGACTGATTCAAATTAGCCTTTGTGTCATGTGATCAGTTGAGAAATGATAATTCATCTGTTTTACATCCACAGTGAATGCTGCAGCATTTGACCGTGTAGTTGCAGCCTACGACTCTGGAGACCTGAGTTCCAATCCCTGCTTGGCCATGCAAACTCAGTGGGGGAATGGAACTGGTAAAACCACTCTTCAGGTATTTCAGTTACAGTGGGGTCTTGACTTGAGAACTTAATCCGTATTGGAAGGCAGTTCTCAAGTCAAAAAGTCTGTAAGTCAAGTCTCCATTGACCTACAGTGCATTGAAAACCGATTAAGCCCATAACGGGCCGTTTTTGTTCCATTTTGGTTTTTTTCTGGTCTGTAAGTCAAATCTCAGTCTGCAAGTCAAACCTAAATTTTGCGGCCAGAGAAGTCTGTAACTCAAAAAGTCTGTAAGTCAAGCCGTCTGTAAGTCAAGGGTCCACTGTACATTGAAAGCCTCAGTAGGGTCACTACAAGTTGGAGCCAGCTTGATGCACATAACACAAAAAAATTGTATACACTATAACGACAGTCTTTCAAAGCTTGTATCTACACATATATTAGCATATTTAAATTTAATCTATAACATCCTTTTTCTGTGAGCCACCTTTCTTCTTCTTTTGGTAACATGTAACTAATTATCTTAGTAGGATGGTGAATTTTGCCCTCCGCTATCTGATGTGATTCTTGTTTTATTGCCAGTACTGCTTAGGCTGTATATGGATTTATCGTAACACGTTCATGATTTTATTTGCTGCTTTTCAGGTTGTTTTAAAAGATAAAAAGTGTGATGTGGTAGTTGTTATCACTTCTAGTAACACTACTGCCTCTATTTTCAGCTTCCAATGGGGCCTCTCTCCACCCATATTTGCTAGAACCTCTGCTTTTCTATAAGGATCTGGAGAGCGTAGGACCCAGGCCAGAGTGAAACAAGCTGTGGAGGGAATGCAGCCAACTTCAGAAGAAAGGCTTGCATATCTCATATCTTGGAGGGTGAGGCATTCCTTTTAGCTGCACTTTTTTCTTATTTGGCTTACAGCAATCTTTAAAAAGCCCTGTGAATTAGGAGAGTTTGTGCCTGTTGGCCAAGAATAGTTCCTTGGCTTCCTTTCCTCCCTACACAAACAAACAAAGTGATTTGACCTTCCATGTAACCTGGCAGGTTTTTAAAATTTAATTAGCTCCACACAAGGCATTTAGATATTTTAAACGGGCATACATTTACATGCATTAACAAATGAGCAATGACTGTAGGAATGAATAAAATGACTGAATGGATTTTCAGAATTAAATGGAATGTTTTATACAACATTCAGGGTATTCAGTTGAACAGAATGAACTGGATACAGTCTAGTAGAGGCCCGGCTCTGTGAAGAAACCTGTATAGCTGCAGTGTAATGTCAAGTTCTTACATGTTGTAATAAAGATGAGTTGGAGGTTTTTCATGTTTGATGCTTTATTGTATACTTAATACATTGTTTTTGTACTTTTGTTTTCTCCAAGCAGTAGGGAGTTCCAGGGCAGTCTTTTGGATGAGAGAACACTTGAGATTTATGGGAATTTCTTTAATAAATTTATTTACAAATATACATGTTAAATAAGTAGGAAGAGGGAGTATTGCCAGTTCCTAGAGCAATATTGTTTCAATACAAGGGCAATCTCCCTGAATTCCAAGACTGCCTCTCTAGCTCCAGCTTACAATATATCATGGATATTAACTCTGGCGAACACCTATCTGCATGTAGTATATGGTGTAGTATTTCTGTGTAAGAGAGATACCTGTGGTGTTTGTGTGTGAAAGCAGGACTCATCTGTTTGTTTCTTTGTTTGTTTGTTTTTTGGCCAACCCATATGCCAAATGGCAGCTTCTTTCACCTAATGAGACTATGGCCCTTAAACTCACTCATCAGCACAATCTAAACAACACAATCAAGATCAAATCATTATTGAACAGTCCAACAACCTGAGGTTTCCTGATGACAAAGCCTTAAGAGGATTGGGTGGTGCAAGTCAATTTCATGTAATTTTGAGTAGCCTAATTCCTTCGAGGTTGGCTGGATAGCTGAGTGAGTTAGGTATCTGTCTGTGGAGCCAGAGGTTGGGAGTTCAATTCTCCACTGTGCCTTCTGCAGGTAGAGCCAGCCTGTGTGGCCTTGGGCAAGCTGCGCAGCTCCAGTTTGCCCCCAGAAGAAGGGATTGAGTATTCTGTACCTGTCAAACCCTGAGAAGGGGCATCATAAGTTTGAACTGATTTGACAGCACACAATGATGATGATGATGATGATGATGATGATGATGATGATGATCATCATCATCATCATCATCATCATCATCATCATCATCATCATCATTATTATTAATTCATTTCAGGTAACTTAATTTAATAAAATGAAAACACAAGGACAGACGCTTATCAGGTAACCCAATGCACTTGGGCCTGAACACTGACAAGCAGGGTCAGACTTACTACTGTGTGAGCAAATAGGTAGAAGGATGTTCTGCAGCTTTTCATTTCTTACATTCTTACTTCAACAATCCTCCAGTGAGCTCATGGTTGTTACATACAGCACTGATGTTACCTGTCTGTCATGGGTTTGGAGGGAAAGTTCCATCCTATGGGGAGTGGAAGGCGGGACATCAGGAGGAGGGGCTGTACTGTATAAATATGTGATGCCTGTGTGGAGAGTTTAAGAGATGCTGGGATGCTGAGAGACACTGGGGTGTGACGAAGCAGCAGCTGGGAAGAAGAAGCTGTTGTGGGAGTCTGTGTGTCAGACAGGGTACTTCTGTGTGTCAGAGTACCAACCTGATAGGTTCAGGTGTCTGTTGGTTAGCCAGAACTGATAGGTTCAGGGTCTGTGCTTCAAGTTAAGGGTTCTGGGTGAACCAAACTGTATGCTTGTATGAGTGAGAATAAGCCACGTTACTTTATCCTATTCACCTGATTGTTTATTTTTCCCTGTGTGTATTTAAATAAACCTTATTCTTTTATTGTTTAAAAATCCATCCCTGGTCTGTGTGACTTCTTAAAGGGAATGGTTGGTGGCAGCTTAGTGTAACTGTGTGACATATCCCAGTAGGTCTGGGTTTGTCACATTGATTGGTGTCCAGCGTGTGGGATACGACTGGTCCAGTTGTCCAGTAGTCCAGCAAAGCCTTGGCAGGTGTGCCCAGAGCAAGGGGGGTCTAGTCAGGGACAGTCTGAGGCGCGTAGGTAATCTTCTAGGTGTACCTCACGGGGAGGTGCGCTAGTAGAAGAACGTGCCAACTGGGGAGACTTAGATTAAGGTGCTCTGAGGCAGCCTAGTTTTGGCGGGAAAAAGCTGAGGCAAAACTGCGTAGCAACAGCGAGCTAGCTTGCCAGCTGAGAGGCCCAGCAGAGGGGGGTAGGCTCTGACTCGATACTGTTGCAAGTTAGTGCCGAAAGGACAGCAGCAATCTCTAGGGAGAGCTGGTTCTGAGGCAAGAAGAAAAAAAGTGGTCGTTTTATTTTGAGGCTTGACTTTTAAAGCAGCCTGTTCTGAGGGGGGGATTATGCCCTTGACTCGAAGCCAGATAGCAGACATGAGTGAAGTGAAAGACCCCCAGATTGACCAAGGTTCTGAGGAGGAATTTGGCTCAGTGCAAGGTGACAGCACAGGAGAGCAAGACCCAGAACTCAGAAAAATACTCATAGCCCAACAGCATGAACTGAGGGTGAGGGAAATGGAGGAAAGATTAGAGAGAGAAAGAAGGCAATTTGAAATAGAGAGATTGGAGAGAGAAGAAAGAATGGAGAGAGAGAAAATGGCGTTTGAATTAAGAAAACTGGAACTGATGAACCAGAACAATAATAACAATAGGGATTCTGAGGGAGGCCAATTGTCTAAGGCTGACCTGAAGAAATTCCCTGTGTACCACAAGGGAGATTGTCCTGAGGTGTTCTTTTCCTTAGTGGAAAGAGCGTTTGTGGACTTCTCAGTGAGGGAAACTGAGAAGATGACCATCATGCGGTCTTTAATCAGTGGTAGCCTGGCTGAGGTTTATGCCGAGATGCCTGAGGAACTGATGAAAGATTTTGCAGAGTTTAAAAAACTGGTCTTTGCCAGACATGGGATAAATGCAGAGCAGCTGAGACAAAGATTCAGGTCCCTCACCAAGAAACCAGAACAAACTTTTACCCAAGTGGGGGCCCAATTGGTGAGGCTGCTTGAGAAATGGCTATCGCAGGAAGGGACAGAGACCTATGAGCAGCTTAAAGACTTGATAGCACTGGAACAGTTCTATTCAGTCCTGCAAGGGGAATTGAAATTCCAGGTGAGGGAAAGGAAACCGAAGTCTGTGGCAGCAGCCGCAGAGATCGCAGATTTTATTTCCCAAATAAGAAAGCCCTTGGGTGAGGGGAAATCTGTAGGTAAACCCAAAGAAACCTACAGCAAGTACTCTCAGGGACCAGGGAAAAGCCAGCAAGGGGGAGGGGCCCATGGTGAAGGGAAGCCCTCAGACATGAAACTAAGACCTCAGATTTTGGAGGGAAAACCAAAACAAGATGAGAGAGAATCAAAATACACCAGAAAATGTTATTTCTGTCAGGGAAAGGGTCATCTAATCTCAGAGTGTGAGAAATTAAAGCAGCTAAAAGGAATGGTGCCTCAGAATTCTAGTGGGACCAAGACAAAAGCTGTGTTCTGTGTCCAGAAAGAGCAAGGCTCAGTGTCACTGAGGGAGCCTGTTGCCATGGCTACTCAGTCTGGAACAGCTACCTCTGCTGATCAGGCTGAGGAAAATGGTCCTCTTGTGGAGGTAAAGCGCTGCTTGCTGATAAAAACAGATTCTCAGTTGTTTGAGACAGCCGGGGTGGACGTAGGAATACTTGACCGTCAGTATAGGGGGCTGCGGGACACTTGTTCCCAGGTAACCCTGTGCCATCCAGATATCATCCCTAGGGAGTTTATAATCCCAAATGAGAGCATGAAGGTGGCAGGGATTGAGGGGCAGGTAATCTCTCTGCCAGTAGCAGAGGTACCTGTCAACTTTCAAGGCTGGAGGGGAGTGTGGCGGCTAGCGATTTCATCGACTCTGCCAGCAGCCGTGCTCGTGGGAAATGACCTGGCTGAACATGTGAAACGGGTGCTAGTGATTACACGCTCACAAGCCACCACGGGGACAGTTCAGGGGGGTAATGATGAGCCAGAGACGGAAGCAGAGGGGAGTTCAGAAGCTGTGGTGGAAACCTTAACCACAGACAGCAGATTTGGACAGGAGCAAAAGGCAGACGCCACTCTCCAAAAGTGTTTTGAACAGGTGACTGACGCCCAGCTAACACCTGAAACCCCAGTGAGATTTCTGGAGAAAAAGGGGATTTTATATAGAGAGACCCTGAGGAATATCTCAAAAGGGGGAGATGGGATCAGAAGTCAGCTGGTGGTACCTGAAAAGTATCGCCCCATGATCTTACAAAGGGGGCACTCTGACATGTTTGCTGCGCACTTAGGAGTGAACAAAACACAGCAGAGAATCACACAGAATTTCTACTGGCCTGACATAGGGAAGCAGATCAGGGAGTTCTGTAAACAATGTGATGTGTGTCAAAGGCAAGGGAATAACCGCGACAGGACCAAAGCAAAGTTGTGCCCTTTGCCTGTGATTGACACTCCGTTCAAATGCATAGGGGTGGATATTGTGGGACCTTTGCCCAAGGCCACAAAGAGGGGGAACAGGTTCATTCTAACAATTGTGGACCATGCCACAAGGTATCCTGAAGCCATACCCTTGACTAACATTGAAACTAACACAGTGGCCGATGCTTTAGTGGGGTATATGTCCAGGATGGGATTTGCCTCAGAGATAATCACAGATTTGGGCGCATCGTTCACATCAAAGCTCATGAAACGCTTATGGCAAATCTGTGGAATTAAGCACAAGGAAACCACTGCCTATCATCCGGAAAGTAATGGGTTAACTGAGAAGTTCAATGGGACTCTAATGCGCATGATTAGGGCTTACTTGGCAGAGAATCCAAACAATTGGGACCAGAAGCTGCAATCCCTTTTGTTTGCTTATCGATCAGTGCCACAAGCCAGCACCGGGTTTAGTCCATTTGAACTTTTATTTGGGAGAAGGGTGAAAGGGCCCCTTGATTTGATCAAACAAAATTGGGAGCAGATCACCCAGGATGACCCACAAGACGTTGTGACTTACATAGACACCTTGATGAATGACCTAAGGAGAAATCTAGAGCTGGCAGCAGAAAACCTGCAAGCTCAGAAGGTCAGACAGAAAACATGGTATGACCACAAAGCTAGAGAGAGGCACTTTGACCCAGGGGAGGAAGTGCTTTGGCTTAGGCCCTGCAGAGAGAATAAACTGCAGCTCAAATGGGCAGGACCATATAGGGTCATTTCCAAGATGTCAGACCTGAACTACCTAATAGAGCAGGAGGAGAACCAAGCAAGGAGGGTGGTTCATGTGAATGCCCTAAAACCCTACTACAGAGGGGAACAGAGGGTTTTATTCGCGATAAAAGCAGCTGAGAGTGAGGAAGCGGAATTACCCTTCTGGGAGGGTAGAGGGGAAGTAAAATACAACCCAGAGGAGGTAAAGATCAGTCCTGCACTCACCCAAGACCAGCAGCAAGAACTAAAAATGCTGCTTAGTAAATATCAACCGGTGTTTTCCAACAAGCCGGGGATAGTGAAGGGAGTGATGCATCGGATCCACACAGGGGATGCACCCCCGCAGGCAGTATCCCCATACCGAGTAACGGGACCCTATAGGGACAAGGTGCGGAAGGAGCTGGACGAGATGCTTAGGGAGAACATAATCGTCCCCTCTTCTAGTCCTTGGTCCTCTCCGATAGTCCTTGTGGACAAGCCTGATGGGAGCATTAGGTTTTGTGTTGATTACAGGAAATTAAACCGTGTAACCACTCCTGATGCCTACCCAATGCCCAGGCTAGACAACCTGATTGAAACCATAGGGGGTTGTCGGTTCATCTCATCATTGGACCTGGTAAAGGGATATTGGCAATTAAGAATTGATCCCAGGGATCAAGAAAAGACTGCCTTTTGCAGCCCTTTTGGTCTCTATGAGTTTCGAGTCCTGAGCTTTGGTCTCAGAAATGCACCAGCCACATTCCAAAGGCTGATGGACCAGACCTTGGCAGGGCTCAGTGACTTTACAGTGGCCTACATTGACGACATAGGGATCTTCAGTAATACCTGGGAAGATCACCTGATACACCTGGAGTTAGTGCTGCAGAGGTTAAGTGCAGCAGGGCTAACAGTAAAGGCCAGCAAGTGTCAGCTGGGTAGCCCAGAAATAAAATACTTGGGTCACATGGTAGGGGGAGGAATGATAAAACCCCTGGAGGCCAAAATAGAAGCTGTTCGTGATTGGCCTAGACCCAACACCAAGAAAAAGGTCAAATCATTTCTTGGGTTGGTGGGCTACTACAGAAAGTTCATCCCGAGGTTTAGCGAGATTGCGGCTCCGCTGACCGATCTGACGAGGAAGAAGGCTGATGACCGCATCCCGTGGACCAGCGACTGTGAGGCGGCGTTCCAGAGGTTGAAGGAGGCGTTAATCAACTATCCTGTCCTGCGTGCTCCAGACTTCGACCGGGAGTTCATCATCTACACCGATGCGTCTAACAGCGGGGTAGGAGCAGTTCTGTGCCAGGAGGATGAGAATGGTGACCAGCATCCAGTGTCCTACCTGAGTAGGAAACTTCAAAAAGGTGAGAGACATTTGGCAACCGTGGAGAAGGAGTGTTTGGCCATAGTCTACGCGATCCAGAAGGCCAAGCCTTACATCTGGGGAAGACATTTTATTCTGTGTACTGACCATTCACCATTGCAATGGTTAAAGACAATGAAAACCCACAATAGCAAACTTATGAGGTGGGCTTTAAACCTACAGGACTATGACTTTGAAGTGAAGGTGGTCAGAGGGTCAGTGAACTGTGTTGCTGACGCCTTATCAAGAAGACCTGAAGAATGAAGACGGTGAAAGAACATGGACTATGTGTATATAATGATGACAAAAAGTAAAATGTACCTGGTTCTGAATTTGGTTTGTATGAATAAAGGTAAATGGATGTAATGTATATGGTAAATGTTTAAATGCATAATTGCTATGGTTAACTTAGAGTGTAAGGATAAGTAAGTATTATATGGTATGTATAACTGTTTTTGTGTATTTTATTCAGGTTGTTTTTTGGTGAAAAGCACGTTAGCTTTCCCCCTACAAAACAACTTATAAAGAGGGGAGGTGTTACATACAGCACTGATGTTACCTGTCTGTCATGGGTTTGGAGGGAAAGTTCCATCCTATGGGGAGTGGAAGGCGGGACATCAGGAGGAGGGGCTGTACTGTATAAATATGTGATGCCTGTGTGGAGAGTTTAAGAGATGCTGGGATGCTGAGAGACACTGGGGTGTGACGAAGCAGCAGCTGGGAAGAAGAAGCTGTTGTGGGAGTCTGTGTGTCAGACAGGGTACTTCTGTGTGTCAGAGTACCAACCTGATAGGTTCAGGTGTCTGTTGGTTAGCCAGAACTGATAGGTTCAGGGTCTGTGCTTCAAGTTAAGGGTTCTGGGTGAACCAAACTGTATGCTTGTATGAGTGAGAATAAGCCACGTTACTTTATCCTATTCACCTGATTGTTTATTTTTCCCTGTGTGTATTTAAATAAACCTTATTCTTTTATTGTTTAAAAATCCATCCCTGGTCTGTGTGACTTCTTAAAGGGAATGGTTGGTGGCAGCTTAGTGTAACTGTGTGACATATCCCAGTAGGTCTGGGTTTGTCACAATGGTAACATATACTTTTCTTTTCTTCCCCATATTTTAAACCAGGGTAGGATAACTTATAAATTGTGGGCATGCCACTTCCACTGCACCCTACCGTGTTCCAAAACAGCAAAACACTCCATTGCTTTTCCTTTAAAACAAGAACTGTTGAGAGCATGCACTTTGTTTTAAAGCCGAATTGGCTCTTCCCACGGCTAATTTTAAGATTCCTTGGCCATCATGGCAAATTCATCTAAGTGAGGCAGTGATGGGGCCCTCAAAAGTAGGTGCTGTCCACATGAGTGTTGCCGATCTTAGTTTTATATCTACAAGAGTCCTGTGATGTCCATTAGAATGAAAGATAATTAATAGTCCTAAATAACTCAGTGAGCTTCATGGCTTGAAGGAAATTGGAACCCTAGTCTCACCTGTTTGACATTCTAAGCATTACACCAACCTGGCCAGAAACTAACTGTTATTTTTAATGAAAGCTGAACATTTAGGGACCAGAATATTCCTCTGGAGCCAACAAAACCTGTCCCAAGGCTACAGCCTTATACAGATGATAGTGTGCCATTAATAGCAAAACAGCTTTCTTACTTTGAAGTCACAGGTTGATAAGAAAGATAGAGCCCATGCTCTGGATTGCCAACAGTGCAACAGAGGGAGAGAAAAGGCCAAGATCTGTGCTGGCACCTGGCCAATGTATGGCTTTGATCCACTGTAATCTGTCTCTCTTCTAATTTGTTCTCAGCAGTTCCTATATATTTTTTTTAAAACTGTTCTCAGCAGTAATGTTTAATCTGTCAGTTTTAAAGAAGTGAAGTAGTAGTCATAATTAAACGCAGCCCTTAGTCATTAAAGTCAGGTAGCTGCTATTTCATCAGAGCTGCATACTGCACCTCTTACAATTTTCATCCTCTCTGCTGGTTTAGGTAGCTGGCTGCAGAGCCAGAGGTTGGGAGTTTGATTCCCCACTGTGCCTCCTTGACAGGGACTGGGCTCAATGATTTACATGGTCCCATACAGCTTTGCTGTTCTAAGCTGATGCTGATGTGGATGGAAGCCTCAAATCCAGTTGGCTCCTCTAAATAGTACTTCAAGCTAAACAAGTATCTAATAGAGTCCAGTATCATTCCTAAATCAGTACTAGCAGAACAGCTTCTCTTTGTTTATGGCACTGGTTCTTAACCTTGGGTTAGTCAGGAGTTTTGGACTGCAACTCCCAGAAGCCTTCACCACCAACTGTGCTGGCTGGGGTTTCTGGGAGTTGCAGTTCAAAAACATCCAAGTAACAAAGGTTAAGAACCACTGGTTTATGGTTTTAAATCACAGAATAAAATTCTAGTTTTAGATTATTTTAAAAATGAAATTCATACATTGAAATAATCAAATTCATACATTGAAATAATCAATCAGTCCTATAGTATAGGACTCTTACCTGTTTATTCACAACTGGGTTGCTGGAAGCCCTTCCCTTGGTTTCCTTGGACCTAAGGCAGCCCTTCTTCCAGATGGACTTGCTGTTGGTGTCTCCCAAATCCCTTACAGAGTTATTTTACCCTTCCAGTTTATAGGATTGCACACCACCATCAGCCTCCTTGGTTTTAGGAGCCTATTATGCTCCCTCCTTGGCTGAGGTCTCTCTCCTGTCTCCTGCTCACCACTGGTTCTAGCTTTATTGGTCAAATTTAGAAATAACATTTTCTCATTGCAAGGATTTAATGTTTCATTGCAGGACTACCGAATGCTGATATTCATTCATTCATTCATTCATTCATTCATTCATTCATTCATTCATTCATTCATTCATAGTACTCAGGATTGCCTTTCTGCCAACCAAAGCTTTCAAAGCAATTTACAATAGACGAAAGTAGTTTTTTTCCCCAAAGATTAAACCATTAAAAAATAGATCTAAAACATTCTTCTAAAACTGCCCTAAACTTTCTCTAAAACACAATTCAAAAACTCGTAGTTAGAGGACACGATCCTTTGAAACAATATTGTTTTTAGCTCTCAGAGGGAAACTCATCAGAGCTGGAGTCATATTCCAGGTGTGACCATGTAGATGACATCTTTGACTGGACATAGGATGCTGGACCCCCACACTGTGCTGTGTTCACAACACAATTTCATAGTAGGCAGTAATATTGACCTCTCCCTGTCCCCACCCCATGTACTGAACCACCTCTGATGCATACAGATAGTTGATGCATCTGTGCCATCGCTGGCCAAAAGAGGGAACTGCAGTTTGCATAACCAACCAGACAGGAAAATCTTGAACATAAGTGTCAATGCAGGTCGTGTAACAAGGCAAACCCCTGTGAAAGCTTTCAAGTTGGGTTTACCATCTGATTTAATCAGAAAGAAAACTATTAGCAGCTGTTGGAAACCCACCTTGCAATCTTACTTAGGCGTACCTGAGAGAAAGATCCATATAAATCAATGGGAATTCCTTCTGACTAGAGTTTAGGATGACACTGTTAGTGTAACAGTTAGTACAGAAGGCCATGATGACCATAAGTTCCTTTTTATAATAGTCCACAGCCAGTGAGGTAATTGTAATAATACTAATAAGGCTCATACAAATAAGAGTTAAAACAATCAGGATTGCACTGCAATTCTTAATAAACATAGAACACATCAGAGGAGCCAGCATCTTGCTGGAATTTTACTCCAGAGTAAATGAAACCATACACACACATCATAGTGACAAAGTGCAGCTAATTAACAAGGTGTGTTTGTTTGCTTACAGGTCTGCCCCCCCCCCTTGTTAATTAGCTGCAATTCACTGCTAGAGTTTCCATAATCTCACTTACTCTACAGTAAAATCACAAGAGGATTCTATATTTGTTTTCTTGAATATTAGACTGTTTTGCACATATACATTTGTTGTTGTTTTCCACAATCTGACCTAGCCATGTAGTGACAACTATTTAGAACAGCCTGCATTTTGAAAAATAAGTGGCTCAACAACCAATACGCAGTTCAAATAGTATTCACAGGAATTAACCAGAAAGTAATTCTGAATAATGCAGAAAGCTGAGAATGTAGCAGTTGCCAGGCATATGTTCCAAACATGGAAAATTGACTGTCTATGCAAATTAACTATTTTTCCTTATTTAATCTCCACCCCCAAATTACCACTATCATCGATTGTCTTGATTTCTTCCAATCCAAAATCCGATTCTTGATTCTGACAACAAAATCCTAACGTTCCATAATACAGTCATTTTAGAACTGATTAAAGGAAATCAGAATCCTCAGATCTTTAAACAGTCCCTTATGAAATGAGGCATTTTCAAGAACTGTCATGAGCTGCAGCTTGGCTGTACGTCGCTGGTTAAAAATATTTTCTGCAGCTGCCAATACAGGCCATGTTGTATTTCTCACAGGCAATTTCATTTCAGGGAATTGTGCACACGAACACACATACACACACACACACACAAAAATATGTATGTGCATGTTGAAGTTATCTTTTGTTTTTTGGACAATACCTTTCAAAAGTTGATTCTTTCATATCTGAGCATTAAGATAACGAACGTTATTGTTACCTACAGACTTTTCATTTAATTTCACAGTGCTGTACTTCTTTTAGCCAATTCTTTTCATAATAATCTTGCTGGATTAAGACCCATCAAAGGGATATTATTATGTTACCCTCAGCTTTGATTGCTTAATTCCTTACATTCAGAAACCACTATGACTTGAAACACTAAGCTGTTTCATGGTTACTCCTGTGGCTTATTATATCTCCGTTGCTCATAAGGAAAGCTCTTCAAAAGTGTGATCTACCCTTTTCTATCGCCCTCCGAAATTTTACCAGCAGAAAATTTGGTATTGCCACCAAATCAGATCCAAGGATAAGGAGAGGGTTTTTATCAACATTAAATGTAACTTTCCTGTCATGTCCTGAATTTAAAAATACCGCAGAAGAAATGGAAGAGGAGAAATACAAGAAAAAAATGTCATTGCCAGAAAGTGGAGGGGAAAAAAACCCTTTTTACCTTGGAATTCTTGTATACCTTAATTTATGAAGGTTGAATAAAATTTCTTTACAGCCATAGAGGTTGTTTATGACTTTGTGCAATTCTGATCGTTATCATCATTCTCTAACTGGAACATACACTCCCCACCAATGTCTTCCTGAAGTCCTTTAATACATAGTATTTCAAATTCAGTTTACAAACCAAGGCTGATTCTTTCCCTGATTTGGAAATAATGCTACTACATAGCCAGAGAGTTGTGAATGTCTTTCTGCGGTTACTGCAATTCAAGTACCAGACTCTGCCTTTTGCTCCTTTATTGTGGTTTCTGTCTGTGGTACCTGCCTGCCTTCCTGCTTCTCTAGTTCAAATACAAAACTGGACACCACCCCTGCTTTCTCAAGGTTTTACTCCATCGCCTCGAGCTAATGCTGGTCATTCTTGGAGTCTGATTCTTTGTGGGCTTTCTTCCTATACTACTGTTCTTATTCATGCTCATTTTCAACCCATTTGGCCATGTCACAAATGGCTTGATGTGCTTTGAAAGGGATGGGCAAGACCTTCTGGCAAAAATCGCTTCAGCTCAAGTTATTTGAATGGAGTTTGGGGCTGTTTTACACTAGCTGGCCAGGCCAAACAAGCCCAACCGAGCCTCACTATAGGTCTGCTTTCTAATCTCACCAGCCTAGCTGTTTTAGTGCCATTTCTTGCTTTTTTCATCCTAAAGAGCTTTGCTCTGCCCCGAATTTTTCTCTCTCCATGGCCTGCTTTTATGCCGCTACAGTTAGCCTCAACATTTGTTCATACTCAATAGCTAAACATTAGGAATGCTGAGATTCCCTTTCCTTGTCAGAACAATTGTTTAGACTGTTTGCCACTTAACGCTCTGATGATCTCGATCTCTCTCTTTCCCTCCCTCTCTCTTGCTCCTTTCTCCGGACGCTTATAATTCCTCTTTTCCTCCTTAGCTTTTCAGCTGTTCCTCATTGGCTGAGATACATACCAACAACTCCCTCTTTGGACTTACTCTTTGGTGAAACTATCTTCTGCCTTTCCAGCAGTTTTCTGGCCATTTGGGTTTTTTCCTCGCTGTTTTTCTGCTTGACGGTGTCTTGAGCATTACCGCAGTGAGCTGGTGTCCATATGGGTTACCTCATTATTGACTTCCAGTCCTCCTGGACTTTTATTTTATTTCATCTCAGCGTTGGCACCATATGGCAGCTATGGCAACTGAATATATCACAGTATTCATTTTCTGGATTGAGTCTGCATTGCTGAAGGGCTCCACTCCCTGGCCTGGTAAAAAAAATGTACCATGTCTAAAAGAAGCCAAGACAGTATGAGGAAGACAAATTTACATTTTGTTTTTGAGACATGTGGCGTGATAGCCCAAGAACAAGCATATTTTGTGAGAGAACTATATCAATAAATAGATGCTTAGTAACAAAATGACTAAAGCAGTAGCCATGTTAGTCTGTATTTTGTTGTAGCCCCAGGAGCAGCAACAAAGGCCTGAATTCAATTGACAATTGTAACTAGAGTAGACCCATTGGATTCAGTGGAGCTCACAACAGCTTCTTTCAATTCCATCCACACAATGGTCTCAGGGCATTTTGCTCCCTAACATTGGCACTTGCTGATTTTCCTGGTGTAGTGGAGACACAAACTGACCAGCTGTCAACATATGTTTGGTAAGAGGAGGAGGAGTAGTAAGATGATACTCTTAACTGTTTTATGAATGGTTGACATTAACTGTCCTAAGTTGGGAACATTTGGGATATGTTACTGCCCAGGCACACCTTATAAATCATTCCTAATAGACCTACAACCAATCTTACTATACTCTGCCAATCCTAAGCAGCTGGCTGCCTTTGGTGCACTATTGTAAGGGTGGGTGCAATGGGAAGACACATAGAACCTTAATCAAGTCCACTTTCTTTATTTGTGTCAGCCATTCATCTTGGAATAACACATCATAGAGAATCAGATGAAATAAAACAGATTCACTAAAAATCCAGGAGAAAAGTTACACCAGCTGCAAGATTTTTCAGATATAAAATACAACAACAAAAAACCTCCAAGCATCAACATTTATATATAAAACACAATTCATAAGATTCAAGATACAACATTCAACCTTATTTTGACAGCCATGACCAATTTTTAATTCAGACCGTTTTTTTTTTTGGCTGTCTTTTTATCTTGATCTGCATGAAAGAGAGACTTACAAATCTGCTGAAAACTCTGGGATAGAAACCAGTAATCAGTGATTAATTTTTTTTTTCTGGAGATCTCTCTGCATAATGTCAGAACTGTTAATACCTATGATATATAAAGGAAGGTGGCAATCTTTATTACCCTAGGTGATGGAGAAAGGATTGAGAGCGGAAAATCAAGTGAGAATTGAGAGATTTGTCAACCAGTGAGTGTGGGCTAAATGTGGAGAGAATCCCACACTGATGTTGTGGAATTCAAATTTATTTGGACTTACAGTATATGTAGTTGGCCCCCACGTGTTATCACTTATTCTCTATCTTGTTTAGTTTTAAGGTGTTGCATTATGTCATTTTATGTGATTTTATGTGTGTTCTTTCATATGCAGTTGTAAGATTGATTGATACTGTACTCATGTATTTGCTTATTGACTTCTTTACAATCACTCTTATTTTTTATTGTTCTATATGAGAGATTCCCCCCCCCTTCCAAATGTTGTCAGTGCTTTGGGATAATGCAAAGCAGCATGCAGACGTAATTGGTGAAATGACCTTAGCAGCCTGTGCATGAAAACTAGTATCTTACTAGTAGTATGATGGTTCCAGATTAGTAATACTGTACATAATTTAAGCTGATCCATTGAAATCAGTACATTAGTCCTTTCTAAATATGACCAGCTCAATGGTGATACAATCTCATTTTAGGTACATACAGCACCAACAAGCTTAGAAGCTGTGAAGTATTCATGGTCTGAGTATCTGCTCATTTGGATGAGTTACGCAACTAGTTAGTATTCTCTAGATTGCTAGACGATTGTGGATGCAGCAGCCCTTAAATCTCATTGTCCTCTGAGGCACAGTTAAGTCCACAAGCCAGTAGAGTTATATCTGAGCTAAGTTGATGTTGTTGTCAAAGTCAAGCTGAATACAGAGTTCTTATGGCTTATTCCTAGTTCTCTCTTTTTCTATTGGCATATGATGTACAATGCTAAAAATAACTGCTGCATGAAGTGCTGTTCTCAGATTTGATCCATCCAGGAAGGATTTATATGCACCTTCACATCTAATATGAATTTCTACCATAACAAGAACATGCATTTGAGAAAGACAGTCATGGATCCACTGAGCATATGAAATATAGGAGCAGTCTATTGCTGCAAAAGCTATAGCTACTGCCCCATGGAGGAAGTGAGGAGTGAGTGTCTCCTTGAAATCTGTAGAAATCTTGCTAGGGGGTATGTGCAAACCTATCTCTACTAACGAGCCATTGTTTCTTAACCGGACATAAAACACAATCTGAACTCATATTGTCATCTTACAACTTGCAATACGTTTTAATCATATTTTGTTCTGACAACTGAACCTATAATTATGGTGTGTCTCTAACTTCAGTCTGCCATCCCCCCCCAAAAAAAAAGGAAAAAAAAGAAAAAAGAAAAAAGAAAAAAGAAAAAAGAAGTTTAACAAAAGAGAGACGAGAGAAATAAATCAGAACAGGGGAGACCAAATGCCCAGAGACTGTATTGCTAACTTTGGTGGCTACAACTTATTTGGTCCACTTGAGGCATAGGGCTGAATCCAAAATATTTCTGATTTGGGAGCAAGAAAGCACTTGTTCATTAGATGTATAGAAAAAGATACGTAATACTGTTTGTTCAGATTATTTCCAAATTGAACCCAGGGTTTATATACTGTATGTATAAATTGTCTTCATCTCTTGTTATAGAGCATCCATAAATATAATCTTATGTAAAATAGATTCTCTACCTTCCACCTAAGCATGTTTGCAAAAAGAAAGAAGCTGGCATGAGATTAGCTTTGGCATTCTAGTAGACATGTTATGTAGTACACACAACCCTAAGCAATGGACTTTATTTTGCCATTTAATAACCTCTCACTTCTCTGACTGTGTGCAAATAAATTATGTATAGTTATTTATGGTTGTTTAACAGGACTTAAATCTTTCTTTTTGCTGCCAACAGTAGCAACTAGTCTGCCTATATAAATCTAAAAGAGGACTTTTAAAACTTCATTCCAGACCCTCAATAGGGTAAATATCTCTACATCTCCCTGGATATAATTGAGCAATTATATGTATGTAGTCTCCCAACAGATGATCTCCCTTTCAGATGGCCATCAAAGATTTTACATTGACTGTGCTAAGATTTTACATTGACTGTGTCTTGCTTTGTTTTGATTCCATCATTCATTTTACAATCCAATTCAGCCAAGAGGCACTCCAGAACATACTGTAAGTGGGGTTGAGTCATCATGCTACCAAAGAACAGTCTCTAGTTAGACACCAGCCATTTTCAATGCTCAGGTGTAGAGATGGGGACAAATCAAAAAAGGCAATTCATTTTGATCCGTTATTCGTCAAGGTTAACGGATCAACAAATACAAATATTCTTTGACAATTGACGAATCGATCTGTCGATTCATCTGCACTTTAAATGACTATAACACTAGCCTCCCCAACCACCTAGAGAACCAAATTTGCAGGGAAGCTTCCTCAGACACTTTTCTACAGCTCCTGAAAGTTTGGTGAACATTGGATCACAAACCCCCGAGTTATATAGTCACAAAGAGGACCCCCCAGAAAAGCTCCCCCAAGGTACTTAGAGACTCCAGAATCACAACAGAGCTTCCTATGTCTTTCCCCTACACACCTGCCAACTTTGGTGAAGATTGGATATGGGACATCTGAGTTATTCACCCACAAATTGGGTCCCCTCCAGGAGAGTTTGCCACAGGGCTCAGAAGGCCATTCTGCCTACCGACCGCTGATCAGCTGATCAGAAGCCGATAGGTAACCACCACCCCACACACAGCCAGCCAGCCCAACAGCCTACCCCACACACCCTTCCTTTCCCTACCTTAGCCCCTACCCCACTCCCACCGAAATCCCCTTACCTTAATAGCTGCTGCCGAGGTCTCTATCAGGCCTTCACAGCCATGGCATGTAAAAAGGGAGACTGGCTGCCATTTGCAAAGATGGTGGCTGAAGCTTCATTTAGGGTAGGGAAGCTGCAGCTGCCATCTTTGCAAAGGGCAGCCTGGATTCCCTTAAGGCAGGCTAAGGGAATCCAGGCTGCCCTTTGCAAAGATAGCTGCAGCTTCCCTACCCTAAATGAAGCTGCAGCTGCCATCTTTGCAAAGGGCAGCCAGTCTCCCTTTTTACATGCGTGCTCCGAGGCCAGCAGACCTCGTCAGCAGCGATTAAGGTAAGAGGGTGTCGATGGGGATGGGGTGAGGCCTAAGGTAGGGAAAGGAAGGGGGCAAGGGGGTAGGCTGTGGTATTGGGTGACTGTGTGTGGGGTGGTGGCTGCCTTTCTGCTGCCAATCAGCTGATCGGTGGCGGGTAATCAGAATGGTGTTATTGTTTTTAATACGAAGGATGAATAAAAACAGGTAAATATTCATCCCTTCGTATTCGTGGGGATCTCTGGAACCCACAAATACAGATCAATGAATGTTTAATGAATCAGCTATATTTGTTGGGAAAAGCAATCCATTTTTATATTTGTCCCCATCTCTAGTCAGGTGGCGCAGTGGTTAAACTGCTGTACTGCAGCCAAAACTGTGCTCACGACCTGGGGTTCAATCCCAGGTAGCCGGCTTAAGGTTGACTCAGCCTTCTATCCTTCCGAGGTTGGTAAAATGAGTATCCAGCTCGCTGGGGGGGGGGGGGGACATGTAGCTTGCATAATTAACTTGTAAACTGCCCAGAGAGTGCTTGAAGCACTATGGGGTGGTATATAAGCAGCACACTTTGCTTTTAAGTGGCATAGGAAGGAACTGAGATATGAGTCTGACCCACAGCAGATTTATGCTCCTTTTGATGTAGCTGATGCCTTTGAGGAACCTCAGTATCAAGAAATGGAAGTAAATTGTAAAGATCCTTCATTCCACTCAGCAGGATGTTACAGATACTTGGACTATTCAGTAATTGTAAGTACTTACTTGCTTACTTACTGGAATCATAAAGTTTTTGCAACTATGGAGTTCAAAGTCAAAACTCAGGGTTGCAAATTCCACAGAAAACATCCACACAAATATCACACTTCACCCGTACAGGTGATGAAACCAGTAACAGAGACAGGGATTGTGTGTGCCTTTCCTACTCATATGTTTACTTAATCCAGATTAATGCACCTAAAGAGAGTTACAGTATAAATCAATACACAAGCAATATACGATAAATAAAAGTATATAAGAATGCCTCTAGAATGCTCAGATGCTCTTTAAAGTTCAATCTGAGGTCCAAACTAAAGACGAAAGCACATTTCCTTAATTAACAAGTTTTCCTTCAGACTCTAAGGTTTCCTCAGAACTATATGACTCAGTGATCAGACCTGCAAATTAAGATTGTGCTTAATCTTCCAGCCCCAAAACAAAGCACACTGAATGGCAGGTATGACGCTGAAGAAAACCATGTGTTATAAGAAACAGATGTGTTTTACTGTTTGTGAGATGGTTCCTTGTAAAAGCCTGTTAAATGTACGTATTCCTCTATTGGTTGGTTTCCTCTATTCCAGTGGTTCCCAACCTTGAGTCCCCGGATATTCTTGGACTATAACTCCCAGAAATCATGGCCAGCACAGCTAGTAGTGAAGGCTTCTGGGAGTTTTAGTCCATGAACATCTGGGCATCCAAGGTTGGGAATCACTGCTCTATTCTGTTTTACTGCAGGAGAAACAACAGAGTTCTTGTCTAATTTCCTGAGTTGAGCATCTCCTAAACCCTCATGGAGTACAGACTGATTTAGTTTTAGAATTCCATGTTGTAAAAGCTCTCTTTCCATACTTGTTGGTAATCTCATTTGCCAGAAAATACTGACTCAGATACAGTGCATAGTCTGCAGATGACCTTGTGTAGCCAAAAGCCAGTCATACATTCCCTCCCTACATGCATGTGTCCCCCCTCCTAGCTAAAGAAAACCCATTCAGCCATAATCTCCAAATTTGCCAGTTCCAGGAATTCACCTGTGTGCTAAACACTGCAGTCATAGCCAATACAACAAAATCATTTCTGATAAAATCATGGAGACACACACACACACACACACACACACACACACACACACACACACACACACACACACACACACACACACACACACACACACACACACACACACACACACACACACACACCACAGCTAAAAGTCACCCATAAAACCACTATGACTCTGGAAACATCACATGAGTGACTCAAAACTATGCTGTCTTCCATCAGTGAAAGGTTTGGCTATAAGTGGCGCTTTCCGCGGCCTTCCACAGCTTGACCTTTGTCTGCAAGACTTGTTCTTTTCCCATTCCAGTGTACAGTACAGTATGTGGTATTAAAGGGAATGAGCAAATGTACTCCTGCAAAGGTAACAGATACGATACCTCTTAGGTAGCTCCATGTAACAGTCCCATGGAGTAATATACTGAGCAACAGCAGAATTGGAAAGAATTGGGAATTTTGCAACTCCTACCTACCCATGCTGGTTAGGGGGATTTGGAAAGTTCAAAAATTAACTTGCCACTGTGATCATCTTTTATTTTTCCAGGCTTTTAGGCACTGATAGCTTTTGAGGCTTTCAGTTCCTTTAATCTGCAGGTTATTTTATACTGGTTCAAATTTTTAGCTTGTACTCCCATTCTATTCATAATTGTAATTTTTAAATTATATGTTTGGAAAGCGGCCTCTGGAATGCCAATTAAAAGCACTGAAAGCCGCAAGGTGGATTTTAGAGATGTGCATTTAGATTTTGAAATATTCAGAATTCACTGAATAATGCCATATCTGGATAGTTCTGGATATATCTGAATATGAATTTGATAGTTCCAAATAACTGTACTAATAATTTCTAATATGTCAAGTTCTATTTACTTTTACAGATTAGAAATCAAAAGGGAAAGGTTCTACTTGCTAGAGGAAGAAAAGTGAAACCTATTTTTTAGGTGCCCTGGAGTGATTTCATGATAGACATCATGGCACCAGTCAGGATAACTCATTGTCTCCTGATTGGGGTTGCCATGAGAGAGGGTTTGGGTGAGAGCAAAAACTTTACATGATGTCTGTCTGCGTCAAAGAAATATAGAAACAGGCACAGATACCAGAAGATTTTTTATATTGATTTTTTCCAGTTGAAAGATGGGCATAGCTGCTTATAGATCCCTTGTGCATTTGCTGTTAGGATATGCCCTGATGCAAGCCTGCACTGCAGCAGTTTTCTCTGTGTCCTTTTCTAAACCCTCAACTTTCATTTACATTCTCTACTTCTCATTGTATGCTGTTTACTTAATATAGTTACGAATAGGATTTAGGATTAGTAGACTCATCAATTAATACGTCAGGCAAAATCAAAAGAAAAATGAAGAAGACAAAAACATCATGGCACCTTAAAAACTAACTGCTATATTTTAATGTGAGCTTTCTTGGACAAGTCTATTTCTTCAAACAGATAGATTAATACATTGTAAATCAACATGGAAATATTATATCAAGTATAGGCCCCTTTGGGTTATATCAGAAAGGAGAATAAAAAGTTGTTATATATAGACAGATATAAGAAGTTAATAAATTGTGTGTGTGTGTGTGTGTGTGTGTGTGTGTGTGTGTGAGAGAGAGAGAGAGAGAGAGAGAGATTTTCAGTGGATGTGCTTGTGTTCTGCTACAGCAGAATCAGATACTATTGTTTTTTGGATGAGTCTACAGGTAGCATGAAACATGGATGTTATAGAAGAAGTAGACACTTAAGGAAGGCTGCAGGAATGCTGCCTGCACCCACTGCAACAGCTTCTACTGACAATGGAGGAGGGGGAGGAAAAACTGCTATTAGAAGCCCCCAGACAGAATTTGTCACCCAGCAATGAAACTAAGAAAGAGCAGCAGGCAGCAGTACGGGCACAGGGATGTCTGTTCCAACGGAGCAGATATGAGTGGCAGATATGAGTGAATCTCAGGGTCGGACATCTTCCTGTGGCTTCTTTGTGCAATCCAGCCTATACAGCAAGGGGAAGCAAAAAAAAAAAAAAAAAAAAAAAGGTGAAGAAGGCACTTTTCTCCCAAAGAGCCAGTGTACCAAAGGACAAGAATTGAATCAGCACTCAGACTGACACTGTCAGCTTGTTGCTGCTTTTGTGGTTGCAACAGAGGTTTATGAAGAGCACCAGACATTGCCTTCCATATCCATAACCTGCAGTTCCAACATATTCATGGACAGATTTACCCCCAGCCAGAATTCCCAGGAAAGAGAGGCTGATTTCTCAGGCACGGGGCCTTGTCAGCCCATGCCACTCAGGCCTGGAAACTAGATCTCTAGAAAACCTTATTCTGCTCAAGGTCAGCCAGTGATTGCTGGGCTCCCTGGAAGTACCCTTGAAGTAAGAGAGAAGGGCACACTCTGCGCACAGTACTAGGTATGCCATGGTTCAATCTGCTGGAAATTCTGGTTTTTTTAAAAAAATTCCAGATTCTAAACGTGAAGGGTTATAATTCTGAATCCAAATTCTGAATCCAAATTTTGGTACTAGTGCACAGCTCTAGATATACCATATTTTTCGCTCCATAAGATGCACCTTTCCATAAGACGCACCAATTTTTTAGGAGAAGAAAACAGGAAAATATAATCTGTTTTCTTCGCTCCATAAGACGCACAGACTTTCCACCCCCCTGTTTTGTGGGGGAAAAGTGCGTCTTATGGTGCGAAAAATACGGTAATTTCGTTGTTTGGTCGTTAAGTCGTGTCCGACTCTTCGTGACCCCATGGACCGGAGCACGCCAGGCCCTCCTGTCTTCTAATAACTAATATCTAAATCTAATTTCAATCAATTGCCTTTCAACCCATTTAAAATTCGGTTGGCCATAATACCTCAGTAGTTTAGGTATCTGACTGCAAAGCCAGAGGTTGGGAGTTCGATTCTCTGATCTGCCTCCTTAAGAGGGGCTGGACTCGATCATCCATTGAGTCCCTTCCCCAGCTCTGCAATTTCAAGATTATTATTATTTTAAGATTAGAAGATGCCATATTAATTTCCCCTTCAAAACTATATGCCATGTAAAAACTGTCCCATGTGCCACAAATAACGGAACAAGAACATGTCGATATATAAGTTTTGTATATACAAGAACATGTTGATATACAAGAACATGTAGATATATAACTTTTGCACTATCTGAGAGTCCAGCATCATGCTCATGTCTTTGCTAGCACCGAATGAAGAATCAGGACGGGAAAAAAAGCAAAAATACATCTCAAAAGGCCAAAGCTTACCTAGCAAGTAACCAAAGCTTTCTTTGTTAAGCAAAAAAATATATTTGTACAAGAGTGACACAATTTAGAAATGATCAATAGATGATTTAGAAATGATAAATAGATAATCAAACATTAAAACAATCCAGGAGCAGCACTTATCAATACAGGCACTGAAAAATACAGAGTGAGCAGGAAAGTCAGACCAAAGTGCTGCTAAAATAAAGTCTTAAGCAGGCAATGGAATGCCATTGGGGAGAGAGTCCAATGGATCTCCTGATTTAATCAATCAATTAATTAACTGTTTGTCAGCTAATAACTGGACAGTTAATCAACTGAATTAATTTACTGGTTAATGTGTTAAAAACGAGACAGTTCATCAACTGGGAGTGAGAATTCTAATCGTTCCTATAGGCAGCTCTCCTAACAAGGAAACATAACAGGGATGATGATGATGATGATGATGATGAATAATAATAATAATAATAATAATAATAATAATAATAATAATAATAATAATAATAATAATAATAATAATAATAATAATAATAATAATAATAATAATAATAATAATAATACAATATTTGCATATAGCTAAGATAGTAACGCCTCTCCAGGGAACCTCCTATGTGTACCAGAAGCAGATTAATTCAGGAGCGTAAGAGCAAGCATACGGTTGCCCTTGCCAGGCTTTGGGGTTATTGCAGGTTTTTTTAACCAGTGAAAATGACAATAGCCAAAGAATGGAAGGTGTAGCTTCCTGTATTCATATTTAAGCCTCAGCAAGAAGCACGAAATGCAGCTTGCTGAACTGAGAGGTTGCCGAGAGTTTCCTGCTGGTCCCTTTACGTGCATCAATTTAAATGTAAACCTTTCCCGTGTGCCGTCCCTTTTGTGAGACAGGGCTTTGTCTGAAGCTAACAGGATAACTGCGATGTTGTTCCTCAGCGATCCCTATTGACTGCGCCAAATGCAGGGCAGGACGGCTCAAGGGCATTGCAGCATTTGGGGGTGGGGGAAATCACCACCCCACAGGCCAAGGACAAATTTCAACACACGTGCATGCACACACACACATGTGCACAAATGTACATGCAGACGGCTGAGCACTGGGACACATTTCTACCCCCCACACACACACACAAACACACAGAGTGCCTTGCTTTGCCATTCTTCTTTGGAGTGGACTGCTGTGCCCACTTCGGCTGCCTGAATCTCACAGAAGTGAAATGGATTGGAAGGACTGATCAGGATCAGTGATCCGGACCGCAGACTTGTGAGAAAGTTGGCAAAAAGCTTCACACGACATTGTGCTATCTGCTGACAGATAAGTGGTGCCCCACATAGTGACGATAATCCGTTCCGGAAAAATCGCCGCTATATGGATTTGTCACTATACGGGGCAAAAAGCCCATAGAAACGCATTAAAACGTGATTAATGCGTTCCTATGGGCTTCAAACTCACCGTTCAGCGAAAATCCTCCATAGCGCAGCCATTTTCGCTGTTCGGTAAGGGAGGAATCCATCCCAGAAACAGCGGGCGGCCATTTTGAAACCGCCAGTCAGCTGTTATAAAAGCATTGCTATGATTGGAACCGATCATAGCAAAGCACAGATGGGTGGGCCGGAGGGTCTTTCTCCAGTGAGCAGCGGGCTGGAGGGAGGCAGCCGCCCGGGGTGGGAAGGGGGGTGGGAAGGGGCGCGCCGGCCACCCACCTCTTGCCAGCCAGTCAGCTAGCCCGGGAGACATCCGGCTAAGGCCGGCGAGCAGCGGGCTGGAAGAAGGCAGCCGCCCGGGGTGGGGAGGAGGGGAGGGAAGGGGCGCGCCAGCCACCGCCAGTGAGCCAACCCCGGACTCCCAGTCTCCTTGGCGGGCGAAGAGGGGGTCTCTGGCACGCCACCCCCCATCCAGCCACTGCCACCCTGATCCCGGTCCCCGGCGGGCGCCTCCTCCTTTGCAGCGCCTCCCGCCGCAACTGCTCTCTGGTTCGGCGCCCCAGGGGGTGCTGCGCGCGGGGATCGGGGCCAGGCCCTTCACCCCTCCTTCCCTCCCTCCTCCCGAGGCGCCAATCAGCTGTTTTCTTTGCCATGATCCATTCCCCAAGCAGGGAACCGATCATCGCAAAGCGAAATTCCCCCACAGGGAACATCGGAAAGCGATCGCAAAAGCGATCGCAAAATCTTCATCGCAAAGCGATTTCATCGTTATACGATGCAATCGCTATGCGAGGCACCACTATTCTGGCCTATGGGAAACTTGAGCTCATCTAATTAATATGCACCAGCTCCTTAAGAGTTTGAAATTACAGCATAAAGTCTGCATTTATTGCAACTTGTTTTAGAACATCTTCCCTTCTATTATGACGCTCTTAGTTTCTTAAATGCTGATTGATGACAAAATGTGTTAAGACTTTCCTTCCTTCCTTCCTTCCCATCCTCTGCCATCAAGAATCCCTGGGTGGCTTTTCCCAGTAAGAACATATGAAATAACAGTTTTGTACCATTAACATGTAGGCTGCACAAATAACAGATAAAAAGACAAATGCAAAAAATCCATGCAAATGAGCTCAGATCTGAGGGGAAAGCATAGGAGAACAGGACAGACATCACTTGAGGCCTGAAAAATAACCAAGGCAATGTCAGATGAGAAAGTATCCTAAAGTAAGTTTGGGAGAAAGTATCATCATCAAGTAACATCAAGAAAAGGCCCTTTCTCTGGTAGGCATCCGAATGACTTCAGAAGGCACTGACATCCATAAAATAAGTGCTCCTGAAGAACTTGTGGGTTAAATGACAAAGTCAGGCCACAGTCAAACTAGTGAAATGCCCCCTGTTTTCCTCTGTCTTCCACTTCCTGTAGAGTCGCAGTTATGTGAAATATATTCTGTGACAGTGGTTCACCATTCCACATTTTCTAGTTAAATTAGATGTGGTACGTTTGTCTACACCCCTGCAGTGGGGCATATTCCTTCCTCTTTTTGAGCGTTTCTCTGCCCCCTTCCCCCCTTTTAAATTTTTTTGGGGGGGATATATTGGCGTGTTGGCATAACACCCTTGCTGGCCACATACTGATCTGGGGCATTTTTTCCTGTTTTCGCAGTGCATTACCCCCAGTGGTGGAGAACCCATAGTCATTTTGACAGAAACATGCCAACGCGCCGACATTCCCGTTAAAAATTATTATTATTATTTTAATTAAGGAAGTTGAACAATAGCCAGTGGTGGTGGTGGTGGTGATGGGGCTGCGCACCAGATGTAAAGAAAATTAATCGATTTAGGAGTACACCCTCCACGCAGGTGCAGGTAGTAATGCACAATGAAACGTGGGAAAAATAGAGTAGTCACCTCCCAGTCAGGCCAGATTTGATGTGAAGATAGCATGGAGAAGGGACAAAAGAATTGGTAATGGACGTGCTTCATCTGAACCTCCCAAAAAGGCTCAGGTTTAAAAAAATTAAATAAAGTGAGTTATTCCAATAATAAAAGGCCATCAAACTAGAATTATCTGTAAACTAGTACATAAAATAGTTTTAAACAATTTTTAAAAGACATTTAAAAAGTAAAGAGATAACCATCCCATTAAAGTAAAATAAAAAGTCTTCACAGACAGCTAATTACTGAGAAAAAAAACTTGCCTGAAGAGAAAGGGTTTTTTTTGCCTGCTGGTGGGAAGGGCAACAGAGAGCCAGACTGGCTTCCTGTGGTAGGGAGTTCCACAGCTAGGGAGCCACAACAAAGAAGGCCCTCTCTCATAACCTATGAGGGTGGTGGAGACTAAAAGACGGGCCTTCCCGGTGCTCTTAAAACTTAGGGGGCTCATAGAGGAGGAGGAGGTCATCTTTGAGATCGTATGGGCCCAAGTCGTTTAGGGCTTTATAGGTCAAAACTAGCCCTTTGAACAGGTTCCAGAAATAGTAGTACTTACCACACAATTAATCTTTCATTTTTAGCCAGTTTCTAATTTTGAAAGATAGGATGGAGATTTTTTTTTTTGGTTTGCTTTCTTACTTTCTTTTTGTTTTTTGTTTTCTCCAAAACATTTATCCCGGGAGACCTTCATGTCATCACTGTGCGTACAAAAGCACAAAGCCAAAAGACGGCAGGTCCGAATTCGTACACTTTTGTTTGCACATCTGCAACCTATTCACACATACACATAGACACATGGCTTAGGATGAATGTTCTTTTAATACAGAGGTGAGTGAAGTAGGGATATCCAAATGTTGTTGGACTGCAACTCCCAGGATTCTTCGCCTTTAGCTGGTGCGGGTCTTTGACTGTAATGCAGCTCAGTTCGATTCACCTTTAGCTAGGCTGGCTAGGACTGATGGGAATTGTAGTTCAACAACATCTTGGAAGGCCACAAATTGTCCACCCCTGTTTTAGAATCTATAGCAAATTTGGCAACTTGTGATGTTGCTGGAGTTCACTCCCCATCAATCCTACCCAACATGGCATTGGAATCATGGAAAAGTAAAGTTGGAAGGGGGCCTACAAGGCCATCAAGCCCAACCCCCTGCTCAGTGCAGGAATACAATCAAAGCATATCTGCCAGGTGATTATCTAAGTTTTTCTTGAATGCCTCCAAGTTTGGAGCATTCACCAACTCTCTGAGGCAACTGGTTCCACTGTCGTAGTGCTCTAACAATTAGGAAGTTTTTCCTGATATTTAGTTGAAATCTGGCTTCCTTTAGCTTGAGCCCATTGTTGCGTGACCTGCACTCTGGGATGGCCAAAAACAGATCTTGCCCCTCCTCTGTAGGACAGCCTTTCAAATATTTGAAAAGTGCTATCATATTACCCCCTCAGTCTTCTTTTCTCAAAGCTAAACATGCCCAGTTCTTTCAGCCTCTCCTCGTAAGATTTGGTTTCCAGCCCCCTGATCATCCTTGTTGCCCTCCTCTGAACTTGCTCCAATTTGTTAGCATCCTTCTTGAAGTGTGGTGTCCAGAACTGGACACAATACTTAAAGTGACGCCTAACCAGTGCTGAATAAAGGGGTACTAGCATCTCACGGGATTTCAAAACTATACTTCTATTAATGCAGCCTAAGATAGCATTTGCCTTTTTTGTAGCCACATCGTACTGTTGTCTCATATTTAGCTTGTGATCTACAACAATTCCAAGATCCTTCTTGCTCGTTGTTTTGCTGAGCCAGGTATCCTCCACCTTTTAACTGTGCAATTGGTTTCTTTTTTTGAGGTGCAGTACTTTGCACTTAACCCTGTTGAATTTCATTCTGTTGCTTTTGGCCCAGTGCTCCATCCTATCAAGGTCATATTGAATTTTGTTTCTGTATTCTAGGGTATTAGCTATCCGCCCAATTTTGTATCACCTGCAAATTTGACAAGCGCTCCCTGCACTCTCTCATCCAAGTCATTAAAAAAAATATTGAAGAGCACCAGGCCCAGGACTGAGCCTTGGGGTACTCCCTCTTGTTACCTCCTCCCAGTTAGAGAAGGACCCATTCATCATCACCCTCTGAGTATGATTCTGTAGCCAATTGTGTATCCACCTAACATTTGATCTATCCAGCCCACACTTAGGTAGCTTGCTAATCAGGATATCATGGGGCACTTTGTCAAACGCTTTGCTGAAGTCAAGATATACTACCTTTACAGCATTCCCTCTGTCTATCAAGGAGGGATAGGAAGAAACAACAGGAGTTACAGTACAGAATATCAGGTGGGGCAGACGTTGCTCTTTCTGCTCTAAAGTAAAGCTCAGAAAGATGTGAACAATACTTTGAAGATACTTAGGAGCCAGAGAGGAGACCAAGTGGGAGCTGCCTTACTCTGAGCCAGACACCACTGAAACATTCCTCCAGCTCAGTGTAATCTCCCCTGATGGACAGGTGGTTTTCAAGCCACCTAAGGTGTAGATCTTCCTCAACTCCAGAGAAGAAATTTGAGATCCTTTATAGTAGATATGTTGCAGGGTGAACGTGAGTTGTTTCTCATGTAAGGCATCATCTCTACCATGGTACCTCTCTCGTTCCATCCATCAAGTGAGCACCCCTTGTCTCTCTTTCAAGGAATTTTCTAAAATTGTGCTTTTCCGTTTCAGGGCTGTATCAGAAAAGCACTGCTAGGTCACAAACTATTATAGCAATTAAGTACTATGTCATGTGCCAAAGTTTTAAAAGAAGGCAGTGTTAATGACAGAGGACCATGTGATCCTCGTAAGAATTATAGTAGACTCTTGTCCCCCCAAAATTGCCTGAGATAATTAAACAATGTGAACCTCAACAATGATTTAACTCTTATAAGAAACTTAGAATCCGCCCTAATTAATCCAGGCCAGCCTCTGTGTCTATTCACACATTGAATCTTTGCTTGTCTTTTTCTGATGCCCAAGAATAAGAAACTAAAGAAAGACAATTTGCACAAAATACACAGTTGTGCAAAATTAAAATAGCAGCTGTTTTGTTGTAGGGTCTTTTAAAAAATACAAACATTGGATAAACTGGTTGCATCTTTTTAATCAACCAATTATCTGTACTTGCTGTGTGCATACATTTTGCTCCAGACAAGGAAAAGACACAAGTTTTGTGTAGAGATATTGTGGAAGCCTCCATTGGGGGGGGGGGAGGAAAGAGAGATTTTGTTGTCACATTCTCATGCTGGAGGTGAAAAATGTCATGGAGTCAGTGACTTCTTGGCAGGCTGTCTTGGTGTGTTGAGATAAACAATCTCATTGAGCTAATGAGCAATTTGCAACAATTTTTCACATCCCTAATAATTGCCCTGTCCCAAATCCATGCACAGGGACCAATGAGACCGACAGGGGTGACTCTTACTTAAATGTAGTGGCAATGGGATAGTATCCTCTGCTCTACCTGAGAATAGCAAGCTAGCTTAGCAAGTTCAAAGCAGGCCATAGAGAGAGAAAGATCTGTCTTCTACCATCTTACTATAATTCACGCTATCCAGCTAAGCTCCATGCCTGGCTGCATGCTTAGACAAAGGCTTCAGTGCACATGTTACATGAATTTAGGAGCATATATGTGTTGCCCACTACGTGGCCTGGTCTGTTGCTCTTTCACTTTGGGCAGAATGGCGTAATATAGTTAGCTTATCATTCGAAGCAGAGCCACCAAGAGAGGTAAAAGATTTGTTTGTATATTTCAACACGAGCTTGCCTCCATCTACATTTGGAAAGTCTGCTTTTGTTTTGCAATTGGTCACTGGAAGATAAACATGGACTTTGTTTGCATGTCTGATTTTCTCAGGCATATAACTTTGCAGGCATTGCATGACTGCAGGGAAAACGTTGTAAGCGCAGGAAATACCGAGAAGGCCCCCATCACTACCACCTTCTTGTCTGGAGTCAAAACTGGTGATGTTCTTCAGTAGACATTTCTGCTGAGCACATATCAAGCTATGCAAATATTCATCTTAAAAATAAATTGTTCAGCTCTATTGTTTGCCCTGGCTTTTACTGCTTTGGCACCATTTTTACCCACTGGGCTGTTTCTTTTTACATGGGTAATCCCACTCAATTAGGGATCATGCGCTGAATGGGAATGCCATATATATGGTAATATCACCTAACGTCAGTTTGGGGAGAAAACAAAAACGCCTCCCTACAACCAATCAAATTGGACTACATGTTGAAGAAACTCTGAGCACAAACCAATGATTACAAATGAAAGCAAATGATTACCGGGAGCAGCGAAGGGTTTTGTGAGCAATGCCAAAAATTGCCAGTCATGGAAGGGGCTTTTTAGGACTGTTTGCAAAACAACAACAACAAAACACGTTTTGTGAGTTGTTTTGGAACCGAAGGAAATAAAATCCAAATCAGTGGGTGACCAAACCTTTATTGAGTTCTGACGTTCTCGATATTCCCACTTTGTATTTTGGGTTTTTTGACAACATTTTGAAGGTGTAAACAGAGAAGGTGATAATGAAGCATATAACTAAGAAATATTGTCTTCTTGTGAACCTGGCTCTGTTTTCCTACTAATTTGTGTGCTTCCTCCAGGTTTGTTATCATTCTTTACTGGATGTTTTTTTTCCAGTTCTTTAAAAGAAAGGAAAGGGGGGGACCTTTGGCAGGCTCTCAAGGCTGCAACATGGGCAGATAACAATACAAAATGTCACAGCCATGCTCAATATTCCAGTTCTTACCCCTCTGCTACTATGTCAGCTCCTCATAAAGTTTGGAACTGATATTAATATTTAACTTTTAACTCACAGGATCTTTCGTGGTCTCAGCCTGACTTAATTAGCTGACATTTAGTTCCCAATATTCCGCCTCACAGTCTTTGGAGTCCTTGGGTACTAGTTTATTAACATTCCCCACAGTAGACTGAAGAAGGCTGTTTCCAGATCCTTTATCAATTGTTCCTGAAGGCAACAGAATTCATTGCTGAATGCCGTTAGCCTGGCCTATCCTGTAAATATGTTTAAAGCCACAGTGAAAGCTCTTTGCTTTTCTGTTTCATTTAAATTAGCTTTGCGAATTGCTCTCTCTTTCTCTTTTCTCCTCCTCCCCTCTGCCTGTGCAAAACTGCATTATGTTATTCCTTCAAAAAGTACCGCAGTTACCATTACTGTTACCATTACTTGTTGTGAATCAAGATCCTTGCCATAATTTATGCAAAGACCTTTAAAGCGGGGTAGCCGTTGCCACACCCAGGGTGGTGTTGTGAGGTACAAAGCGTAATATATTGGACAAAGTGACTAGGACTGTAGAGACCAAGGTTCAAATCCATGCTCAGCCATGGAAATTCACTAGGGGGGTAGAACTGGTAAAACTAGTCCTTAAATATCATTACACGTCAGTTCCAGCTTGATGACACATTATTAAGCACCTCTCACCACAGATGAGTTTATTTTATGTAAAGCCCCAGCCATGTTACAGAACTCTGTGAAGAGTAACTGAAGAATTATTTGGGTTTGGGTTTGTTTTGAATGTATACCTGTTAGATGTATATGGAGAGACCCAACTGTTTTTCTCTTCTTCCAAACAGAAGAGGTAAACCACACTGGATAGTCTAGCTAGATGCTAGATTAATCTTAAGTTTGGAATGCCATTTCAACTCCAGCTTCGTAAATCCAATAATGGTATTTTCTTCTTTTTCTTTTTTAAATTTGTGATCACAAATTGTGCCTTTTCTTCTTCTTGGTTTGCTGTTTTTGATCAGACCCCAACACTCAAAAATGAGAACTTGTGGGGAGGGGGAGAGGTTCTAGAGATCATTCATGCCGGATGTGTACAATGTAGAATGTACACCCCTTCCATTGACACTTATAATGGTTCATAAATGGTCCCCCAATTTAACATGCCAGGCACTAAGATTTCAACAGATGGCCACGGGTTTCTGTCTGGCATTACAGGTTTTACCAAAGCCATGGTCTGGATTTTTTCTCATGCATATCCCTGGACAGAGAGACATTTATTAACTGATTGATCGACAGGTAGAAAGAGAAGAGTATACAAGCAACTTCCAAAGCATATGCTGTTGAGCAGGACTGCAGATTTCAGCTGCAGGCTTTCCACAGTTAGGGCTGGCAACTCACAGTTCAATCCTTACACATGTTTACCTGAATGTAAACCCGGCTTTGTTCAGTGAGGCTTATTCCTTGATAACAATGACAGCTTCGGTGTGCGACATAACTCCTGGCCTCTCCCCATAATTAGCAATAAGAAAATAAAAACCAGTAGAAAAACCTATATGTATTTAAGCACAGTTCTGGACATGCTCGCCCTTTGTATTCAGGAGGACATGCTCCCCCAGGTTAGGAGGCATACTGTTTTAACCTAAATGGGTGGCAGAAGCTTTCTTTGCTTTGAGCAACATACAACGTACCTTGCCATAGACATTTTTTCTCTTCTAGGGCAGACATACACATAGGCCTGTGTTTATCCTGCATGTAAATTCCAGCGTAGTTGTTAGAGATCAACATTTGATATCTAGCGACTGAATAACTTTAGCTCTAATTATCCATTTAAGCTACCATAACAAAACATGCTGTATATGGTTGTGTTCAGTATAATTACAGAGTATCTCACACAGAAGTGCGATTAATAGTATTTCATTAGATTACGACGTGGCTTCCCTAATTTGTGATGAATTTAATGCATGCTGGATGTCTACTCTATGAGAATAGTCTATCCATCCTATTTCGACTTCTGTCAATAAGACACAAAAATGCAGTAGGGCGATTATATATTTTCTAAACATTGTATTGGCATCAAGTGAGTGTGTGTGTTTGTGTGTGTGTGTGACAGTGTGTGTGTGTGTGACTGTGAGAAGCACAGTGTGGGAAAGCGTGCGCACCAGGAGACAAATGTGGGCAGAAAAATATGAGCTGTTATTGAACAATCTTGTTTTTAGGGCTTATTTTAGTAAATAAAGTATTGATCTTTCTCATTGGGGACCTTTGGTTCAATTCTGCTAGCCATTTGCCAGTTATATGTATACAATGGTGGCAGCTCATTCCTAGAAAACAGTATCAATCCACATTAAATATAATATCAGTCACAGCAACCTGAGCTCCCCTCCTGATAGACTTGATACGGAAAATGAAATCAGCCATTAAAAAGTAAGTATATAATTCTCACCCGGTTGCCATCTTTGTTTTCAAGGAAGACATAGGCTGGGGATTTAACGGGTACAAAAGCACGCATCTTTCTTGCCTTTAGCTGGAGGGTGACCCTTTATTACACCATCGTCTGGTTCCCTTGAACAGTTAGTTTGAACTGATAATATTCATTATGTTTGTACATCTGGTAGAGTTTGCTACAAATAAACCATCTTTTTAATTGGGATCATGAATCATTTATTTTGTTTTCCCTCCATATTCAATAATGATATTTTATTTTTTTCCCCCCAGTACTTATTTCGTTACCAACACCTGTCTGTTGTAATCGTTACAGTGCATTCCTCCTGGTTGCTAATTCAACAGAAACATTTCACCGACTCATTGCATATTATGGAACTGAGCACCATATCTGAAAATGCTTAGTTACTAGTATGATCCACTGACATCAGTGCTCCTTTCCTTCAGGCAATTATACTTATAATCACAAGCTTTAAACCTTGATCCAAAATGTATGACCTTGAAATTAAATCCCCTTAATTTCAATAAAACCCAGGAATGTGTATGGCATGTACTGTAACCTTCAGTACCAGTTGAGATTCTTTCTTTCTTTCTTTCTTTCTTTCTTTCTTTCTTTCTTTCTTTCTTTCTTTCTTTCTTTCTTTCTTTCTTTCTCTCTCTCTCTCTCTCTCTCTTTCTTTCTTTCAACAACTACCTTTCCCTTTTTCTGTTTATTTATTGTCTCTATGTTGCCAGTTTCCCCCCTACTGAATATCATGTTGATAGAACTTTAACATATCTTGTTCATTGTCGCAAGGTAGAATTTGCTTCACATCAGTGAGATGTAACTTTTCACACTGATCTCTGTGGTTTGTAAAGGGGTTGGATCCAATATCTTGGTTTAGTTTTTTTTTCTTTCTAAAATGAAGTAAATAAATAGGTTCATGAGCTGGACGTATTTATTTCTCTGGGTACTCCTTGTAATGACAGTGCCCAATATCCTTCTGTCATTGAATAATTTTTGTAAGATCTGGGTACATAGCCACCCTTATTTGAAGACCAAAGAAAATGGGATATGGATACAATTTGACTGTATTCTTTGTGGAGGCAAATAGTATTAAAAAATGTAGCCTATTAAGGCTAAACTGTTTGTTAAGGGAATAGAATATATATCATGAGATGATAAAAGGAACAAAGGACACCAGTGCATTAGTGGTCTATGTTCTAATATAGCTTTCAGATTATCCTACATACCGTGTTTCCCCAAAAATAAGACAGGGTCTTATATTAATTTTTGCTCCAAAAAACACATTAGATCTTATTTTCAGGGGATGTTTTATTTTTTTCCCATGTATAACAATCTAGATTTATTCAAATACAGTCATGTCATCTTCTTCTGGTTGCTGCACAATGGTGGAGGGCAGGGTTTCACTTAACTGGGGCTTATTTTGGGGGTAGGGCTTATATTATGAGCATCCTGAAATATCCTACTAGGGCTTATTTTTCAGGTTAGGTCTTTTTTTGGGGGGGGGGAATGGTATTTTGCCTTCCTTAATGAATTTTCCTGTGCATACATTTAGATCTGCAGTCCTATACCCACAGTGTTTGGAGTGTCTTGCTAATAATGAGACTTGATTTCTGAGGAGATATCTACAGATATAAGTTTGTGAATAATTTGGCTTAGACTTACACCACAATAAGCTTCTTGTGAAAATTGCGGGCATGCAGATGTATCAATGCAGCCATTTTATAAGGCAGCTATAGCCCCATATCCCTCTTAATAATAGGATGTTTCATATATCATTAGTTCATAGGACCCCTTTAGGTAAAAGGTGACTTGATGAGGTCCTTGTCATTGTACAGGATCATGATGCAATTCAGCCCAGTCAAGGTTTCAAAGAATGCGTCCGGGAGAAACAGCCACCAACTCTGAGGACCTGCCTTCGGTTCTTGCCTTCTAGTCCAATCAGAATAACACTGATTGTGCGGCATGCAGGCTTATGTTCAAAACCACATAAAGGTATTGCAGATACAATAATAAGCAATGAAGGCATAAAATTAGATTTTCATCAGCACACAGATACGTCATAAAACATCTCCAGTCTTATACAATAGACAAAGTACAAACCTCCAAATATCAAAACTGCTAAAAGAAAAGTTTTTAGAGAACAAAAATAGACACAGACCAGTAATACAGTTTTACTGACGAAAGTAAATAGAAACAGATTACTTGAACTAGCAGGGATAGGAAGAAAAGCAGTACAGTAATTTCAAATGTTTATACCTCCAATTGGCTTACTCTGTGTGATTATAACGTAATCAAGTCAGATGCTGATTTTTCCCATAGACGGATTCTTTTCCTTGGCTTTTGTATGATGGTGTGCAAATACTATTTTGTGTGTGTTTCTTAGAGAGAGAAAAATCCACAATGATTTCACCATCCCTCAGACTAATTGGGATACAAAGACCACTTCTCACTAATTAAAATCAGCTGATGAAATTTGAAGTTGATTATGCCCCCTTTTAATATATATAAAATATAGATTTTGGGCAAGTTCTTTCTTTATCTTCGCCCCCAAAATCAATAGGATTCCATGAAGTGTGAAGGAAGCAATTCGATTCCTTCCATTTAATTTTCCAACCACCATGAATAGGGGCAGAGTTTCCAGCTCTATTTGTCTAAATGAAGCCAACTGGAAACCTCTCTGTTTCTTCTTCCTATTCTGGGTATTTGCTAAGCACACTAGTTTCATGTCAAAATTAAAGTCGTCTCACCAACGGGTATGCTCATCTTCGTTAATCAACAGAATAGAAACCATATTAATTAGTCAAAACGCATGGTTTAAATGAGAGAAAGTTAATGTCAAATCCTGAGGCAGATAATAGAAAGGTATTCAACAAAACAAAGGAAGAATATGGGAAAGAGAAAATGTTGTTGATAAGAATGCAATTCCCTGCTGAAAAGAATATTAAGGCATCTGTTCTGGATCTAGTTAGAAACAAAAGATTTCAGTTCATGTGGAAGTAAGTGTAGGATGATAGCCAATTAATTACTCTTCTTCTAAACTCTTATTTTGTGAAACACGTCCTACTGATTTTAATGAACCTTATTGCCAAGTAAATTTTAGTTTAGACTGTGGCCCATGGCTATGATGCTACATGGTCAAGTTTAGCTGAAACTGGATGCAAGCCAATCTTATTCTATTCACTACCATAAGAATTAACACACAGTTCTATGAATATTGCTTGAAAGCATGACTCTTGTGATTAGCTTACTCTTAAGTATAGTAGTATGTCAAAGGCCTGGTTGCCATCGGTGACCTGTAAGAGACTATAACTTCCAGAACAGGAATCCTGGTAAAGAGAATAGGCCAAGATCTTCCCATCATCTCAAATACAGTATATTTACATTTCTTCAATACTAAAGACAAATCCAGTTCATTTCAAAGGAACTTGCTGCCAGCTTTATTTTTAAAAGTATTAAAGTGTAATGGCATCAGACGAATGTTCCTGACTAAGAATAAAGCACATTTCAAAGAAGACATGGATGGAATTTCCCTTTCAAAAATGTAATAGGACTTTTCCAACAAGTACTCTACTGAAATTTCAGTGCTGATATCTTCATTTTTAATTATGAGCTGTTTCAACAGTACTTTCTCTTTTATTATTTACTGTGTACAATTTTGACTGACTTAGTAGCGGAGCGGCCTTAAAAAGATGTAACTTAACATAACTTTTCGGCAAAGTTATATTTCCACTGGAAAATTCATATTAGGAAACCTCATATATTTCAAATTATTTTGCACACTCTCTACTGCATGAGAAATGATAGAAGGTTGGCATACTGTTTGATCTATAAGTATAACATGCTTGAAGGTCAGTAAGAATTAACCAGAGAGTAAGAGAAGTTTGATAGTAGTTCTAAGCAACAATGAGAGACAGCTTTAAAGTATTAAAAATTATGAGCAAATACATTATGTGAATTAGTAATAAAAGTCTTCCCATCCAAAATAAATTATTATACAGGGTCCACTAGCACAAGAGTATCAGGGGCATACTGGCGTTTCCTCATTGAATCAGCCTGCTGATAGTGACTTCTTATAATAAAGAGAATTAATGTTTTCATTCCTTGCATAGAACATAAGCAGCTGCCATGTGGACTGGTTGGATCTTGTTATCTGATTTGACTTGCGCCCCTCCAAAACCCAGGGTGCAAAATGCTATGGTAATGGTTTGCTCACAAACAAAATGTGTTTATTTGAATCCTATCACTTTCAGGGGATGGTTTTGATATTAAACATCTGTCTCCTGACACAGAGCTGGTCTAAAGTGAAAAACTGAGTCAGATTTTCTTTAAACTCCTGTAGTTCCACTGATAAGATAATAATAATCTTAGAACTGCAAAGCTGGGAGGGACCCCATGGACCATCGAGTATAGCCCCTGTCAAGGAGGCATAGTGGGGAATCAATCTCCCAACCACCTAAACCACTGAGCTATCCAGCGGTTCAAGAATAGGATGTTTATACCAATATGTTGGCAGTCATCTAAGCTGAGCGCTGAATGTATCGGAAGGTGGGTTCTTCTGCCTTTGGAACTTACCCATTGGTTAAAATAAGAGAACCGTAGTACACAGGTATTGTAACATAACGTCAACCCACAGGGCTGCTAAACAATCACCAACATTCTCCTGCAGAAGTAACAAATTCTCTTCCGGAAAATTTCTGAGTTTCCTAAAAATAAAGATTACGGATGCAACCAGCTGATACTTTGGGGGGAAAAAATCAACACTAACCGTTAGTTAAGGAAGCCCCAGTCCAATGTCATCAACAGATGGTGCAAACAGCACCACTATATCAGTCTAGGGGACACGTCTTTCAAAAAACTAGTAAAGATCAAAATTAAGGGAAGGCACAGGCTGGAGGGAGACTTCCACTGATGCTCTTCATCTGCAATAATAGTCGTTTTTCTAAAGTTCACCGTGTTTCTCGGGCTTTTCACAAAGACCTGAATGAGAGAAGACAAAGTCATACATCTTCAAAGGGTACAGAAATTCCATTGGAATGACATGAAACCTTTTTCAAAAATTGATTCTGGATGTCTTGAGTATGATAACACAATAAAACAACAATGTGATGCCAACTTACTGGTACATCTCAGTCAACATTTTATATCTGATGGTATCGACTCCATTTGATATGTTTTCCTTACTGGTTTGAACAATACAGAGTTCTCTTATCCCCTCTCTTCCCTTTCCACAAACTGAGAACTTTGCTTTCAAGTACACATCAGAAAGTGCTTCAAAAGGAGACATTTCTCAGGTTCAACTACCTCAAACACTGTTGATAACCCTATTATCCAGGGTCTCCTATGGCTAATATATTTCTAAATTATGGCAGAAATCTTTAACCTAATTATAGAAAAGGAAGTTCTGCAGAAATGTGTGGGGTTATGTCTGCGTAGACAAAAAAACTGGGCTGTATGACAAGAAAAGAGGAACAGGATTTAGCCAATCTTTCTTTTGGCAACGTAGGTAGCTTTCAAGTATTCCAGCTAATCAGTGTGAATGAATCTAGGTTACTCTGATAGGAAGTTTGTTTTCTCTATTGACCTTCTTTCATAAGAGTCCAAAATAGGTGTGGCAAGATGCTGATTCTGTATCTAGAAGAAGCACTCCCTGAAGAGGCGAAAAAACGTGAGGAAATGCATACTTAGCATGTGATCTCGCCCTTCATGTTAAATTAAAATTAGATAATTTATTTATTATTTGTTTCTTTTATTTATAGGCTGCTTTTCTCTCGATAAGGGGACCCAAGGTGGCGCACAATATTATAAGAAATAGGATTTAAATTATAATAATGTAAACATTATAAAACAATTAAAACTATATGCTAATTAAAATACAATTGAATAATTAAAAGGAAGTAAACATTAAAAACTAACTTAACTCTAAGGAGGCATTTAGGGATTCAATCATGATGGTTAAAACTCTGCCTGAAGAGATGGGTCTAATTTGATGGGAAAAGAAAAGAAACCAGTTACAGTTCTTTTAAGGCAACACCTTCAGTTACAGAACCCACTGTAGAAGAGGGCTGTCGTGAATCATTTTGCTTGTTTATTGGCAATTTCTCAAGGGATTTTTAAAAGGCAGAGCAGGAAAGGAAAGTTAGCTACGAAATGTGTCACGCTTCTCTGATACTATGAACACAAGTCCAGAACTCTATTGCTAGTCCCAAATACAGTAGATTCATTGGATCAGATTTGACATGTCTGCTCTCATTGCAACTAGCAGTAGGATTCTGTCTCTCTGTCTGTCCGCCTGTCTCTAACATCTGTCTTCTTCATTTCCAAGTGCTAGAAAATGTTATTACAAACCAATGGAAATGTTAGGTGACTCATTTATTAAGACCAAATTCTTTTGCGTAGAAGTCTGTTGGGTGTGCATTGAAATCATTTTGAAGGGCAAGTCTCGGTGAGAATGAGCTCCTACCAACTTCCAAGGCTCTGCCGTTAGAATAATAAAAGACAGAAAGCAAGGGAAAATGAAAATACAAACATCAGGGTGTTTTTTTAAAAGAGAAGAATAGAAGTATTTGTATGCCCATCTGCAGTTCAAAAATGCATCAATGATTTCCACCCAAGCTTTCTACATACATAATAAATTCACCTTTGGGAAGAAAATGGGAAATTTCAGCCAAAGAGAATAATTTTGCAGAGTTATGAGCATGTGAAGATGATTAGTGCAAAGAAAGTCTCTCTGTTACCTTAATGATAACTTGAGGGTCAGCTGGAAGCAGCAGCATATTATATTCCAATGGTAAATTAACTCCTATAGCTCCACACGTTAACGTACTAGAATATCATTGGCCAGCTTCCTAATTGTTGTTAACAACACAATTGCTATTACTCTCTTTAAAGAAACCAGTGAGATGATAATGTCTCTCATTTATGTTAAGCTCATTTTCTTCTCTCCTCTCCATCCTCAAAACATTTGAGATGAAGTGTGTGATACATCAAGGTGCAACAACGCCTTCTGACATGCATCGCCACTTCTGTGAGGTTGCTGGTTGTATGATAACTCTAAACTTTCAACTATGGGTTGAGGGGAAGAAGAGTATTCACTTGAGAAACCAATCTCAGGTCTTTAAAGATGGGGGAGATACAAACTGTGAGAAATGTGTAAAGTATGTTTCATCCTTTTTGATTCCTTGTCTGTGAAACGGGAAGTATAGAGATTTTGAGTGAGATCAAAGAAAACTTTTGACAGATAACTGATCCACGGTTGTCTGTATCAAACAGCTTCATCATTTTAACATACTTCATTGAAGATTTTTGTCTCTTTAGTCAAGCAACGAATGCAAATGTCATGTAAACATGTACACAAATGCCAGTATATCTTTCGAATAAAAGGCTTCTTGAATTTGACACTCTGGTGGCGCCAACAGGAGGTTCCCCTACAAGGTCGGTGCAACTTTCCCATATTTGCCTTTGACCAGGTTATAACCCTTAATATTCCAGTCCCCATCTCCATTCCCAAACAATAGAACTGGTACACAGCAAACTAAACCCACTGCCAGTCGCTTTCTATAGGCCATCCCCAAATATAGCATATTATTTGATTTTGGTTTGCAAAACATGTCAAAACACTTCTACACCAAATGCTTGCACTTTCTTTTCCTGCTGAAATTCAAAAACCCTGCAACAATCTCTTTGTTGTAAGCTAAGTCTTTTAGTAGGTTGTTTATAGGCTGACTCTTTTTTAAATGTTCACTTTTTTCATAGAGCTATACACACAAATATAGTATTATCTGGAGCGTCTTCCTACACAAACTGCAATCAGATCCAAAAAAACTATCAAACTTAAACATGCATTTACAACAAAGCTGTGATTAATACAGATGGCAAATTAATTATACATGTATAATGTACATAAATTTTTCACCATATGCTGTCATTTAGCCTTTGCTATGCAGCGCATCTATGTAGCGATCCTGGGATAATTTAATTTTTTTTCCTAGTCCAATATTGTCCTCCCACCAGTTTGGAACCAACTGATGCTTCCTCTACCAGGAATTAAGTAGAAAAATGCTTTGTTTTCTAAATCTAAGCAGTTTTACCTCCTTCCACTGATGTTGATGCTGAAGATGATCTGAATTAATTTGAGCTTCCTACAGCTAAACTGTTTATCCACTGTTGATGCTGAGAGTCTGAATTGATTTAAAAACTGTATGGTATGGCTTCTTCATAATTTTGTTTAGTTTAGTTTAGCATGCTCTTCTCATCCAGCATTCTCCTGAATGAAAATGTCTGGTTACTTTCCTTCCTCCTTTGCATTTCTAGTTGTTGTTGTTATTTTGAAACATCTCTGCATTTTTCTTTGTAATCCTCTGAGATTTTACAAGGTCAGGCATAAGGAATGCTATGGCCTACTGCTGTATTTTCCTGTTTTCTGTAAATCCCCGTCCAATCGAAAAGAGCAAACTTGCATTTGTTTTTATCGTTATTGATGCTGCTGCTTTCATTACTGTGTTACAAAATAATTCCACAAGCTGCTCAGTATTGGAAGAGCTAATGTTTATATCTCTAGTTGACATGAAAGCCTGTTCTTTCTAGGAGGAAATGGATGTTGCCACATGCCAAGCAGGGTTTCTTTGAAGATCATTTGCTTTCTGAGGCATCTACTTACAGGTAAGTGCACTTAGACTCTTGCAGCTAGACTGTAGACCCATACTTCTAAATACTATTACTTGGAAATTGCGCTACTGATTATGATGAAAGTTAAAACACATTTCCAGAATATATTCATTTTCTTGGGTGTCTTTTAAAGAAACTGGACTGTGCAACACAGTTTTTGAGGGGAAGTTATGACACTTTTATACTAATAAAAGCATGGCTAATGAAGTAATCATATCTGTAATAGGAAAGACGATAGTCCCATCCATGTATACTTATTGACACTTGTGTAAATGAGGAAAGCACAGCCTAAAGAACCTATCGTAGTATAATACTTCATAACCATGAGTTTACTGTGTCAGATTCTCCAGGAAACAACATGATACACTGTCCTTTAGCACAAACACACATTTTCCAGCATATTTTGGGGTTCCATGTGACAGCAAATTACTTTATCCTAAAGTTACGAGTGCATTTGAGTTAGGTCAAAATGTTGAGAAAATCTACTCCTAGAATTATCTCTTCTTGTTATAGAAACGCCACCCTGTTTTTCTTTATCTCAATATTGCATGGGTGCAAAAAAAGGGAAATAAATAAAAGGGCATAATGGTGGCAATTCCATGCAGAGTTTGTAGAATGGTCATGTGGGCAATTGGCTTTTATAATATATTAAAAAGAACCAATATAAATTATAGAATGATCATGTGACTCATGGTTGAAAGCTATAATTTTAAATAATTTATTGGTATGTGGCAACAAGATCTATTAACCAGTTAGAGTCTTCTAGCCTTCCTAAATATTTACTTTCCCCACATTTCACTGTGTGTTCCAAAGTTCTAGGAGTTTTTATCTTATACTGCTGTCCTTTATATTTAAAGTTATTTATAGAGCTTTGAACTTTAAAAACTTCTGTGAACATTACAAGTCCTGTTTCTTTGATCACCCTTTCCTCTCATATATGTTTGTCCCCTCCTAATTTCTGTAATATTTCTATCCATTAATGATGATCTAATAACACAGCACAGTATTTCTGTTAACTCAGAAGTATGTTCTATTGAATTAATTGACGTTGCGCCCAGGTAAGTGTGTATAGGATTACACATTAAGTTTGTTTAGAAGCTGGCCACTGAGGAGAGGAAGAAGATAAAACCGAACATAGTTTTGTTCTCAAAATTTGATACACGCAACTAAAAACAAGTTGGATCCATCACAAAAATGATTGGATCATCCATATAAGAATTGTTTATCTCGCTATTTTTCCCATTATATATATTTTTTCAGGATGATAATCTAGAACAATTGCTTCATTGTGGATGAGAAAACAAAAGCACTGTCTTTGCTTGTCACAAAACCTTGTTTCAGCAGAAATCAGCACTGAAATTGCATAAGGAACTGGCCAAAATGTTTATGTAAGGAAGATGATGTATTTGATCATCGTTATCACTCCATCTCCCTCAATCAGCAACCATGAAAACAAGTACAACAATGGAAAATGGGAACAATCTCACCTCCATGAAAAAATGGGCCGTTTTGCCATTAGTTTCCTCAGAAGAAGGTAATATAGTGAATCACTTCTGAGTATTCTCTACCTGGAAAATGCTGAAATGGGTTGCCATAAGTCAGAATTGACTACACGGCACATGATTATTAGTAGGAAGCTGTGGGTGGCAACCTGAGAGCTTTCTGTACAAGGCATGTTTTTCTGTGTGATATTTAGTTAGAAAATTAAGCTACACTTTAATATACGAACGAATTTATCTACTTATCTACCCATCTGTCTGTAAAACAATGATCTGTGGCACTGGTCCATGGGATATTTTTTTTAAAAATGGCGGCATGTTGCAATTGGTGGCCCAATTTTAAGAGCAGACGCTAAATCCAACTTTTTTTTTGCTACCTCTCCATGGCAGTTCAATGCCAACGCTTCTTTGGTGTACAGAACATTTTTCCCTCCACACTACTTTTGCTGCACCGAAGCAAAATAACTGGGTTGATGGGGAGGAGGGGGGAAGAGTTGCTGTTGAGAGAGAGAGAGAGAGAGAGAGAGAGAGAGAGAGAGAGAGAGAGAGAGAGAGAGAGCACATGTTACATCAGACACAGTACCTGATTTTTCAATGCAGAGCTTGTCAGCCAGAAAGTCTGCCTCCTGGGCGATAAGTGCGAATATTTCATCTTCATACTGTTCTATGATAGTTTCACACTAAAAGGGAGAAAAGGGTAGCTCTGTAGCAAAAAGAAAAAACCCTAAACAAGGCCGTTTACAAGGTGCAGCAAAGGAATACAGTGTCAAGAATATAACTCGGATTGTTTGCTCATGCCGCATCCTGATCAAGTGTTCTGGTGTGTGTGTTTTTTAAAACTAACAAACAATATGATTTCAATATATGCTAATTTCGGTTCCATTTTTGGAAAATGAAAGGACCCCTTCGATTGTTCCAATGATCTCTCTCTCTCAAACTGTGAACATTTTTTAAAAACTCCGGCTAGTCTCATTTTGATATGATTGGTGGTGATGACTTTTAGAGAGCTTATAATACCAGTGTTCTGATGATGCAGATATAGAGAGGGTGCATATACTGTATTTGGGATGTGTGTTTATTTAAATATAAATTATGTTTTTAAAGGAAGGTTATACGTTTCACCCAAATGCGGTTGTTTCTCAAATTGCTGAAAGTGGCTACCAGTTTTGGGTACCGTCAGCTAGAATTTCAGTTTCCTGAACAGCAGGCACTGCCCATACAACATTTTGGGGGGCAGAACAGCTGCAGTCTTTGCTCCGCCATTTTGTCCTTACGTCTCTCTTCCCCAAGCTCCAAAATGGGTCATGGCAAAGAAGGAAAGGGCCTCTTTCTTTTCCTTTTTTCTTTTAAAGGAACAAAAATAGTTGTTCAATAAAAATCTGTCATAAAGAATGCCAGATTTTACTAGTGAAAAGTTGGTATACGCCATGAGGTGGTGAAGGTACAGCTTCAACACAATGAATTAAGCACTGAGGGTCTTAAAATGCAAGATGGGTTTAAATCCTCACAGAATGCAATTCAACGGGATCACTGCTATATTAAGAATAATAGAAACAGCCTTGACAATTTTTGTGATTTCATGTTAATACAGCTAACATTACATCTGCAACCAGCTCTAAATGCAAGAAGATCCAGAAGTACTTATTCTTCGGAAACAATAGGTTTTGATTCCAGAGATCAAGTTTGGGATAGAGGTGAAAATCTTTCACATTTCTCTCCCTTTCTGTATTACAGACTCTTTCTAAACGTATAGATACTAAACATACATTGATGCGCCGGGATATATGACACTTGAAAAAAAAAACTGTCTTATTTCACAAAAGAAAAGAAAAATCTGCACAAGGCCAACTTCAGAATCTACCTTTCTCGCTTTAGACCTCTCTAGGCCTTCGTCCTGGCTTGTACAAGAAACCTTTCTAGAAGGCCTAGAGGAATAAAAGGGGAGGTGATCCCCTTTCCCAGTCTGAACAGCAACACATTTTGAAATGTTGCTATGATAAATTTGGATTGCTAACCCAGGATGACAGTTGCCATTTGCTTAAGGAAGAGAGCAACTAATGTATCATCCTCACTAAAATGGCCAATAAAGCCATTTTTGTTGCTGTTTTGAAAAACAGACTCTATTGTAGCAGCTTGACAACATAGCAATGGATAAAAGAGTATACATACATAAAACCAAGATGATAAATACTATGATATTTAGATCTGTTATGCCCTCAAAATCCATGTTCTACAAATCATGCCATGCCATTGCTTATATTTAAAGATGAAATATAGAGTCTGCAAAATATAACATTAAAAAAAAACTATTGGTTTACATTCAGTGCCGTTTGTTAATATATAATATCAAACATGATGCTAATAGCAAAGCTCGTCCCCCAATGTCAGCAGGTGATTATGTTGTCTTACCGCATATTTCAAAGGCTTGTATGCGTCAGAATAAAAAAAGTATTTTTTGTATTCTGCGTAGATTTCTTCATCCTTCCTGGGAGCGTATCTCTTGAATATCTTTTTTTGAGTTACTGGATCGTCTTGAAGCTGGTAATCATTCATCCGATCACATATATTTTCCAAGACATCTGTTAAGAAGGTCTCTGACTTTGCGAAAGGAATCTAAAAGAAAGAGGAGAAAAACATACGGGAAAATGGAGATACACATACATGTTTAAATGTTCAAATGTCACAAAAGTAAAAGACTTTTAAGTCTATATCAGTACAGGAGTCTTAACACAGTTCACAGAAACACAACAATGCTACTGATCTCTGTATCTGCTTTAAGTGTGGACCTGTATTATATTATATTAAATTATATAATTAAGAATGTCAGCTGAATCTAAGATGACACTTGAAAGCAAATTAACTCTTAAACCTCCCAGTTTAAAAAAAAAATCCCTTTAATGCTCAAACCATATAATGTGCTGTTATAACCTTTTCGATTTTTAAGCACATTTTGCAGCTCAGAGAAGTGGCACACACTTAGAAGAGCAAGAGAGGAGAAAATATCTTTCCGAGTCCAACTGTTTCTCGAATCAGGCTTGAAGATTTCTTGCTGGAGTCATCTTGGCTTCTTCGACTGGAGTTGAGTTTCTAGAAAGTCTGTCCCCATCCCCCCCCCGCCCCCTGCCACCATTCAGTCCTTCAGTTGGTCTGTCTTACTTGCTGTTCGTCAATTCCCGTGCAGCTGTTTAATGCCTCCCAGGGGTTTATACAAAGAAAATAATTGCTTACAAAATTTAACTTCTCCCAGGTTCTACTGTTTCAAGCTTTGCTTCCAAACAGCTGGTCCATGTCTTCACCCATTCCTCTTCCTTGAGAGTCAAGCCAGAATTCAGAGGGGAAAACATAGATACTACCTACAGACTTAGAGCGAATCTCAACAGCGAGTGCTGAAAGGGGGGTCAAAGAGCATCTCTCACCCTTGGAAACGGGGACAAAAAAACTTCTCCCCCGTCTAGACAGGTCAAGGTGCATGATGCGCCTATCCCTGTTGCTTCTTCCGGAAGGGGGCGTGAATGGAAGCCAAGTGCACAGTAAACAACGGGGGCTGCATCCGAGGGCCTTTTGGAGGATTCCTCCCCCCCCCTCCACCCTCTACTGATCAAAGTAGGAAGTTATCATGACAACCATAGTCAAAGGGACTGAATCGCAAATGAACTCGATTTCTGCAATGTTGATATATCCAGGCTCTATTGTCTCTTTTCAGACGCAGTATGAAGCCTTCCGGTCTCCATGATTACATTACAGAAGCACTTTCATATGTGTGTTCCATTGGCACAAAGAGGTTTCTGGCTTTACCACCATCTGGCTACAAATCAGATAAATAAAAGGCAGGAGAATTAAACCTAAAGCTTAAGAGTGCCCTTCCCCTCCCTCCTCTACACCCCACCTCCTGTGCTGCTTAAACTGGGCCATTTTGCCAGACTTCCTCCCTTAAGTTCACCCCCAGTTTGTATCTGGATTCTTAAGCTTTTAGGGTAACTAGGAAGGACGGAAAAGGGGGAAAGGTTACATGTCAAGGAGAGAAAGAGTAAATAATAATAGGAAGCATGTGTGCCAGTACAGATTTAGGACACGGCATTGAACACCAAATAGCAAATTATGCAGATGGTTCAAAATGGCTGTGTAATATGTGTGGAATAGTATATACGCTTTGCCTGCACATACAAAGTAACCGAAAAGAGTAGACGAGCTAGGCAAACCATACAAATTCTGCTTTCTGCAACACACTTCTTTTGACTTGGAGTTAAAATGCCAACTGCCCTTCTGTTGTTCGGAAACCAGCCCCATTGATTTCCAGGAATTTATGTTCAGCAGGAGATGTGTGTCCAGTTTTCGTTTTCTCTGGAGACCGAGGAAAACCACACGATCTTTATTGCTCAAGAGAAAATGTAGTCTGAACCTCATTACAGAGGGCAAGGCCTTAACAGAAAAGGGCATGCGATGCAATGAATTTGGGGCATATTGTGCCACTGAGGGCAGTTATGCCATCTTCTGGTTGCTGCAGAAACCATCAAACACAGAGGAGTGTTGAAGCCTACTGATTTTATAATTCAAGCATGTTTAATTCTGTGTTGGATTGTGAGAATCGCAGGTCGTATGGAAACAAATAATGTTGGAAATTAAGGCAGAAAATCTATCTACACCTAGCTGGCGTGAACATCTACAGAATTTAACTTCCTCCAAGTAAATATGCACAAGATTGTGTTCTTGAAGGTTTTCACGAGTGGGATCCAATAGTTGCTGTAGGTTTTTTGGGCTGTTTGGCCGTGTTCTGGAGGTTTTTCTTCCTAACGTTTCCCCAGTTTCTGTGGCCGAGACTGGCGAAATGTTAGGAAGAAACACCCTCCAGAACACGGCCAAACAGCCCAAAAAACCTACAACAGCCATGCACAAGATTGCACTGCATTCTAAGTGGGATGGGATGTAATCCCTAAAAGCTTGTGTCAAATAAAAACGTGTTAGTTTTTTTCTATATGCCACCAGCCTTATTGTTGTTTTAATTACAGGATATTACTTTTCCACATTTCAGTAGGAAAGAGGGCCATTAAATATGACAAGGAGGAAATGAAAACTAAATACTAATTGTTTCTCAGCAGACTGATAAAAAAGAATTAGAGTGACAGCAGACAGGCCATTTTTCTAAGCTAATAGAAATAAATTATTTTTGGAATCTACACCTCTAGTGTCTCATTGTTTATATCCAATCAGTGAAAGAAATTAAGGTTCCAAAGTGCATCCCATATGAAAAGTAAATATCAAAAGAGTTTGTGAACTGATAGGGACTTCAAACAAACAAATTAGAACCACAGCATATAGGAAAGTGTCCTTTTTATGTTTCATTGCTATGAGTGATAGATAGACATGCTTAACCATGTGTTGGCCTATGAGAACCAACAGTGGCTGAAAGCCTGTTGCTTAGCACAATAAACTGCACTAGAGTAAGTCTAGTAAGTGGGGATTTGGTCAGTCAGCTCCTCTATAAGTTCCCATTTATTCAAATAGGCCTACTCTAGTTGCTACTTACTTTAGTGCAGGAAGCTACAATTGCAGTCGGCCCATTTGAATCAAATGTACTGATGGAGGAGTTGATTCACCAAATCCCTGATTCAGTGGACCTATTTCACCCAGTAACTCATACTTCTGCTATATACTTTATGTACATTGTCGGAACAACTGAACATTTTCAATAGATAAAGGGGTACTTAGTTCTTTCCGACATATGCACAAAAAAATTTATGTATCTAAAGAGAACATACTAAGATTTTCTGTCTCTATACAAATCTGTCCATGCATACTTGATATATGTATGCATATACTGTATATGCATACATTTTATACCTGAAGCACATATTACAATTATATTATGTAGTTGGAGAGAGGACTTGATTAACATCTGGTATGCCTGCCATAGTCTTTTTTTATTTATTTTTATTTTATTTTTTGAGGAAGAAATGCATTCATTTCCTGCACCTTTTTAATAGTTTAATTTTATCTTTAGCAAAGTAATTGGGACAGGAAGAGTCAGCATAGAAGCTGATCATAGTTACCAGGCACTTCCTGTTCAAAACCTGTTTCCTTCCCAGCCCACCCACCCCCGTCCCTTTCAGAAATGAACAGAGTGCAACTCAGTATAAGTCTTCATACTTTCCCACAGAACTTCTAGAATATAAAATTATCTTTCCACGTAGATCGGTTTTTGGTTTGTTTGGGTTTTTTTGCAATTATACATGCAGAATTGCACACACATCAACATATGCCTCCGTGGCACAGAAGTGTAATGCGTTCTGGCACAAATGAAATATGTACCATTGCACAAGCTCATTTTGTTTCATGCCAGCTCTGTGTTGCCAAGGCTTTATTAATGAAAGCAACAGGCATCTGTATATAAGCCCCTGTATATTTCTGAGGGTGTTTTTTTTAAAAAAACATCCAACCACCATTGGCACAATAGCCTCTTCCAAAAGTTAAGGATACTTTAAAATTTCTTTAATAATAAAAGAAGGGCAGGGGGGGGGAGTATTTGGACAAGTGGCAGAAAATGAAAGCCTTTCTTTGGAGACTATGAAGATTTTGAATGGTACTTTTCAATAAAGCAGCTCCCATTGTAGTCCCACCGGAGATGTGGGCCTCCGCCCCCCAAAAAAGCTGTCTTAGAGATAGCAGCCTCATTAAAATATGAATAACAAGTCAGCTGTCATTGTACAGAGAGAAAGGCATTTTTGCTCAGCATCGAACTTCAGCCATGGTTTAAATAACAACAAATCAACATACCGTGTTTTCCCAAAAATAAGACAGGGTCTCATGTTAATTTTTGCTCCAAAAACCGCATAAGGGCTTATTTTCAGGGGGTGTTTTATTTTTTTCATGTACAACCATATATATTTATTCAAATACAGTCATGTCATCTACTTCTGGTTGCTGCACAAGGAGGGCGAGGTTTCATTTAACCAGGGCTTATCATTGGGGTAGGGCTTATATTACGAGCATCATGAAAAATCATACTAGGGCTTATTTTCAGGTTAGGTCTTATTTTTGGGAAAACAGGGTAGTCTCTCTCACACACACACACAAAATATATATATTGTGTGGAATCTCTGGTGCTGCTAATCATTCAAAGCATGCCTGACACTTTAAAAAAAGGAGGAAGTTGCCTTCTAATGATTCAAAATGCAAAAAAAGAGAGAGTGGGGTGGGGGGAGTCTCTTTATATCCATCTATGCAGCCATGTGCACATACAGAGACAAATCGGTTCCAGGAAATTTTAGCCAATTTTAAGCCCCATGATGGAGAATTCATTACAGGCTAAAGAGATGACACCTTCATAACAGTCAATTACAAGGAAGCTCATGAGCCAGTTCATTACTATGTCTCTGCTAATCTTGTGGCAAATTTCTGCCTTGATAGAGACCATAACCAGCCAAGAAAGCAATTGGATTGTAGACATGGGATAACAAAAATAAAAATGTAACGGCTGCAGATGGAAATCTTCCAAAATCCAGGGTACCAACCAAACATTTCTTAGAACCGCCGTTTCCTCTTTAAGACACAGGCTCTCTCGCTCTCCCCCCTGCCTCTTTGCCTCCCTGTCAGTGCTGCAGTAGGTATGAATTATGCATCCATGTATACATATGTACAAGCACCCATGTATATAAGTATACATGTCAAACCACATGCAAAGTTTGTGTGAGGGGGAGGAACAGCTACTTAAGCATTTGGAAACAAGTGTTTTTAAAAAGTGTTTCATGTAGTTTGGTTGCACCCTTTTTAATTGGCAAAAGTATTCCAATCATTTCCGTTATTTATTAAGAGTCAATATTTAGAAGTGAAAACTCAAAGCTTTCTCCCGCCCACCCCCCCTCCCACTTGCTCTAGGCTAGAACAGGAGAAACATGAATGCCGAGCTACTCAAAAGGCTGATGGGATATATAATTAGCTATTATGTTAATTGAATCCGCTGTGAATTTGTTGTATGAGATTTCTTCATATAATATGCAAATGATCTCCAAGGTTTAGTTTTATTAGACAATATAATTAGAAATCCTTTAAAAGGAGAGAATTCTAATGAGGCATAATAAAGGTTGGAAAAATATGTTTGCTATGTGGGTCTACCACCTGGGCTTGCTTAATTAAAAAAAAGGAAAAAGGAAAAGAGAGACTTAACAGGGGGAAAAAATCAACATTTTAAACACCATTGTAATTTAGAAACAGAAGTTTCTTCCACAATATGGCGCAAATAGGGGAAACATACATTTTCTGTTTTAGCCTGTTAGTATTGCTTACTCATACATAAATTGTTCTTTGCCATCAAGTTGGAACCTACTTATAGTGACTCTAGTAGGGTTTTCAGTGTAAGTGAGATATTTAAGGAGTGGCTTTACCAGTTCCACTTCCCCATTGAGTTTCCATGGCCAAGTGAGGATTCAAACCTTGTTCTCCAGAGTCCTAATCCATCACTCTCTATCCACTACACCACACTAGGCATCTCATACATAAATATAAATAAAATGCAACAGAGTCTGATGTGACCAGGCGTTTAGAGATGTAACTTACAGAGAGCAATTCACCCAGCAAAGCCTGTCATGGTATTTATTACTAAGAGACACGCTCTGAGCAGAGGATGATGCTTTATTATTTGTGCTACAACTAATCAGCAAATCTGCACTTACAGGAACAAATGCTGATATTCTAACATCTGGAATGAAAAGCTTTCAAGGAATCTCCTTTGTGCTATTCTAGAGCTACCTACGTAGAAACACAACAGTTGGATTCCATTTCACACGAGACAGCCACCAATGCCAACACTGAAACTGGACGTTTAGAGATTTGTGCTTTTGGAATAAAATCCAAGAACTCCCCATGCATCTATGAAGTTAGAATAGTTTCCGCAGGCAATTAGAATAGTTTTTTAACATCATCTATTTTTGAACTTCGTCAGGCATCTCAGGTGTCTCCCCCAGGGGTATCCACAGAGGAATTATTAGCAAAATACTCAGGCCAGAATCATGTTTGGGCATCATAGGATTTACCTCCTTTTTTTACAGAGCTTGAGTCAGTCTCTGACTTGCACACACGAAGACCCCATTGATTTAGTCAATACTTTCTCATGCAAATGGCAGAGAAGAAAAAAGTGCATGCAAAATGAATTGTTGTGTGCATGGTTCAAAAAAAAAAAAAAAGACCAGATTTTTGTCCCCAGTGATTTAACTCCAACAACAGCAAGAATAAAATAGAATATTTAAGTTGTGGCCTCTGCTCAGAGTTATATAAGTCAATTTTACCATAGAGGGAAACTGACTTGGGTAACTGTTGCCTGGATGTTTAAGGTAACCAGCTCCTTGAATAGTTAATGAACACTATTAATAATTGCCATCTTTTGTGTCAGTTCATTCTTCCCCACCCCATAATCACACAACCATTTACACATAGGTCTATGGCTTGAATACTGAACCGTATTATGCTTCTGAAGAAACAGATTGTTACCTACAAATGCACATTTGCAACTAATTCTTTTGGTCTTCAGAATGCTGCAAGATTTTCTCCTCTTCCTCCTCCTCCTCCTGTTTCAGATGCTGACCCAGACTTAATATGGCCTCTCGGAACCTTTGCTTTTAGAGAACACCAGACTTCTCCAGTTTGTATTTACTTTTGAAGAACATAGACTTCTTATTAAACAGGTGTTCGATTGCAGATGCATTGGTCCTGGCTCTCAGGGGGGCAGATTCCATCAAAGCAAGCTTGCCCTCTCACCTCATCTCCTCATGGGCTGAGAATCACCAGACCTATGTAGCACCAAAAACAGCAGAGTAGCCCCCCGACTCCTCTTGTCCTGTCTTCTTTGGCTAAAAAAAGTGACAAGTGCAACTCTTCAAAGCTCCAAGGACACTGGTTTTTGCTGAAGCTTCCCCATGCACCTTCAATTTTCAAAGCCTTTCTATTCCAGGAATTTTTACAAAGTCAGATGGGGACTTCCAATCAAGTCCAGTATTGTCCCCCACTCACCCATTTTTGCTCCATTAGAGTGGCCCCATGTGGCTCTCAAAACAGGTTTCAAAGGGTTGGGGGGAGAGAATTAACCTCCAGATCCCCCTGCCCTAAATTTTCTGTGTGCACAGGCAGTCTGAAATTACATGGTTGCAGACCACGATCATGGTGGCTTCTCCAGTGTCAGGAACTGCAGCGTGAGGATCCTGACAAGATCAGATTCTGTGAGGTCAGGGGGGAGGGGAAGGACATGTCCAGCACAAACACTAAACATAGATAGATAGATAGATAGATAGATAGATAGATAGATAGATAGATAGATAGATAGATAGATAGATAGATAGATAGATAGATAGATAGATAGATAGATAGATAGATAGATAGATAGATAGATAGATAGATAGATAGATAGATAGATAGATAGATAGATAGATAGATAGATAGATAGATAGATAGATAGAGTGGTCCCCAACCTTGGGCCTCCAGATGTTCTTGGACTACAACTCCCAGAAGCCTTCACCACCACCTCTGCTGGCCAGGATTTCTGGGAGTTGAAGTCCAAGAACATCTGGAGGCCCAAGGTTGGGGACCACTAACATATTGCTTACAATCTCTAAGATTGCCCAACATGTGAATGATAGCGAGGCAATCAAAACAAAAGCCAAGTAATCAAAATGCAAACTATTTCCAAACACATACTTCACTTGGGATTTCTTCTTCTGGAAACGGTAAGGGCTAACTGTTCAAATGGCCTACAGCCACCTTCACATAGGAGAAAAGTACTTTTCAGCCTTCGATATCTGCTTGATGCTTTCAGGCAAAAGAACTTTGGGGAGGCAACCGATGCACCACGTCCCTGGGATTCAGAGTGCCTAAAACCAGGTGCTTACAGTACAGTTCTGTCACCCACCCCATCCCTAGCCCCACTGCATAGGCCAAAATATAATCTCCGGCAACTGTAGAAATGCGTGGTAATCAGGTTTCGCAGAGTGTATCAGGCTGATAAAGTGAGTTTGTGCCTATAAATGGAAAGGCAGAGTGGTGTAGTAGACAAAGTGACAGATTAGGATGCAGGAGAGCTGGGTTCAAATTCCCATTTGGCCATGGAAACTCACTTGGATTGAGAGTGGTCATCCACTCCTTAAATATCTCACATACCTGAAAAACCCTGCTTGGGTTGTTGTTAACTAGGACATAGCAGCAATGGCTTAAAATAATTATTATACAGTGAAAGGGGAAAAGATATGTGTTTTTTTGTTGTTGCAAAAAATCCATCCAGGATAAAAGAACCTAGAGCCTAGATGTAAATATAGTAGCCCTTAGAGTGGGCTTGCATGCACGTGTGCATGAATGCATGCATGTGCTGTGGCTATCACTCCATTGCAGATTCAAGAGAACAAAGAACAAGCTATTACTTTGATTAGGGGGGGGGAAAGAAAAAAGCCCTGCAATTTGGACATGTTTTATGAGCGGAAGTATGCCTGTTGGCCACGCCCCCACAGCAAATCCACTTTCTCTGGTTTATTACAAGTGTGTAGTGCCATCCCTCAACTTGGGTCCCACAATGAGAGAAGCAAAAAGATCACTTTCTCCAAGCAGACCCATGAACCGATTCTATCATTATATTTATGATCTACAGTAAAGTGGGTGGGCAGGGGGATCGGGAGCTTAGGAAAGACTTGAGAGTGTCCACAGTTGCTATTGTGGTGGTTCGGTGGAGACAGAATATCACACGTGCAGGGAGACAGGGACATCGAGGCAGAGTGAGGGCTTCTTAGCGATTAGGAAAGCAGTCTGCCGTACTCAGATTACTTCTGTGTCTTATCAGTGGTAGGTGTCTCACTGTTTGAGAATCAATGCATTGAACACTACCAATTACCCATGAAAGACTCCCATAACAATGTACTCTGAGGTCTTGCCTGGCGAGCGCTGCAGCTTTTTCACAGGGTTTCCACTGTCCACTTATTTAAAGAATTTGTTTTGATTTAGACACACTCCTAGTTGTGTTTTGATTTGTTTTTTTTTTAAATCAAGGCTCCCACTTCTTGGTCTGGCCCCTCTGTTATCTACGTCCAGGTTCGTAAAACCAGAGAAGCAATAATCTAAAAGAAGCAGGAAAGAGGGGTGGGACATCCATTTCGCTGAAAACCAAGCACTGAACTGAACCATGAACCAGACCGATTTGTGGCTATTTCGGTTTGTAGTTCAGTTTGTGCCCATCTCTGGTCCTCACCTAATGGGTAAGGTAAAGGTTCCCCTTGACATTGAGTCCAGTCGTGTCCGACTCTAGGGCGTGGTGCTCATTCCCATCTCCAAGCCGTAGAGCCAGCATTTGTCTGTAGACCATTTCTGTGGTCACATTGCCAGTGCGACTAGACACGGAACGGCATTACCTTCCCACCGAGGTGGTCCCTATTTATCTACTCACATTTTTACATGCTTTCGAACCCCTAGGCTGGCAGGAGCTGGGACAAGCGACGGGTGCTCACTCCCTCGCGTGGATTCGATCTTACGACGGCTGGTCATCTGACCTTGCAGCACAGAGGCTTCTGCAGTTTAATAACCCGCAGTGTCACCACATCCCAAAAGAGATGCAGTGGAGTTTTTTTTTTTAAATCAATTTTCTGATCATTCCTTTCATGCCAAATTAGACGTAGCACTGAGGGAAAGAGGTGGTAATGTAAGTAATAGAGCCATCCATTCTTTTGATTGGGCCTGATCATAAGACGGCAGTTGGGTTGCTGTACTGGTGGGAGTGTTCAGCTAGGATTTGGCAGATCCCCGCTGAGCTGCTTGCTGACCATGAGCTAATTCCCCTTCTCTCAGCCTGACCTACTTCATGGGACTGCTGTTTTGAGGATGAAATGGAGAGAAAGATAGATATGCTGTCTTGAGTCACGAGAGGAAAGGTGGCATAACTACGGAACAAATAAATAAATAACCTTCCAAGACAAATGTACCAGGATTTTATATACAAACTCAAATCTCTTTGTCTCCATCCAATAGACTCCTATCTTCAAGCTGTCCAGTTTTACCTTTTGCCTATCCTGGCTCAAACTTGTGGTCCGATTTTTGAAACCAACGTTAACTTAAATGCATTACTCACAAGCACCAGCTCTTCCTCATAAAATATCTGGAGAGGGAAGTTTTTTGTTTGTTTGGTTGGTTGGTTGGGTTTTTTTTTTAAAAAAAGTGAATTGACCATGCTGTGTTAGAAATCTTCTGGTGTTTTTGTCCCTGCTGAGGTGGAGACCAAAGACACCCGATCCTGCCAAGAAATGCACGGGCATTATGCAGAAGAAGCCAGCTGGCCACGTACGTGAAAGTCAAGCCAAGGAACTTTGTATGGCTTGTGGGTAAGAACACAAGACAGCTGAAAGGAAGAGGGATGAAAGGTTTGCTGACATTCCACTCAACCTTAACCATCCTTTATTCACCAAAAATAATGGTTAACTGCAGGGGACTTGGCGCATGACCTCATTCAGTTATCCTTCTATGTGCATCAGAGAGGGAGGGAGGGCGGGAGGGAGAGGGAGAATAAAGTGCATTGTGACACACACTCTGCCGTTTAAGCACCCTTCTTGAGCAATAGAAAATTCTTCAGGTGATATAGCAGAAGAGTGAAAGAAAATATATATTCCTCAGCTGAGGGTGTTACATAACGTTGGCTGCACAGAGTATTGAAGGCCCCGTCGGAAATATATCGTGAACTTGAGGGTGGCAAAGAATTTATACCATGTAATAGCTAGCATGCTATCCATCTAATCTGCAACCTGCAGGTTCTCATCGACTAGACAGCTAGGAGATATTTACTTTCTTATTCTAGAATGTTCTTATTTGAAATGTCTCACAGTCGGTTTGTTCCATAAACACAGCAACACTTCATGATGTGCAAATTATAGTAAAACCTTAAAATATGGGTTGTGAAATAAGCATATAGAAAAAATTCTCATTCTCTCTCTCTCTCACTCACTCACTCACTCACACACACACCTCAAACCTAAAAGTATTTCAGATTATTCAGCAAAAGTCACCTCCTCTTTGATTCAAGGTGCGCTACAGATATGTGACCAGATGGTTCGCACAGAACTTTTCTTCGAAAAGGATGTCCAAAGACTAATTGTGACCCTTTGAGTCATAGTATTTGTGTCGTCCAGACGTTAACGAATGTGAATCCTTTGGTTTCCTCTGTTTTTGAAAACAGGATTATTAATATTTTAGATTCATCAACCCACCCCCAAGTTTCAACTAAATCTAATTGGGACAATTTCCTTATAAAATAAATAACCTTGTGAACCAAAACTGGAAATTTCCTCACCTTTTTTTCTCTCTCTCTTTTTTCTTTTTGGAATAATCTAACCTTGTGTGGAGAAACAAGTATGGAGAACTGGCTCTATACAGACTGATCCGCTCCCACTTAAGAGAGAGAAAGGGGATTATCACCACAGCTGTCAGGAAAGGAAACCTCCTTATACAATTCTTACAGGTACCAAAGGTCGTGTTCCTACCATGGCCTTTGGGACTGGACACATTTCTCTGAAGAATTAAAGTACTGTGGTGAAATAAATAAAGTCAAATGATTGATTTAAGGACTTAAAGCAAGTTCACAGTGGGAAAGCAAGAAAGAACTCCAGAGAACAAACATCAGTGACTGATCCAACATTTCTTCCATACAGAGTGTTATCCATGTTTCCCTGACATTTATTTGCTTTATTTGTTTTATTTATATAAATAAAATAAATAACATTTAGAATCACCTCAACTATGGCAACAGTGGCAGTGATGGCAAAGAGGGGAAGTCTTTCAAACATGTGTTTGTGTAAACCGAAACTGCTTGGATGATTACATATATGCAACCACCATTCCCCATTTACAAGTCTGTTGCAGCGAATATCAGCCTAACACTAATACTCATTTGTTTTTTAATTCTAAAATAAAAGGTGCCGATCAACGGTTTGTGGATTAGTTTTAGAAGAGTAGCTTTTAAATGGTACATTTTATTCTTAAAATATAGGTTTTGAAATAAGCCTATAGGAAAAGTTCTCTCTCACACACACATACACACAAACTTACATTTTGTCTGAAATCTTGTATATAATTTCTCCCCAAAATCTAATCCACAAATCCATGGGGTTAAATCCACTTGTTATTCGGATGTAGGGTAAACCTATTGAATCGTGAACCTATTGAATGTATTGAATGGGATTTACATCAGCGTTTGCAAAGTCCTATTTGAGTCAATGGGTCTACCCTTGTTGGGAATGACAATGAAGTTACACCATGGTCATCGTCACCTTATTGTATGGAGGACTATAAATATGAACATCACACCATCAACAGAGAGCTTTTATTGAAGAGAACCTTGTTTGTATTATTTAATGCAAGGTGCTAGGTGTGTGTGTGATTTTTGTCATCTACTCTTTGTGTGCTGGGACATATCTGAGTTGCACAACTGATTGTACACTTGGTTTCATACTTGGGTGTGTAATAAATGGCCATCAAAATGAAAACCCCTTGAATGATTGCCCTTGCATGTGTGTTATTTCACATTAGGATTTCAGCATTTTAAGATTAAATTTTACCTACTAATTCTTCCAGGAAGCCCAGTGCTTCCTGCAAGATTTCCACTCTATTTATCCACACAGCAACGTGAGAAGAGGCATCTCCTCCTCCATGGGCTGTGCGAATTTGAGCTGCTTGTCTCCATTCCTCTGCCAGTGTTGTTTATAGAGGGTGTTGCTTAGTAAGAAGGGTGACACTAGAGAACGCCAAGGATGTGTGCACCATATGGGCCTGATGTTATTCCTGTTCTTGGCTGTGGCTATATTGTGCAAATCTTACATAAGCCTCTTTGTGAGCCTCCCTGGTCTATAAACTGGATATGTGTATAAATAAACAAATAATTCAAGACCTCCCAGTGAGCGGCATTATTGGGGGAATGGAACTGAAGCAAGACTCTCAAGCAGGATGTGAGGACTAGTTTGAAAAAGGAACCGTGCATGGCTCTTCGCTGTCATTACGGTTGTTTCCTGTTGGGTGTTGCTAACTTGTTGCATTGCCATTGCTGGGAGGGGGAAAATAGAGACAAATACTCTCTGGTTCTCTCTAGTGGACAACTATGACATTGTGCCTTGAAAACAGACCTGTAAATACAGAATATGACTACATTGCTGGACTGCCAGAAAGACCAACAAGTGGGTCCAACCACAAGCCAAGCTCGAACTGTCTCTGGAGGCAAAAATGCTGAAACTGAGGGTGTCCTATTTTGGGCACCTCGTGAGAAGGCAGGGTTCTCTGGGAAAGACAACAACTTCCTGAAGACAGGAGGAAAAGAAGAAGACCAAATATGAAATGAATTGACTCCCTAAAGGAAACCACAAGGTTGAGTTTACAAGAGCTGAGCAGGCTGTTGAGGAAAGAACATTTTGGAGATCACTCCTTCATAAGGTCCCCGTAGATCAGAGGCGGCTTGATGACGTATAATAAGAACAACAGAAGTTGAAGCCTAAGAATACTTCCCTTGCCACTCCTTTCAAAATGGTCCTTAAATTGGCTTAAAATGCCCTTTAAAAGAAACATTTGAAAGTAATGCAATTATTGCACCAAATTAGTCATTACACCAAAAAGTAACTTTGTAACTACTTGTTCCACAACTGTGGAAACATAGTTAACTTAGTTACACACCACTCCAGTTTAACTAATTACATGTAACTAGGTGCTTCCAAGTTCTGTCCTGCACTTGTAATCTGACACTTTCAAAACATTACATAACAGTTTCAGGCAGAGTTCTGTCCTAAAAGTTACAAAGGAAGGCTCAGATTTGTCTGTCTTGGGGAATGTCCCCAGATAGAGTGCCATAACTTAGACCCATTTTGTACTCAGAAAATTTAGTCATCTGATGTTTAGTTCCCAGAATCCCCAGTCAGCAGGACTACCAATATAAGCTGCACCACATCTCTGTTTAATACACAATTATTGTATTTAAACTTACATATTTACACAGATATGGTGAAGCTGAGGGTTAAACTGCAGAAGCCTCTGTGCTGCAAGGTCAGAAGACCAAGCAGTTGTAAGATCGAATCCATGCGGCGGAGTGAGCTCCCGTCGCTTGTCCCAGCTCCTGCCAGCCTTGCAGTTCAAAAGCATGTAAATGCGATTAGATAAATAGGTACCACCTCAGTGGGAAGGTTAACAGCATTCTGTGTCTAGTCACGCTGGCCATGTGACCATGGAAACTGTCTATGGACAAACGCTGGCTCTACGGCTTGGAGACAAGGATGACCACCGTGCCCTAGAGTCGGACATGACTGGACTAAATGTCAAGGGGAACCTTTACCTTATTTACACAGATTATGCAAATCTACCCACTCTTTCATCTTCTTTTTAGCTGATATCTAAGTGGCCATCCTATGAGGAAAATATGTTCACTGCATATTGTTGGTTTAAAGTTAAGTTGGCACCAAAGGTAGGTGTTGGTATCTTAATCTAATCTTGGGGAAGTTGTACAGTAAACAGAATGCATTATTCTCTGTGATAAACGGAAATATCCAGTGTAGTCAGAGAGACAAACATCAGCCCTGGCAGTACAAGTCCCAATGCACACTGTTTGTTTATTCAATAATATGTGTGTAAAATGTTTTTCTGCTCAAACACACATCCTACAAAAAATCTGAACAATTGAAAATCATAACGCCTGTATGAAAAGCAGAACTTTCTTCAAAGCATCCCAGAGAATAGAGGCAACCACATATAAAAGCCAGTGAAACTGCTGAAATATCATCTATAAAATGCACACCAGAAAGCAACTTGGTTGCAGATTTTGCACCGGCTACACTTCTCCACAGAAAGACTCGGCAGTCCCTCTGATCCCAATCCTCTAGAAAAGGATATTGGAGTGCACAAATGATGCTGAGCAACAGAACTCTTGTCTGAAGCAGCCGATGGCATCCAGAAAGACTCCCAAGCTATGAACTGGATCCTATCAAATAGGGATGGGCAAATTTGGATGATTGGAGAAGGAGAGTTTTCTAACCCACCTGTTCCTACTGTGGGTGGCATCAGTCCTTTCCACTGAAGGAGGAACTTCTGCTTTTGAAAAACTGCTAAAATAAAGTATGATGGGATGGGGCACCCCTTGTTATTCATGGGGATCATGACCCCTTAGAAGCTCCTGGATATGTATGTCTTTTCTTTCTTTCTTTCTTTCTTTCTTTCTTTCTTTCTTTCTTTCTTTCTTTCTTTCTTTCTTTCTTTCTTTCTTTCTTTCTTTCTTTCTTTCTTTCTTTCTTTCTTTCTTTCTTTCTTTGTACCAGAGTGTTGCACAATTTAAAATTAGGAATGTATATGAAATATAGGTTAAATTGAAACAAATTAAAATAGTAAGATCATTAGACTGTGAGTGGCTAGTCCAGACTCTTCTCTCAAAGGCACTGCTGGCTCCGATCAACTGAGAGGTGGGAAGATTTGTGTGTCCCTCTATGAAATGCTCTTTTCAAGAACTGCAAACCCCAGAGATCTTTTTGATAAGCATGAGGAAAGGACAATTATTGACCAGACACAGGGCCATAATAAAGAATTTACATGTATCTGACTATATGTCTAGCACCACCTACCTATGTTGTCCATTGACTATAAGCCTGCAAGAGAAATCGCCTTTGGAGTGACAGTTGGAAAACCTAAAGGCTAACAACCACTCTTAACTGGAGAGAAAGGGATATCAGCTTGATACAGGTGTAGTGACTAGCTAGATCCTGGCTAAACACAAGCCACACCAGAGCCAAATTAAGATAAGCTGAGGTCCTAAGCAATCTCAAATTTAACCGGCCCCCATAGAATTGCCTGGGCAAAATATTTTATTCTAACAATTATGTGAGAGTTATCTATCTATCTATCTATCTATCTATCTATCTATCTATCTATCTATCTATCTATCTATCTATCTATCTATCTATCTATCTATCTATCTATCTATCTATCTATCTATCTATCTATCTATCTGTCTATCTATATCATGTAGATAGATAGATAGATAGATAGATAGATAGATAGATAGATAGATAGATAGATAGATAGATAGATAGATAGATAGATAGATAGATAGATAGATAGATAGATAGATAGATAGATAGATAGATAGATAGATAGATAGATAGATAGATAGATAGATAGATAGATAGATAGATTGGTTGATTGGTTGATTGGTTGATTGGTTGATTGGTTGGTTGGTTGATTGGTTGGTTGATTGGTTGATTGGTTGATTGATTGATTGATTGATTGATTGATTATATATGTGTCTTTTTTACTGAAAGTAGAATTATGCCTGTTGCTTTCTTAGTATGCAGCATATTGCATCACCCATTGATACACAACTGTGCACCTATTATACACTATTTTATTTTTTTCTGAATTACACTGCAGTGTAATTGCATGTGAAAGGTCCCACCGTCTCCTCTCTTAATCCCTCCCCACTATACCCAACCCTGCTGCACCAGCAAAATCTACTCTTCGCACTCACTCTCCTCTCCCGGTCCACACTCCAATATTTCAAAACTGAAATAAAATTATTTGGGAGGCAAGTTTGAAATGGGAACAAGATCAAGTTTACAAAAAATGAGCACTGGTTAAGAAACACTGCTGGAAAGGGTAGCTTACTTTGCTTGTATGTATGCCTGGCACTGTGGAACACCCAACCACTGAGCCATCCTACAGAAACTTCAGCCTACCCAGAGGAGAAAGCAGGAAAATGCTATCATATCTGCTGAGATCACAGTAGACAGCAGGAACAATACTGCCTTGTCAAAGAGGGAGAAATCAGAGATTTTTAAGAGGCCGCGATGAGGCCCGTAATGCAACAAGTAGTCTGAAAATATGGTGGTGCCTCCACTAACTGATAAAAAGTGGGCTTGGCTGCTGCAAACGTCAGCCTTTCTGAACTGCTGAAGTTTGAAGGAAGCCCTTTGGGAAGCCTCTACAAGAGAATGTGGATGGCAGGATTTGAAATTACAAGGGGATTTCATATTTCCCCATCAGATCCAAATGTTCATTATCCTTAATAAATACCTGGATTCAAATGCACCTGATCTGCAATTGTTTTTGTCTGAACAGCTCCTGAGGGATGACGTTTTACAAATTAGGAGAGTTAAGCAACTTTTTGTGTCTCCCAAAATACAAAATATGCTGTTTGTTACAATTCCAGTTGAATTAATGTGCACAGGTTTTGTTAGCTATCTCATTACAGTCAGATGCTGTCATGTGTGTCTGCTTTTTAACTGCTTTGGGTTGTGATGAATCAGCAACTGAGGGTTCTTCTGTTCCCGAAGGAAGGAAGGAAGGAAGGAAGGAAGGAAGGAAGGAAGGAAGGAAGGAAGGAAGGAAGGAAGGAAGGAAGGAAGGAAGGAAGGAAGGAAGGAATTCATCCAGAATCAAATGCCTTGTTGGAAATTCTAGACTTGATCTAATAGTCTCCAAGTCGCTACAACTGAATTTCCTTCTAATATAATAATAATAATACCATGCCGTCAAGTCAATTCTGACTTGCACAGTTCCGATCTGTGTAAAGATTTGGCACACAACAGCTGCAACTCTGCAGTTCCTTCTACCCTGAGCTAAACGGATACTGTTCACTCACTCTTTTAATACCTGTTTAAAGAGAATGGCATAAAACTTGAAAATTCCTATGGATTTGCCCCTAAAACATCATTTAAAATGTCTTATAAAAACAGTTTTATGACCAAGTAAAACAGCATTATACCCTTGTTATCCAATCCAATCCAATCCAATCCATCCCTCCCTCCCTCCATCCACTTCCTTCATCATCATCATCATCATCTTAGAACTGCAGAGCTGGAAGGGACCCTATGGATCATCAAGTCCAGCCCCTGTCAAAGAGACCCAGTGGGGAATCAATCAAACTCCCAGTCTCTGACTCTGCTTCTTACAAGTAGCTGTTCTCTGCAGAACAGGTGGTAGGAAAAAGTTCTGTGCCTGAGACTGTGAAGCACAGCTTGGAAAAGTTGGGTGTTTTTTTTGTTTTTTGTTTTTTTTGCACTGCAATCCTAGGAACCCTACATCTACCATGATCTGCTCTCCAGGGTATTCTCTGATGAGATGCTGCCAGTCAGAGTTTGGCATTAATGGCCCAGATGGAGAAAGAATCTAGTGCGGTATGTATAAGGCTTCTTCTTGTCGCCAAAGCTGAATATGAAACTGACAATCATAAATGCCACTTTGGCTGGACTGGCAGGGAGTTGATTTGTCAAATTGCTGACATATCCAAGTCAGATCAATATAGACATTGTGCAGCTTGATGTCTAGTATGTGACGGCACTTCTCCTTCCAAAGGGGGGGGGGGCGCTTCACCCTCTTCTGTCGATACAACATTGTTCTTGCCTTTCCGTTTCATCATCTCCTGAAATGAACTGACTTGTCCTCATGATGCAATGCTGGGCGAACACTAGAAACAAAGCACCTTGCCTAAGAAACAATTTTGCAAAGAGACTAGATGGCCGTCTGTCAAAACTCCCTCAAGGAAAGGGATGTTTTGGGCAGATATAACAGTCATATATGCATTGTGGGTTGTATGAACATGTTTCCTCAAAAGAAAAAGGAACATTTTCCCAATCTGGTTGTGCAGCTCCATAATTTTAGTCCCTGGACTGAAAGGGCTTCGTTTAGACAAGCATGTGTAGTATTTCAGGGTCAAACTTTACATTACAGATATGCTGTAATTAGTGCAGGATCCATGATAGTGCTCCAGAGATACGATATAAGCAGACGAATCCAGATTAATCCAAGATGGGAAAGGAAAAGAGAAAGGGATGGGGGGAAAGAAGAAGAAGATGGAGAGAAAAGAAAAAGAAGAAAAGGGGAGATAGGCTAGGTAATGGCTATGGGGAAGACCTGCCTGCATAGCCATGACTTCAAGTTAGTCTTGAAGGCCCTCAGTGAGGAAGCCAGGTGGATCTCAGCAGGTAGGTTGTTCCAAAGGCAAGGGGCCACAGCCGAGAAGGCTTGATTTCTGTTTTTTCCCCACCTGGCCTCTCTTGGCATTAGGCCCCTCAGCCATCTGGCCTGACTGGAGCAGGTGATACGGGTTGAAATGGGCAGAAGAAGGCACTCTGCCAGGTATCGAGGTCCTAAACCATTAAGGGATTTTTATGTAATGGTTGACACCTTGAAATCAATACGGAAGCGGATAGGTAGCCAGTGTAAGGCAGCCAAGATGGGGGAAATATGACGAAATCTTTTCACCCCTGTTAATAGCCTGGCCACAGTGTTCTGGACCATCTGAAGCTTCTGCATCAGTTTCAAAGGAAGCCCCACGTAGAGAGCGTTACAGTAATCCATTGTTGAGACCACGAGCACATGGAACAGCATGGTGAGCCCCCCCCCCTCCCGTGTCTAGATAGGGACGCAGCTGGGCGATCTGCCGAAGATGTAAGTGGGCAGACCGAATCACAGACGCTACCTGAGTCTCCCTGGTAAGCACTGGGTCAAGATGGACCCCCAGACTGCGAACCAAATTCTTTGTGGTGAGAGTCACCCCCCCAAAAAAAGAGAGGGAGTTCCCCAAACCACTGATACCAGGTCTCCCCACCCGCAGGACCTCTGTCTTGTCCGGGTTCAACCTTAGTCCATTTGACTGTGTCCATTGCAGAACGGCCTCCAGGCCGCCCCCAAGGGACGGAAAAGCATCCACTGCAGATGGAAAAAAAGGAGATGTAGAGCTGGGTGTCATCAGCATTTTGGTGACACGAAGCACTTGCTCTCCTAATTTTGTCTGCAATGTATAGTTTGGCCTTCATTTGTGAAGCACACAGTTAATATCTCCCTCCACCCACTGCAATTCCAAACTTTACAACTTCTGCATTTTTGAGATGTTTGAGTGAAACAAGCCAAAACAGCGAGAAATGTTTGCTACAGCTGACAATAAAAGGAAGACTCCGATTCCATGCATTTTCATCCCAACTGCCCCACATCATAACTGCAAGAATCAACATCTTTGCATGTCAACAAAAAAAAAATCTATGCTTACTCATTAGAAAATTAATCACACTGGCTTGGGTGTTTGTGCTGTTAGCAGTATCCCTTGTTGAAATTGATTAGTAATTAGATAATAAAATAAACATCTGTAACCATGGAAACACCTGCTCCATGGCTATTAAATGTTGCAGAGGAGAAAGAGGAGAAGAGATAATGATGATGATGATGGTGGTGATGTGGCTAGCTAGCATCAACTTTTCAGGGTTGTGACACAGCCAAAGTATCAATCCCACACCATAATATTACCCCATACACTTTCTAGATACTCATCATTGTTAGATAACATTCATCCCTAACTATACATCTCTCCATAGGGACGTGGTGGCGCCATGGGTTAAACTGCAGAAGCCTCTGTGCTGCAAGATCAGAAGACCAGCAGTCGTAAGATCGAATCCATGTGACGGAGTGAGCACCCATCGCTTCTCCCAGCTCCTACCAACCTAGCAGTTCGAAAGCATGCAAATGCGAGTAGATAAATAGGTACCGCCATGGTGGGAAGGTAACAGCGTTCCGTGTCTAAGTCACACTGGCCACGTGACCATGGAAACTGGCTTTGGACAAACGCTGCCTCTATAGCTTGGAAACAGGGATGAGCTCCACGCCCTAGAGTAGGACACGATTGGACTAAATATCAAGGGGAACCTTTACCTTTATACATCTTTCCAATCCAACATGGTAACCTGAAAAGAGGGGCTGGGCCTGGAGAGGGAGAAGAAAGAAGCAGGTACAAGGTCCTTCCTCCATCACAAATGACCCTCAGCAGGAGTGCTTTCTCTCTTCCTGACTTGCCTTCCCCTCTGGTGCCACTATCCGTATGCATCTCTTCGCATACAGTCTATGAGACTGGTGGACCAGATGTCGCAGCAGCCAATGTTGGGCAGAGCCAGGGCCCAAAGTGGGTATGCACAGAAATGCACGTATGTGCATGCATACTCATGCAGGCAAGCAAGCATCCATCGACACATATGCCCATGTGCTGATAGGCACTAGATCATAGCTGGGCAGCTGACCTACCCGCTCAACTTCATCCTCTCATTTTCATCCTCTTTCTCTCTCTCCCTATCATCCCTGCCCCGACACACATATATATATATATGAGGCTGGGAGTTCAGCAGGAGGGGTTTTGGCTGTCCACATCTCTTATGGAGGAGGCAGGAGTGGGGTGAGGTTGCACCTCCTTTGCCCTTGTGAACCAGCAAATACTTCTGTCCCAGCCTAAGCGCCTGCTTCCTATCTTGAAGGACATCTGTTGTCAACCGGTCACCTTCTTCTGGTGGCTTCCCCTGGATCCAAGTACCCATCTTTTCCATGGGGGCCCCACAGAATCCCTTCTTCTCTCCCTCCTTCCCAATTTCCTCCGGCTGGGGGCACACCTGCATCAGAGTTCTATAGTATGTAGATCCATGGCCAGAGCAAGAAGGCAGCCCCGACCCATCACTATTTTTGGTGGAAATATGGGAAAGAAAACCAATCCAACACTAGCTATCATTACAAAATGTGTGTATTTACGTACATGTGCCAACAAGCCAATTCTGACTTATTTTTTCCTGGGTTTTCTAGGTAGAGAATTTTCAGAAGTGGTTTGCCATTCCGTTATTCTGGGACTGTGCAGCTTGCCCAGGGCCACACAGGCTGGCTCTACTCACAGGAGGCACAGTGGGGAATCGAAATCCCAACCACTGGCTCTGCTGCCAGAGACCTAAACCACTGAGCTACCCAGCCAGCATAAAGACAAAGTAGGAAATGCAAAACATGGTAGTAGAATAGAGACAATTATCCTGAAAAATAATGGGAAGAATAACCAAAAAAAGCAAAACGCTTGGTGTACAGAAAGTCCTAGGCTTACCTGTTGGCATCTTTGGGGCAGAGTTGCTGCTTGGAACGCCAGAAAGCCATTGCCAGTCCATGTTAGAAAGGTGGGTGTACGTATGTTGCATTAGTGCAACATCAGCACACTAAATAACCAGGTATGAGCAACCAAATAACCTATTATGTGGCTAACAGGATCTGATATAGATTCTGGGTCCATTTGCTGATAGTCCTGCATGCCCATGTCCACAGTCAGTTGAGCTGGCCTAGAAGCAGTTTGGGCCCCTTTGCGGCCCCACCTTTGGGACACGGTAAAAGTCACCCATGAATCATCACAAGGGCCTATCTTGAGATCTTACGTCTTGGCCCGGAATCTCAGAAAATGGGATTCTGCTCACCTGGCAGTGCCTGTTCCTAGGCCAGTAAGCGAGATGCATGCAGAAGACTTCTTCAGCGTCCAGGCCACCTTTGGGACCAGCCCATGAGCACTGACACCAGCTGGACATGGTGGCGATGATGAATGCCTCCTCAGGTACAAGAACCAAACTTTCTCCTCCTCTAGTGCTGTTCAATAGCAATTCTCTGCGATTTAGCCATGTTAGAAATCAACCCTGGGACCAAGCAGCCCATGAACACCTAGGGTGAGATTAGCTCAGGGAGGAAGAGTAGTATGGAATGACTGCTTGGAGAACCAGAGGTAATTCCCTGGTTGTCCCATTTCACACAAAGCAAGCATCCCTCGCTCCCCTCTGCCCGGTTTATACCTAATTGGGGTGGACCGGCCTGCAGTTATCCATCATGTGGCCTGTGGGCAGAAGCTATCCCTGTACATTCAGAGCAAACGTTTTTGCAACCAGAATAAATTAAACCAATTGCCCAGTGACGTGACATGACATTGTGGGTTCAAGTAGATGTTCCCTAGGAGTGGGTTGTGAGGAAGATGCCCAACGTCATGTGGAAGCTAGTCCAGAGGAAAGACTTCTAACCCCATCTCCTCCCTTCTCTCTCTCTCTCTCTCTCTCTCTCTCTCTCTCTCTCTCTCTCTCTCTCTCTCTCTCTCTCTCAATGGCTTGGATGGCTCTGATTGACTTCTTTTTTTTTTTTTAGCTCAGCCTAGCCACGAAGCAGTCCTCCATTCTCTTTATGTAATCGGTGCCCTCCAAAACTAAAAAGGTCCTGGAGAAGGAAGGGAAAAAAACACCTCAATTTCAAGCTCACAGATTACTTTGAGTCCCAGAGGGGAGCGAAGCAATTTAGTGGCTGCTGGCCCTACCAAGGAAAAGGTTAGGAGATTAAGAGACCAACTGCTGTTTGGATAAGTGGTTGGTAATTGCACACCCCAGCAATTATGGGCCACCATCTCCTCTCCCTGGGATGGTGGCCTCCCTCTTTCTCATTTTCTTACCTTTTTCTTCCCTCTTGTGCCGTCAGGGTTGATGCGAAATGTCCCCGAATCCACAGTCCTCCTTGGACCTATTTTCTTTATGTCGTAGGCCAGTTCATCTGCTAGGGCCTTACAAGCTGTCAGGAGCCAAAACACAGAAAACATGTGCATGGCATGAGAGAGAGAGAGAGAGGCAGGCATCACCATCACATAATTTGTACTAGAAAACACAGTACATGCAATTCTGCTGAGGGGCAGATAGTGAGGGCAGTTCTCTGGAAATGTGGTCCCACGTCAAGTTCATATTCCACGTAGCAGCAACTTAGGACATTTTGGGCTGTTATTTCCAAATCGAGACTAAGCAGACAAGATTCACTGGAAAAGACAATAAGACCAGGAAAAGTGGAAAGCAGCAGGAAAAGAGGAAGACTGAGCATGAGATAGATTGACTCAATAAAGGAAGCCATAGCCTTGAATTTGCAAGCCCTGTGCAGGCCTGCTAAGGGCAGATCTTCTGAACATCATAGGGTTTTATAGGGTTGCTGCAAAGTGGACTCAACTTGACAGCACAGAAAAAGAATATTACTGATCCTTGCCAGTCATAGAGACCAGCTTGTACTGGCATAGAGGATGAGATATGTCGAGAAAGCATCTTTGATTCTCCGACACAGAGCCTTCTTAGCATGTGCTTGGATGCTGCCACTGTTGCATGACTCAACCACTCGTGACCCATTAAGCCAAACAGTGTGAAGCATGGTGGGAGGAGGGACTAAAACCCAGGAACCTGACAGCTGTGCCCAAGGGCTGAAGTTCCTAGGATCAGTTCTAAAGCAGACGTTGTAGCTCTTGATATCTGCTACTTTGCAGCACTTCAATATTGTGACCCAGTCAGTCCTACAGAAGGATAAGCTGCTCCTAAACGTCTTAGACCAGGGAATACATGAAGCATCAGTCTGAGCCACAGGACCTCGAACACATATTGCCTGGAATGTTTTGCTTTAGGACGTGACCATCATGTTTAATGACAGGTCCATCTCATGCCTTGCTGCTCTTTGTGAGCTGTTTTGGACTTTGACTCCAATCTCAGCATCCAATCCTTTGCCACCGTTTTGGCCCTTCCAGTTGACACACTGGCATTTTTTGAATCTCACAGCCATCCTCGCTTGTGTCCAAGTTGCTTTAAGCAGGTAACAGTAAGGTTTAGCATAAATGATCAAAACAACAACAAAAAATCACAAGGAAACTCATATTGGCTTTTATATGACATTGATTCTCAGCTACCTATAGGCTGTCTTTTGAAACACTGACAAATTAGGAAGTGCGTCTGTGACATAACTGTTGCATATGTTAAGCTTGTTTGCTTAGTAAAATGAAGAAAACCATTCTAATACTAACAGGTTCAAAGAGGAGACAAGAAGTCACTGTAATTCTCAAAACTTCCTTTCTTCACTCAAGCCCCGCATCCCTCCTCCATCTTAATGTCAATTATTGTAACTATGCTCACATTTCTTAAATTTGGGAGCAGGAAGCAACTTTCTTCCTAAAGCACCCACAGAACCTTCGTACTAAGAAGAGGGAATGTTTATTCTGTGAGACCCCCATGAGCATGGCCCACAGATGGTTTTAACTGCGGGTCTCTACTGCCTCTTGAGAGATGAGATGAGCCAGGGTTCTGTCACATTGTGAGGACCTCCCATTGTTTCTGATAAGGGGGAAAAATATGTTCATGTAGAGAATATGTGTGTGTGTGTGTTTTTAAAGAGGGCTTCTTAAACTCATGGAATGCCTGGCAATCATGCACGCTTGGCTACAGTAAGGCCTGTTAGATCCCTTTTTTAAAACCAATGGTTCCCAACCTTGGGTAACCCTGGTGTTCTTGGACTGCAGCTCCCAGAGGTCTTCACCACCAGCTGAGCTGACCAGGATTTCTGGGAGCTGCAGTCCAAGAACACCAGGGTTACCCAAAGTCGAGAACCACTGGTTTGAACTAGAGATGGTAACGAACCTCCAGTTTGGCAATTTGTCCTGGTTCATTTAGCAGCTGAACAAACGTTTGGCACTTCAAAGCTCCACTTTCTCTGGTGGGCATCTACTCAGAGGCCGTGGCCTGGCTTCCCCGTCCTGCTTCCTCCAGGCGCTTCCTCTGAGTGGGCACCCGTGGCAGAAAACAAGGCTTCGAGACACCAAATGCCTGTTTGGCCGCTCAATGAACTGGCATGGATTGCTGCGGTTCATGCCCATCTCGAGTTTAAATAGAAAAGATACGGAAAAGAAGAACGGAATCTCTCACACACACACAAAAAGCCATCACTGACAGCTTGGCCACTGTGAGAAGTCATATAATGGAGATGCTCCTGCAGAAGTAGGCTTGTGTAACTCAGTGTTAAGCAAGTGGTCGTGTTTGTTACACCACGGCACAAGTGTTATTCGTGAAGCGCTTCCATCGGCGCACTGCACCATCAGTTGAGAAAGGAACCGCATGCCCAATTGTGCCATTGAATGGCACGGACCTTGTTTCCTGGGTGGCTGTTGCCAGAATACTGAGGACTACAGATTCTTTTCATCATTTGTCTTTTGATATAAAGAAAACCCTAAATCCACAGCTTATGGAGAGAAGGAAGCACTGTCAGGCAGGCAAACCGCAGTTTCTAGTAGGTTTTGTCTGTTGCAATAAGAAAGAGCGCCAACTCTAATGTTTGTATCAGCAAAATCATGCTCTTTTTACATTTTCTGCCATTATTCCAGGAAAAATTTAGACAAAATGATTCCATAGTGGAATGGTGTTTCAGCTATTCCTTTGAGGACATGGTCTTAAAAATCTCACAGATCCTTCAAAATTGTGGTCTCCCACCCCACACCTTATTTTTTAAACCCAGAATTTTCTTCCACTCCATTGCTTATCGTAAAAACAATTGCCAGTAAAACTCACTGGGTTGTGTGTGTGTGTGTGTGTGTGTGTGTTTTAAGGGGGAAGAATGAAATATTTGGAAAGTTGATTACAGGCAAAATATATTCTGAAGTGCCCACCGAGCACACAAACACACACAAAAATTTTGTCACCATAAAATATTAATACCTAACTGGGCCAAAACTGCTCTGGAGATGTTTCTCCAGAGAATTATCCTTGGACAGAAACTGTAGACAGAATGGTATCATGTGCCGTACTGGTGAAAAACCTACAGCACAGATGACAGTAACTATTTTATTCAAAGGCTTAGCTGCTGTCCATTGATAATAAACCAAATTTTTAACACTGTTTGTGCCTGTGACAGCACCATCTGGAGACTTTTCCATGCTGTGAGCTGGTCAGATTGGGTGCAGCTGCAGATAAAATATCACCCCTCCTCCCGCCTCTCCATTTAAATGTACAGAAATCCAGCAGACATGTGTTGAAATGTATCATTTACAAGTTACAAGATCCCGAAATATCTCAGGACAAAGAGAAACACCTAAGGTTGGCAAGAGAAGCATGCAGGTAAATCAAAGCATGTCATCAGGCTTGGGGCTTTGAAGATTGCCAATTTTAGGTTCTTCTTCTCAGTGCTTAGAAAAACTACTTTCAAGATCACATCTTTGCTGCCCTTCTGCGAGCAGGCAAGGACCTGTCTCTTCAGACAAGCCTTCCTTCACTAACTAGCTACCTGGGTGTGATGTTTTAGATGATTTGTTAAGCATTACTGTTTTGATTGGGTTTTTAGCACCCATTTTTGTGTTTTTCATTTCTCAGAGTGGTGTCTGGGTTTGTTTTTCCTTTTAAATATTTGTATGCTTATTGTTCTTAGCTTTACTAGTGCCTCGTAATGATGTAAGCTGCCTCTTTATACTCATGGCGCTTAGCTTTAAACATTGTCTTTTAATGACGTAAACCACTGTTGCATACACATTGTTTTTAGCATTAAACATTGTGTTTCAATGTTGCAAGCCGCCTTGGGCTGTTTTCAAGGGAAAAGGCATGGTATAGACAAACAAACAAACAAATTCTGCAAGCAAGCTGCAGAATTATGGGAGCTGTAATCTGAAAAGGGAAGACATGTCCGATCTCTGCACGTGATACTCCACCTCCCTTATTTAAAACTAAAACAAACAAACAAAAAGGTCATCTCAGGAGCCTACCAGTCACAAGAATTAACTAGAAGCATGTGATTAAAGTTTCCTCTTGGACATTTGCCCACCTCAAAATCACAACCTTATATGGGGAAGAACTGCAAGCTACTGAGCCTTGTGTTGAGTTGTAGGCATCCTTCAGTCTCGAAAGACTATGGTATCGTGCTCTGTATGGAGGACTTGGAACAGCGTCTAGTGTGGCTGAGGAGGCCAATTCGAGAGTGACAATCCCTTCCACACTGGAGACAAATCCAATCTGTCCCCTGTCCAGCTCCCTGGTTTTGCTTCCTTTGTGACTTCCTCTTTGCCTCAGCCTGCTGGGCAAGGGTCTCTTCAAATTGGGCGAGGCCGTGATGCACTGCCTGCCTCCAGGCTGAACGATCAGATGTCAGAGTTTCCCATCTGTTGAGGTCTATTCCTAAGGCCTTCAGATCCCGCTTGCAGATATCCTTGTATCGCAGCTGTGGTCTCCCTCTGGGGCGATTTCCCTGCACTAATTCTCCATATAGGAGATCCTTTGGAATCCGACCATCAGCCATTCTCACAACGTGCCCAAGCCAGCGTAGACGTCGCTGTTTCAGTAATGTATGCATGCTGAAAATTCCAGCTCGTGTGTTGAGTTGTATCCTTACAACATCTTAAGGAAGAGCCTTCTAGAGCAGTGATCCCCAACCTTGGGCCCCCAGATGTTCTTGAACTGCAACTCCCAGAAACCCCAGCCGGCACAGTTGGTAGTGAAGGCTTCTGGGAGTTGCAGACCAAAACTCCTGAGTAACCCAAGGTTAAGAACCAGTGTTCTAGAGCAGTGGTCCCCAATCCTGGGCCTCCAGCTGTTGTTGGACTACAAGTCCCAGAAGCCTTCATCACTACTGGCCAGGATTTCTGGGAGTTGAAGTCCAAAAACATCTGGAGGCCCAAGGTTGGGGACCACTGCTCTAGAGGGACTCTGCCCAGGTTGGGCATTAGCTTCTCCTGCTTCCTGTTGTGTAGGTATGACTTTTTTAATGCATGGAGTGTTACAATAATTAAGAGGTGTGTATGGAGGGAAAAAAGGTCCATCCGTTCTCTGGCATGCTTCCTACTCCTGATTTGACATCTGATCTAGATGGTGCCTTTCTCTTGTCCTCAAAGAGGCAACTAGCCATTTTTTTTTGCAACGGGAGCAATCGACACCATCTCCCAACCATTCAGACTTGGATGCAGTTCTTCCCAGAAAAAAAAGAGAGTAGAATGAGATTCACTGCACCTCCAAAGAAAAAGAAAGCTTATGCTTTCAGAGGAGGAGGAAATCCAAAGGGGACGGAGGGTTGATGTTCATCTTCCTAACGTGTTTAGCTTTCAGGGCTCCTAAATTTTGCTGCCCTGGGACAAAGTCCTAGTTATTCTACCCTTGTTACAAACCTACTGGGCTTCTTCTTTCGACCTGAGTTATCCTTTTACAGAGCCTGTGGGTTGCCAATGGCTCAGTTGCTCCAGGATGTTCTCATGCACCTAGCTGCTTTTCCACCTTTAAGGGAGGACAACAGATTCAGGGAAATGTACATTTTCGCCACAGGGGAAACCTAGCCTGGGGCACGATTTCAGCCAGGCAACCCTCCACCCTGCATTCCTGCACAGAATTTCCCAATGAACCTTTTGGGCAGTAAAAGGAAATGTGGACTGAATACAACCCACAGGTCACCGGGGGGGGGGGGGCACATCAACAGTCCCATTTGCCTCCAAGTGCGAAGCCTCGTTGCCGCTTAGAGTACATTGGTGGAGGAAGGAAAGAGCAAGCGCCCAAATCACTGAATGATGGCCTCCCTCCACTGGAAGCAGTACAGACTCTTAACAAGCCTACATGCTGGAGCAAGAGGGAAATGAATACAAGGCAGAGAGAACGGAGGATCACTGTCCCTGCATAGTTTCATGCCTGGTTCCTGCAAGGTGTCCAATGGAGGAAGGCCCCCTTTGAGTTGAAAAAAAGAGAGATTCTCCTCCATTCCCCTTTCTTTTTCAAACATGTGCTGTGTTTGCTCCCCAGCCAAACCATCCCCACTCTCCAAAGAGCAAGCTGAAGACCAATTGCTAGGAACCTGATTGCAAGCACGCTTCAGACTGCCATCCTCTTCATCTCTCAGGGGGCTGGGGATTCTGAGACCCTGGCATCAGGAAGACTTGTCTTCACATCACAAGCTTGTAAAGGGACCTGACCGAGGGGAAAGTCAGATGGGAATTCAGCCTGTCCACCATCCCCCACCTCTGGCCAAAGGAGAGAACTACAAGGTGACCATTTGCACCAACACTCAGGGAACTTTTTTTTGCAGCCGAAAGATGGAGTGAGTCAAGATCACATTCCCTGATCCAGACAAAACAAGGTGACCAGCTTCCTCTTCCTTTTCTTGAAAGTTCCTGCCAGCTCATTAACACCTGTTTTCATCTGCAGATATTGACTGATCATGCTCACCTCTCACAGTCACAAACTCCTCCACTTGAGTTCTCTTTGTTGTTGTTGTTTCCCATGGACCAGAGCACGCCAGGCCCTCCCGTCTTCCACTGCCTCCCGGAGTTTGGTCAAATTCATGTTGGTAGCTTCGATGACACTGTCCAACCATCTCGTCCTCTGTCGTCCCCTTCTCCTCTTGCCTTCACACTTTCCCAGCATCAGCGTCTTTTCCAGGGAGTCTTCTCGTCACATGAGATGGCCAAAGTATTGGAGCTTCAGCTTCAGGATCTTTCCTTCCAGTGAGCACTCAGGCTTGATTTCCTTCAAAATGGATAGGTTTGTTCTCCTTGCACTCCAGGGGATTCTCAAGAGCCTCTTCCAGCACCACAATTCAAGAGCATCAATTCTTCGGCGGTCAGCCTTCTTTATGGTCCAGCTCTCAATTCCATATATCGCTATTGGAAAAAACATAGTTTTGACTATGCAGACCTTTGTTGGCAAGGTGATGTCTCTGCTTTTTAAGATGCTGTCTACGTTTCTCATAGCTTTCCTCCCAAGAAGGAGTCTTTTAATTTCGTGGCTGCTGTCACCATCTGCAGTGATCAGAGAGCCCAAGAAAGTAAAATCTGTCACTGCCTCCATATCTTCTCCTTCTATTTGCCAGGAGGTGATGGGACCAGTGGCCATGATCTTAGGTTTTTTGATGTTGAGCTTCAGACCATTTTTTGCACTCTCCTCTTTCACCCTCATTAACAGGTTCTTTAAATCCTCCTCATTTTCTGCCACCAGAGTGGTATCATCTGCATATCTGTGGTTGTTGATATTTCTTCTGGCAATCTTAATTCTGGTTTGGGATTCCTCCAGTCCAGCCTTCCACATGATGTATTCTGCATAAAAGTTAAATAAGCAGGGAGACAATAAGCAAAGGAGCTTTGTCGAACTCCTTTCCCATTTTTGAACCACTCAGTTGTTCCATATCCAGTTCTAACTGTTGCTTCCTGTCCCACCTATAGATTTCTCAGGAGATAGATAAGGTGGTCAGGCACTCCTTTCAAGGACTTTCCTTCCACTTCCAGACACATCCGTAGCTGGGCGTCCTTTCGGCTTTGGCCCAACCACTTCATTAGCTCTGGAGCTACTTGTACTTGTCCTCCACTCTTCCTCAGTAGCATAATGGACACCTTCCAAGCTGAGGGGCACATCTTCCAGCGTCATATCTTTTATCCTTTTCTTTCCGTTCATAGAGGGTTTTTTTTCCAGCAAAGATACTGGAGTGTCTTGCCAGTTGCTGCTCCACGTGGATCACGTTGAGTCATTGGGTGTCCCTGCACGGCATAGCCCATAGGTTCTCTGAATTACTCAAGCCCCTTCGCCACGACAAGGCAGCGATCTGTTAAAGGGTTGAGTTCTCTAGTGTCTTTGTTGTTGTTGTTTAGTCGTGTCTGACTCTTCCTGACCCCATGGAGTTCTTTCCTAGTTGCTATTAAAGCTGCAGAGCAGCAGGCCAAGGTCAGGAGTCCTGGGTTTTTTAATGGTCAGTTGGCAATTATAAACTTGCATGGTTAATTACTAATAGAATCCTCCTGGTCAGTTTTCCTTTCCATCTTCTGAGAAGAGACTGTAAAACAGAGCTTGGAAATCATAGTCAAAATGTGGTAGCTTCTCATTGTAAGTCACACTAGAGTAGGCCCATTGAATCAACAGGGATTTAGTGAGTCAACTCTTCTGTAAGTTCCACTGTTTCAAATGGGCCTACTTTACCCATGCCTTACTTTAGCACAGTAAGAGAAGGCCCATTTGAATCTGTGGAATTGACTCTCTAAAACCCTGTTGATTCTATGGGTCTACTCTAGTGTATTTTACTATGAAATGCTATAGGATTTTGGCCAATGTGTTGGCAAGGAACATAGGATTCTGTGCTATAATTCAGGGGACTGGCCTAGAACCCTGTAGCCAATGATTTTAGGTTCTCATTAAACTATAAATCCAAGAATGCCATTGTAAGATGGAGTTGTGTCATTTGAACTCATATCCAACTGAGCTGTAATGAAAGCATGTGAAGCAGTGGGTGCAAATATTTATTTATTTAAAATATTTTACCCAGCCATTCTCCTTAAAAAGGCAGCAAGACAGCTTGCATCATTAAAAATATTTAAAGCTAAAAACAATGCGTATAAAAATACTAACAATGATCAAACAAATATCACTCTAAGCAAAAGCAACGTCATTCAAAGCAATAAGGCACAACAGTCCATTAAAAAACCGCATTCAGGCAGCCAGTCAGTGAGGGAAAGCTTGCCTGAAAAGAAAGGTCTTTGCCTGCTTGTAGAGGGACAGCAAAGATGGGGCCAGGTTGGTCTCCTGTGGGAGGGAGTTCCAGGGTCTGGGAGAAGTCACAGAGAAGACCCTTTCCCCACCCAATGCACCTGTGAAGATGTTGAAACCAAGAATAAGGCCTGATGATCTTAATACCCAAGTACAGTAGTCTCATAATGACAAACCTAGAGAGCATCTTAAAAAACAGAGACATCACCTTGCTGACAAAGGTCCACATAGTCAAAGCTATGGTTTTTCCAGTAGCAATGTATGGAAGTGAGAGCTGGACCATAAAGAAGGCTGACCGCCGAAGAATGGATGCTTTTGAATTGTGGTGTTGGAGGAGACTCTTGAGAGTCCCTTGGACTGCAAGGAGAAAAAACCTATCCATTCTAAAGGAAATCAACCCTGAGTGCTCACTGGAAGGACAGATCCTGAAGCTGAGACTCCAATACTTTGGCCATCTCGTGAGAAGAGAAGACTTCCTGGAAAAGACCCTGATGTTGGGAAAGTGTGAAGGCAAGAGGAGAAGGGGACGACAGAGGATGAGATGGTTGGACAGTGTCGTCGAAGCGACCAACATGAATTTGACCCAACTCTGGGAGGCAGTGGAAGACAAGAGGGCCTGGCGTGCTCTGGTCCATGGGGTCACGAAGAGTTGGACACGACTGAACAACTAAATAACAACAAAGCCTTATAATGGGAGTCATGGTCGTTGAGATAGCTTGAGCCCAAGCCACCTAGGACTTTATAGGTTAGAACTAACACTCTGAATTGTGCTCAAAAATGGATCACCAGTCAGTGGAGCTGCTATAACAAGGGGGTTAATGTGACCTCTGTGGTTATCAGCCCCAGTTTGCTGACCTGCTGCCATGTTTGGGAGCTGCTGAAGCTTCTGACCGCTTTCCAGGGGCAGCCCCACATAGAGCGCATTACAGTACTCCAGCCGGGATAGAACTAATAGGACCTGAGGGTACCAGGATCCAGCGTCACGATAGAGATGCCGCCTCCTGGAAAAGTTAGCATATTACCCTGCCATCACTGTGGCCAGTGAGAATATATGAAACGGAACAATTTCATTTTAATGTGATGAAATAAGAGGCAAAATGAGAGAAGGATTTATTTCCTGGGAGGAAGGGGATGGTTTTTGTTTCCTGTCTAGTTAGAAGACTTGGCACCTTTCAGAAAGGGAATACCATCTGTTCCAGTGCAAACATTGGTTCTCCCTTCTCCCCACCCCTCAAGAAATTGATTTCCCAATAAAGTGTCAAAAGATGAGCAAGTCTGTTCCAACAGAGCTCATCTGTTTATTGCCTGGAGGGAAGCTCTTGGCTGATCAGGCATTGGCTGGCTGTTCCAGCGTAGGCTATTTAGTCAGCTAATACATTTTGCTGTGATTCAGAGCTGCTACTGCCTGTGTCATTCTTGTGAAACTGCAGCCGTGTTCTCGCGCTCAGATTTAATGGTTTAAAGTGCATCCACAAGCTGGATTGGCCGGCTCTGTGAATTTGCCTTTCATCTGCTTTAACACTCTATTCTCACTGCAGGTTATAAAGCATTTCAGGAAAGACATTTCCCAACTACTATACAAAGATTGGAGAGCCCTCTTGCTCGCGGTGACAAGATCAGAAATGGTTTATGCATGGAAATCCTTAAACGACCTTGATGCCACCTGTTGGGTTAAACGGATCTAGCAGTTAGCTCTTACCGATGGACAAACTAACAAACACATTGCATCTATTTAAGAGATGCAAGTCGAAAAGATAATTGCACAGAAGTTTGGCTTCAGTTTATTAAATAAATAACTGTGTTTATTATTATTATTATTATTATTTGGAAAGACACATTTTAAGCACTTTCAAAGCATAGGATTGGCTACCTCTTCAACAGGAAGTGATAGTTTTGCTCAATGTAATTATTCTCCAATTCTCCCTGACATTATATCTTTAGTTTCCTACTTTGTTCATTTTTAAATAAACTATAAACTTTTTTTTTAAAGACCCAAATGGCACAGACATGGGGGACACTGAAAGGTCAAGAGTGGGATTTCAGTGTGAACTGCTTTGCAAACAGTTTCATGTGAAGACTTTGGCTTTCCAGAAAAGATTGTGGGAGTTCTAGTTTTGCCAGCCTGCTAGATGGTTTTTGATTAATAATGAGAGTTCAAACTTTTCTTATTGTTGTAATCATGTTGTGAAGTAATCTATAGACAGGCGCACCTCGGTTTACGAAATTAATGTGTCCTCTGGGATGTTAAGTAATGGGGAAATTTCGTAAACCGATATGCGGGTTGCGTTAGGAACTGGGGCGGCGCTAGAAACCTCCCAGCGCAATGTGTCCTGGGGAAACCCTTTCCTACAGCGGAAAAAAAGAAAGAAAAAAACCATGAACCAGGACATTATTTTCTATGGATTTCAGTTCGTAAATCGAAAATCACGAACTGGTTCATCCCAATTTGTCCCAGTTCATAAAAGTGGCAGCACAGGTGCTGCTGCTTCCCTCCCTTGCCTCCTCCACCGATCAGCCACTCACCAGGCCCAGCTTGCTTGCTTTTTCCACCTCCACGGCTTATCTGCCAGTCAGCAGCAAGAGCCCAGACTTCTCTGCCTGGCCCTTTTCTCTGATTGGGAGATCAGCCAAGAGGGCGGAGCAGAGAAACTTGAGCTGTTGCTGGAACTGGAAGATCAGTTGAAGAGGTGCTGGAAGCTAGCATGCTGGACCTGGTGAGCAGCTGGTTGAGCCGGAGGAAGCAGGGAAGGGGGGGCAACAGCACCTGTGCTGCCATTTTTACGAACTGTGACAAACTGGTTCGTGCCCATTTCTAAAGGGGAAATCTTCAGAAATGGCTGCGACTCCATCCGAGAAAGAGAGAGAGAGCTGGAGAAGGCAGCCACTACTATTTTCCTGCATATATGTTCCTCATCATCTTGGTTTAGGTAGCAGAATTTCAATACATCTGTGCAGGAGGGGCAGAGGAAGAGTAAATCCATGTAGTGATATTTGGTATCTGGATCTGCATCTTATTTTAGGGCCTTGAAGACTGTAGACCTGAAACGGTTTTCTTTGTGCTCTGGATCTTCTGTCTTGGCCAATAAAAGATACCTGGGACGTTGTTCCTGGGCCATTTTACTATTGTTCCTGTCCCTATTGTTGGCGTTTTTGTTATTGGTTTTTTTAAGAAATCACATCTCTACAAAGGTCCTTCCATCTACAATACCCATGTCAGAGAAGAAAGACCCATAGATTCCAGAGAGGGGTATACTTCGTCAACAGACTAAAGGGGGAACAAGAGCATTCCCTTCCTTCATTAGCACATGGGACTCATCAGGTGTCCTATGCTGTGCTGCCTCAGCTTTGCAGCCAAGCCCAGGATCAGGTCCATAGTGTCTGAATACACTCATTCCAACCCTCCTTTCAGATTAATTAAGGTCGGAGCAGGCAGCTTAGGAGGGCTAATGAGGCTGTGAAATTTGCAGTTGAAACCATCTTTCAGCTACTGCCAAGGGCTTGCGTGGAAGCTGGAAATGATTTAGAAAGGTTGAAAGGAGGCCAGGGAGCCAGTAATTGAATAATCCAACAGCCCAGATCGGAAGCAGGAGCAGAAGCCATGGCTTTTGCATCTTGACAAGTTATCACTGCTTCTGAAGCCTGGAAATACAGGCTAAACCAACGGTGTTGTTTGTTGAAACAAAACAAACATGGTTCTCCATTGCCATCCCCATGAATGCAAAAACAGCCGCTAAAATGTCTGATGTGTTTCTAAGACCAAACATATGTGGCAGAACAGTGGAGGCTGAGGACTGATTCATGGTGATAGTGAATCCGCTCCAGGATTTATTGTGAACTTTACAAAAGTGATTGAAGGTTCTGCGTGATGGCCCTCTGCCATTGCTCTAGCCACTCTGCCACACCACCTTTCATTTCCTGAGCATGTGTGAAACTCAGGCAGGCAGGCAGGCAGGCTCTCGCTGCAAACTTCAATTACAAGTACACCCAAACTGGCTTTGATTAGGCTATGCCTCCCAGAACTCCAACACTCACAAGGCTGTGTTACCTCCTTGCACTTCAGCCAAAGGGGAAGGGGGTTTAAAGCTGCCACACACACACACACACACACACACACACACACACACACACACACACACACACACACACACACACACACAGAGAGAGAGAGAGAGAGAGAGAGAGAGAGAGAGAGAGAGAGAGAGAAAGAGAGAGAGAGAGAGAGAGAGAGAGAGAGAGAGAGAGAGAGAGAGATGAACCTGTTTTGGGAGATAGTGTTGAGCACCATGGACAGTTCCTATAAAATTCAAACTAAAACCTGGAGTGGATGAAGTGTCTCCAAGAAATTGGGCTAATCAGACTTCTCTGTAAAGGATCATTAATGCTGTAGGATCATTAAGAGCAGGGCATTATTCTCGTGTTTTCTATGAATGGCACTGAGCACTTTGCCATTATTCAGCACAGAATGATCCTCTTGTTGAAACAGTTTTAGTTGGGTGAAAACATTAGATCAATTCTTAGAATCAGAAGCTGTCATGAAATCAGTTGGATCCCCAAGTTCATTATACAAATATCTGACATGCAAAGTAGAGCTGTCAACAATAAGATTACGCAAAACGGAATCCTTTTATTTAACACACACTCGAAAATCTGCCTAGTCCAAAGTATGTAAAGCTTTTAATAACTACCAAGCCCAAGTCATATGAAATGCTGACAGATTGAAGTGGTTTATTTCTAGCATACGATTAACCACATTATATTGCAGATGAGGATACCAGCCTAAACTGGGAGAACACTAAAACTTATAAAATTTAAATTCCTAAGGAGATTATTTTTCCATGGCATTGACCAAGAAATATAAATGTGTATAAGAAATGTTTGAAATACTATTTCGGTAGCTAATGAAATGTTCTGTTTATTAGCTTATTAACCAAAGAAATAGATAAAATATCGTGGTTATCATTTCAATTAAAAAATGTTAGATGGATTAAAGAAGAACCATCCCCAAGTCTCCATTGTAATATAGACCTACCAATCAATACAATCTGGGCTAATTACACCATTATTACATTCACAGGGAAAAAACACTGTGCGTTCACAAGTCTAATTGAAACGGAAAAATAAAAATAAGCCACATGCCACTGATACAGCAAAAACTGAATCTGCAACAAATGAATCATAACTATCCTGTTTCTCCAAAAATAAGACCTAACCTGAAAATAAGCCCTAGTATGATTTTTCAGGATGCTTGTAATATGTCCTACCCCAAAAATAAGCCATAGTTTTTATTTTCCCACCCTCCACCCTTGTGCAGCAACCAGAAGATGATGTGACTGTATTTGAATAAATGTAGATTGTTGAACATGAAAAAAAATCATCCCCTGAAAATAAGCCCTAATGCGTTTTTTGTTTTTGTTTTTGTTTTTTGTTTGTTTGTTTTTTGTTTTGTTTTTTGGAGCCAAAATTAATATAAGACCCTGTCTTATTTTCGGGGAAACACGGTAAGCAATAGAATGTACGAATTTCTTGCATCTTCAGTAGGCTGAAATTGTTCAACAAATAACCAGCCCTGTCAGAAATAAGAACATACATTGTCTAGTCTATGTGTGACATAAGGAGAACCCTGAATAACAGTAAATAGTCTGCTGCTGTAGTTTACAGATTGTATGAACTGCTGCTTTCTCAACAGCTCAGGGGGAAAGGGTTGATAACATTGGGACGTATCAAGGACTTCTCAGAATTTTGTCCACATATGTAGCTTGCTCTAAGGATCTTTTAAGACAACATTCATTGATTCATGCATTTATTTATTTCATTTTAATTTTATATTTCTTCTAGCAAAGGGATAAAAGGCCACTCAGAAAAATTTAAAAATAAGTACACAAATAGAACAAACATATACCGAAAGCAACAAAGAAAAATTGACAGCAGAACTGTAAACAATTACAGCGGTGCCTCAACTTACGACCATAATCCATTCCAGAAGATGGACATAACTCGAAATGGTCATACTGTAAGTAGAAGCACCATTTCCCATAGGAAGGCAGTGAAATGCAATTAATCCATTCCGGCCTAAGAAAAAAAAATCACAAAAAAAAAAATCACTGCAAGACTCATTGGAAACACAATTAATCCCTTCCGGTCAAAGGGAGAAAGGAAAAAAAAAGCAATCAAGCGTGCAAGACCCATCGGAAATGCACAGAAAACAAATGGAGCAGATTGGAAATGCGCAAAAACAAAGGGACCAGGTCGGAAATGCAAAGAGAACAAAGGAAAAAGCCAGAGAAGCATGCAGGACTATCAGAAATGGGGGGGACCCAAAAAGCAACCAAACCCCCCCAAGACCCATCGGAAATGGGGGAGAACAAAAAAATAACCAAATCCCCCAAGATCCATTGGTAATGGGGGAAAAACACTCAAAGCAACCAAACCCCCCAAGACCCATCGGAAATGGGGGGGACCAAAAAGCAAACAACCCCCCCAAGACCCATCACAGCACAGAAACATAACCCCCCAACCCAAAACCATGCTGCAAAAAAACCCAGAATAGTTTTTAAAAAGCAGAAAACAGCACCTGACCTTACCAGGCAGCCCGAACCCTTCCTGCAAACACACACACACACACACACACACACACACACACACACACACACACACACATACACACACACACACACGGGACTTTACGCCAGATATAAATTTGAATCAAGAAATTCACTAAAGGAAAAAGAAACACAAATATAATCTATATTTTACAACAGCAGAAAACATTTTCTTTTTGTTTTGACATTGATCATACGTTGCAGGGGAGATATAGGAATATTATCATTTTAGGTGTTTCAATATAGTGCGTTTATACACACTTATATACATATATACAATATGGCCACAATTTTCGGATATTAATGGCTCCCTGACCCCCAATCCTGAGGCTCCCAAAGGTTTCCCCAGGTGAAAAAGGATCCCTAGGGATCCCTGGATCTTGGAACAGTGGGAAGGGGAATTTGAAAATTAAAATTAATTACATTAAAGAATAACATTCCAGGCTAATGACATCATCACCTTATGACTGGATTTCAGCCCTAGAATAATAGCATCTATTATACATACATACATACTTATTTTATTATTATTTTTATTTGCTTTAACTTATAAGCCACAACTCTGGGTAGCTTCCAGAAAAATAACAAAAAATATACAGCCTTTTTAAAAAAAATGAACATATGAAAACATAGTCCCCTTTGGCAAGGCATGGGCCAGTATAAACTTGCCACAAAATTAATATTACAGAGGGGTGAGGCTTATAAAGGCCGGAGTAAAAAGCTAGGTTTTAACTCACTTTTGGGAGCTCTGGAGGGTTAGGGACCAAGTGCACCTCCGCAGGGAGGGAGTTCCAGAGTTGGGCAGCCATTGTTGAGAAGCCCCAGCCTCTAGTTGATGATTTCCGGGCCTCTTTTGGAGTGGCCAAGGGACGTGGTGGCACTGTGGGCTAAACCGCAGAAGTCTGTGCTGCAGGGTCAGAAGACCAAGCAGTCGTAAGATCGAATCCATGCGACGGAGTGAGTGCCTGTCACTTGTCCCAGCTCCTGCCAACCTAGCGGTTCGAAAGCATGCAAATGCAAGTAGATAAATAGGGACCACCTCGGTGGGAAGGTAACGGCGTTCCGTGTCTAAGTCGCACTGGCCATGTGACCACGGAAGATTGTCTTTGGACAAAAATGCTTGCTCTATGGCTTGGAAACGGGGATGAGCACCGTCCCCTAGAGTCGAACATGACTGGACAAAAATTGTCAGGGGGAACCTTTACCTTTACCATTACCTTTGGAGTGGCCACCCACAGCACCGAGGATTGGGAGATGCGGGTGGAACGGGAGGATGACCTAAGAGAGATGCCTTCTGATAGGTTGCGAGATCCTAAACCGTAAAGGGCTTTATAGGTTAACATTGGTACCTTGAATTTGGCCTGGAGGTATACTGGCAGCCAGTGGAGGCAGGCCATGACAGGTGAAATATGGTCAAATTTAGATCTATCTATCTATCTATCTATCTATCTATCTATCTATCTATCTATCTATCTATCTATCTATCTATCTATCTATCTATCTATCTATCTATCTATCTATCTATCTATCTATCTATCTATCTATCTATCTATCTATCTATCTATCTGGCTGCCGCGTTTTGCACCTGCTGTACCTTCCAAACCGCCTTCAATGGCAGCCCCACATAGAGAGCGTTGCAGTAGTCAATCCTTGAGACATACATATTCCGAGACAGGTAGACAGACAGACAGACGGACAGACAAGACATCTCATGTTGGATATTTTCTTTCTCTGGATGTCTAAGTCACATCATTTGCCACCCTGTTTCCTTCTGGTGTTTTCCAGAAAACACATGGCCACCTGTCTCTCCAGACGGCTGTGCTTCCGTCACCCAAGCAAGACTTTTTGCCCAGGGATTAGGCCCCGGGGTGGTGGTGGTGGTGGAGGACTGGAGGGCTGGCTGGGTCTGCAGCCACTGGCATTCATAAGGGGTGGAGGAGGAGGAGGATTTGTGTCAATCTGTTGTTCAAACTGTTTTGTATCAGGTTATCTGTCAGGGGTGGGTGGGAGGTATCTTTCTCACTGCTCATTGTGCCATCTGTTAGAAGCCACAACCACTTGTCTCTCTGCTTGGAGACCACAGATGGAGAGTTTTCCCCCTTGTGTGTGAAACTGTCAATAGATGACAAAACTTCTTCTTCTTCTTTTTTAAAAACAGCCCAGTGGAATTACCAGAGAAGAAGAAAGGGTGACATGGATGCTCCTCCATAGACTGACTTCCTGCATCTTGGTACAGTATTCAGTCAAAGAGAAGGATATATACCAAGCGAGAAGTCATTTTATGGCTATTTTAATATTGCCAATGTAGCATGTTATCCAGAGCTCACCCCCCCCGCACGTGCACAACTGATATTAAAAAACCTCATTTAATCTAATCAATTTTCAGAAGAAAAACGCTTGCATTATTACTAGCAGTGCAATCTCTTTTCTCCAAAGAGCTCAAGAACTTGTAATGCTGGGGATCCGTGTTTTAAATCTCCTGCTTTTAATCCTATGAGCTAGGATGGACTATATTAAGGGTGAATGGCCCAAGGTCCCTCCAATGCAAGCTTCATGCTGAGTTGGGATTAGAACTCAGGGTTGCTCAGGGCTATCTTAACACTCTAATTTCCGCACAACACAAGCTCTCTCTTAAATGCCCTCTTCTGCCGAATCATAGAATGATAGGGCCATTGGGTCCAACCTCCCCCCCCCACCCCCGCTCAATGCAGGAATCTCAATCAAAGCAGATCTGACAGAGGGTGGTCCAATTTTCTCTTGAACGCCTCCTCCGTTGGAGTGCTCGCCATCTCCTGAGGTAATTAGTTCCGCTGTCATACTGCTCTAACAGTTAAGAAGTTTTCCCTGATATTCAGCCTAAATCTGGCTCCCAGGCGCCTGAGCCCATTATTACGTGTCCTGCATTCTGGGATGATCGAGAACTGATCCTGCACGTCCTCTGCTGTATGACTACATTTCAAGTATTTGAAAAGTGATATCATATCTCCCCTCCGTTGTCTTTCCTCAAGGCTAAACATGCCCACATTGTGTGCACGCGCATGTGTAAAATTTGTTTTAAAAAATGACATTTCTGCTGCACCGAGCAAGCGAGACACACATGAGGAAATGCGCAACTAAGCCACTAACCTCCACAGAACACCTCAGGGTCTCGCTGTCCTTTTCCGGTGTTGCTGAAGAGAGCAAGCAACAGGAGAAACAACAACGACAAGTGAAACACAGCCATTCCCCGTGCATCAATCTGGAAAAACAACAGAGTGTTGGTAAACAACTGCATTTTCTGGCAGGATTTTTTAAACAGCCCTGGTCCCGATGCCCAAACTGCCATGTTTTATACGATGTGCATGTAACATGTTGTGTTTGGGTAAATTATAGCACAGTCTTGTTGTAGCTATTTATTTTCTCCTCTTGGCATGATTGTTTCTGTACCAGTGGCACCGGCATGCTTCGGTTCCAGTGACAAACACACCCTTATTTGGCATTTAAATGTCCCTCAACTGCACCTGTGACTCTGCTGTCACTGAAAAGAGCAACAGTGAAATTCTCTAAGCACGCCGTTGCAGCTGCTCAGGCCTAGAATTGGGCTGATGTTTCCAAAGCTGGTGCAAACTGGGAGGAGGGGGCAGGAAGCTGCATGGAGCAGCTCTATCTATGTTCTCCTGCCTTCTTCAAGAGCCTCTGGCATCACCAGAGCCTGGGAACATTATTTGGGGGGAGGAGGGGTACAACTCCCATATTTCCATAGCCTTCATGGGCACTGGTCTGTGTTGGTCAGGGGATTCTGGAAGCTGCAGTAAAAGAAGCAGCTTCTCCAGAGTCTGCACACTGCAGGAGCTGACAGGCTGATTTGCCTTCAGCCTGGAGTCCCTTCTCCTTTATGAATCCAAACCATGAAGACCTTAGAAAGTTCGTTATGGATGATGTGGCAATACTGCCTGAAAGACTGTAGTGTAGAGATGGGCATGGATCAGTTTGTCCTAGTTCGTCCCCATTTGTAAAGGCAGCTGCTCTTCTCCCCTGCCTCTTCTGGCTCAATCAGCCACCCACCATGTCCAGCGTGCTAGCTTCCAGCACCTCTTCAACTGATCTTCCGGTTCAGGGCAACAGCTCAGGCTTCTCTGCCCTGCTGATCTCCTGCTCAGACAGGTACTTCCCACCTGAGGATCACGGGCATTGTAGTCCAGCCCATTTGAAGGACACCAGGGTGGAAGAGGATTGGGTATAGTGAGCTGTCTTGCACTGTTAGGTTACAAGGTACTAGCAGGGAGGGTTTTTTTTTTTAAATGTCCCTTGCAACTATTTTCATTTTTGCGACATGCCACTTGAACTTACACACATCAAGGTAACTTTGAACAGCTCCACCACCCACCTCATTTTTTTGTTTTGTTTCCCAAGCTGGGTCACATTCAAGCTTCATTCAATAGATTGCCATCCTGCTCCCCCCACCCACTCTAACCTTCATTACTCAACAAGTTCCTCTACCTTGCATAAATCATAGGAAAACACACACCTGTGAAGCCAATGAGGCGTGACTCTCTTTTTTTCCATAAGAAAAGAAAGGGTACTGTTTTGCATGCTAGTCACAGCCAGGTTTCAAAACAACCCACACCGCTTCTTTAGCAGGCCATTAATTGTCTTCCCCAAATTGCCAGCAATGATCCTGTGCAAACTACACTCTTCCCAAGATCTTGTTTCAAGAAAGAAAGAAAGAAAGAAAGAAAGAAAGAAAGAAAGAAAGAAAGAAAGAAAGAAAGAAAGAAAGAAAGAAAGAAAGAAAGAAAGAAAGAAAGAAAGAAAGAAAGAAAGAAAGAAAGAAAGAAAGAAAGAAAGAAGGAAGGAAGGAAGGAAGGAAGGAAGGAAAGAAGGAAAGAAGGAAAGAAGGAAAGAAGAGAAGAAGAGAAGAAGAGAAGAGAAGAAGAAGAGAGGAGAGGAGAGGAAAGAGAAGAGAATAATTTGTTATCTCTAGTTCAGTCAGACAATTACTTGGATTTGGTCATGACTAAAGGGACGTGGTGGCACTGCAGGTTAAACCGCAGAAGCCTCTGTGCTGCGAGGTCAGAAGACCAGCAATCATAAGATCGAATCCATGCGATGGAGTGAGCTCCGTCGCTTGTCCCAGCTCCTGCCAACCTAGTCATTCAAAAGCATGTAAAAATGTGAGTAGATAAATAGGGACCACCATGGTGGGAAGGTAAACGGCGTTCCGTGTCTAGTCATGCTGGCCATGTGACCACGGAAGATTGTCTGCGGACAAACGCTAACTATGGGTTGGAAACGGAGATGAGCACCGCTGCATAGAGTCGGACACGACTGGACAAAATTGTCAAGGGGAACCTTTACCTTTACCTAGTCATGACTGGGTGTTTTAGTAACCTGCAAGAAATGCCTTCATATACAGATCCACCTATACACAGATATAGAGTTGAAGTGTCTTGTTACTTTCTCCAGTTCAGTGGGCTACCTTTTGCAGGAATTAAGCCAGCCTCCACTTACTGGTACCCTTCCAGGTACTGTATATAAGATTAGAAGTCTCATGAGTAGTCGGCAGCATGGGAGGTTGTAGCTCAACACGTTGTGGTGGAGAAGGTTGAATTAGAAATGTCAGGTGCCATTGCTGTACTTCATTTTATATATTTACTTTAGGCATTTATTGCATTTCATTAGGTGCAGGTTGATGGAGCAGGGAAATGTTGCTGTTTATATCCCTTGAAATAATTGGGGAGTGGGGGGGAATGAAAGCTGCTTTTTTCCACGGCAGCTCTGTGTCCACTATCGTGTCTAGCTCTCAGTCTTAGTGGATGGATTTGCTCACATTGAGGTGCTGACTCTTACTATATTTGGGACTCATCCCTTCTTTGCCACAGTAATTTCCAACCTTGGGCACCAGATGTTCTTAGACTCAAACTTCCAGAAGCCTTCACCACTAGCTGTGTTGGCCAGGATTTCTGGGAGATGTAGTCCAAGAACACCTGGGGACCTAAGGCTGGGAACCACTGATCTATCACAAGAAAGGGGAACCTGTAAACGTCTAGATCTTGTTCAACAGCAACTTGTCATTAATCCTACTGGAAGACAGGATTTGTCGTCCAATGAGTTTTGCAGAGTCACCTGTTTGAAGAGACCCACATCAGAAGTCCATGGGAGTTGAAGAATAGCTAATCAGGGAGAAGACCAGGCTCAAACTATTCCTCCTAACACCCAAATTACTGTATCCAAATGCAGGGGAATGTTTGGTGTGGGACATCTTTTGGAGAGAACAGAGGCAACACAGCTACACATCAGAGGGACAATCTAATGTGCCCTCAAGGCAAGATAGGCTTGCCCCTAGGCTACTCTCACCGACCAGATAGGTGGGGTATAAATTAAATAAATTAAATAAATAAATAAATAAAATATTTCTAATCAGTGAGTTACAAATCAATAATCCTGAATGATGCTGCTCAAAATGGTGTTCACTTCTGGTTATTTGGAAAAGGGTCCAGGATGTAGCCATGCACTAGCATTAAAATCAATCTTCATTCATATTGATTGCAAAATAGCTTTTTGGTAGTTGTTTGAGAGTTACCCTTAACAGAGCCTAATGAACAGAGAGACTACCAGTCCTCTAATGCCTTGCAGTTCCAATGGGGCTTAGAAAGCTCCACTTATTTCCTCCTTCTCCATCCTTAATGGCTTTTGCTGCAGAGAGAAATTTGCCAAGGCACACGTGTGCATAAAGACATTCTTATGAGACTTGGGGGTTTTTTTGGTTTTTTTTTTTTGTTTTTTGCTAAAGTTACAGAATTCTAGCTAAGGGAATTCCTGCTGAATTCTAGTAGCCGTATTGAAAAAAAAATCCAAAAGCAGCTGGCAGCAGAGTCATGGAGTGTACCTACACTGCACAGGAACTTTAATTCCTATGGCTCCACCATACAGAATCCTGGGCTAGTTGGATGAGATGTTTATAATTCTCTACTGTAGCTCCAGGAGGTGCATTAGAGCTCTCTAGTACAGATTTCTATATACTTAATCAAACAATAAATCCCAGGATGCCATACAATGGAGCTAGGGCACTTTGAATGGAATCAAACTGCTATAGCAGTCCAGTGTAGGAACACTCAACAGTCTCTTCCCTTTGTGGTTTAACATCTGTGAACAATTCTCCATTTGAGTTCAAATTCTTTTTCATGTGTGTTTCTGGCCACCTCTGATGGTTCTTCATGACACGTTCTCAGACAAATGTCTTTTAAGTGTCTGATCCTCAGTCAACTTCCTGTACACCAGTCTCCCAGATATGTGGGGCTTCAACCTCATTCCCTTAGCCCAGCACATCTGGAGGGTACCCTAATTGGTAAAGGATGCCTTTCTCTGTCATGGGTCCTGCTGCATACCTCCTCTGCACAGCCACTGAAGCTGGGTGATGATCACAGATGGAAAAGTTACTTTTTCAGGCTACAGCTTCCATGCTAACTGGGGAGGGATCTGGAGGTTTTAGTCCAGAAAGGTAATTTTGTAGGCTATGGTGATAGTAGATCCCTTCTAGTACAATAGTTCATAAATACTCAAAAAATATATGTCTGTAACCAGCCTGGTTATGATGCACCAATCCTGTTTTTCATCTCTTTTGACACATAAACTTGTTCTGGATTTTCCTCTGTATGCTAGTTTGATGTAAACCTTTAAAATTTTAGCTTTTCAGATCTTGCTTGATCACAGCCCACCAGCCACAACCCACCTAGCCAATGCTGGGAGATAATGGGAGTTGCTGTCTAAAATCATGCACCCAGCCACGGTGCCCATCCTTGCCTGAATCTGACCCATCTGTCCTGAACCACATCCTGACACACCTTAATCATCAGGGCTGGGGACTTGAGTGTCATATGACTTGCTATCAAGTTGAATTTAACTCACACTGGTGACTTGACTTGGGTTTTTTTCCAATGACTCAGACTTGACATGCAATTCATTATACACATCCATCTCTCCCTTTTTACTGGGGGAATAAAAACTTGTTTTTAAAAGGGGCTCAGATTTGGGGTTTGGGACCCGGGACTCGGCATCAAAGACGTGCCAATTTGCTAATCTTTAAAAAGTGAGACATTTTCTAAATCTCTCTCTCTCTCATTCCCCCCTATGTGTGTGTCTGTGTGCGTGCCTGACTACTATGTGGGTGGACACACACACAACTCCTATATCCTTGTGTACCTGCATACTGTATGTCTCCCCATCCCACATCCTTGCCAACTGATGGTCTGGTGAGAAAGGAGGGAAACTTTCATTAGAATAAACAAACCACCAAGTTTTGCTTCTCCAGAGACATAAAAACCTACAATTCATTACTACTTGCTTTCATCCTCCCGGCCCATTAACGGTGAACACTTTTATTACCTTCAATGCTTGGTTTGTACATTTACAAATCTGTGTATGTTTCTTTTCACTGAAATAATTCAGAACAGTCCTGACAGTAAAACATACAAAAATCTGAATTCAAGAAGCACACTTAGTTCCATGCTAATAGAAAAGAAAGGATAATGCCTTCAATAGTTATATAATGCTGGGATGGGGAGATATTTTTCTGCCCAGTGGCTGCTGAATCTAAACAAACATCTGCCAAGGGAAGGAGATACTGGCCTTCCTTCCAAACCACCCCAACCTGGCTCTCTAAATGTACAGCAGGCATACCTGGTCATGATCTCTTAAAAACTAACGGAGTTCCCCTGAATTAACTCAGCTGAGTGTTGCAAGCTTACTTACTTTGCAAGGTTTCAGCCTCTGATCGCCCCAGTGGCTCTATGCATGGCGGTAACTTTTAACTTTTAGAAACTTGCTGTTCGGGGTTCACCCACAGGATGGGCTCTTCCTCGACCCCTCTTCAGTGCAGGTTCCTCGTAGGGCTGTCTTTCTCAGTAAGGCAGCTGAGCTTGCCACTGATGCAGTACAGCCGACTCTCCGGCACTTCTGTTATCATAAAGGGCAACCACTGGTGGGGGGGGAGGGAGCCAATAAAAGGACACCATGTGGGGAAAAACAAGGACTTGACCAGCCAATGGAAAGCAGCTGAAGGCTGCTCCCCCCACCCCGCTTTCCTCCAGGTAGTACAAGGAAGAAAACAGCATTCTGGTTACCTTGGTGAATTAAATTACCTGTGCAACATGTCACCCTGTTTAAAGTTTTCTGCAGCATGCTCCAGCAGGCTTGTTGCAGCTCATATTTTCTGGTCTATCAACAAGGGCTTACAATCCTGCCTAGGATTTTTTTTTTGAGAGGTGCAGCCGAATTCAGCATCCTGGGCAGAGATGGCAGAAAGTTCATTTTTTTAAAACTTAGAACTGCAGAGCTGGAAGAGACCCGAGGGAGGGCTGAGTCCAGCCCCTGACAAAGAGGCCCAGTGGGGGAATCGAACTCCCAACCTCTGGCTCTGAAGCCAGAGACCTCAACCACGGAGCTATCCAGCAGCATTTTTGGATAACAAGTTCGAGAATGCCGCAGCTAGCGTGGAGTTGCAGTCCGAGAACGTCTGGGGATCCAGAATTAGGAATCATTGGTCTTGGGGTGGGGGAGGGAAAGACTGGCATCTTTGATTAGACAGTTTGGTGGTTTCTTACTATGCCACTGTTAAACATGGCTTCTGTGGTCCCAGACTCAGAAATCTGTGTGTGCTGAATAAGTAAAGGTAAAGGTTCCCCTTGACAATTTTTGTCCAGTCGTGTTCGACTCTAGGGGGCGGTGATCATCCCCATTTCCAAGCCATAGAGCCAGTGTTTTGTCCGAAGACAATCTTCCATGGTCACATGGCCAGTGCGACTTAGACACGGAATGCTCTTACCTTCCCACCAAAGTGGTCCCTATTTATCTACTTGCATTTGTATGCTTTCGAACCGCTAAGTTGATGGGAGCTGGGACAAGCAGTGGGAGCTCACTCCGTTGCATGGATTCGATCTTACGACTGCTTGGTCTTCTGACCCTGCAGCACAGGCTTCTGCGGTTTAGCCCGCAGCGCCACCACGTCCCTTGTGCTGAATAGACCTTTACTATTGCTTAGGGTGAACACATTTCTCCTTATAGGCTACCATCCTTATTGAAAGTTCTGTGGTATCATTTGTCTTTCAGTAAGAGTTTTCCAGTTTTTAAAGCAGACCCCCTTTGGGTAGAGCTTGCAAGAGGTTTTGTTCTATTTTTTTCATTTGTTTGTTTTAACTACAATGGCTAGGATCCTTCTGCCAGATGGTGTGATTCTGGCAGTTGTAAGACATGAACATCCCTTTGCTTTGATGAGACCCGTTCCTTCTACAACTCTTTGTTCTGTTCAAAACGAGAAGCAAAATTGTACACAGTAGCCTAAGCACGGAAGTATGACAGATTTATATTGTGGTGCGATTTGATTCCCATTGCACTGTATTCAGTCATTGACCCAAATTTGCTTACCAAGTTATGCTGGCATAACCAAAGCAGCAAAACCTGCAGAGGCAGAATTCTCCAAGTTACGGAATCACCGTGAACATTATCCATTTCTTACTGAGTTCTATGACTCAGTGTGCAGCTGATAATGTCTATGATGATTTCTTAACTTGGGCCAATTTGCTCCCAAAAGTTATGCCATGTGTATAGCCATGCAAGAGGATTTTGGCCAAAACAACACTAAGTCTGAGTCACACAAATTAAGTTGCACATAGAGCTCACTGAAGCCAAGAGAAATGTTTCACATCCTTTTCACTGATGCCTCCCTCTGACCAGCTAGTCTAGATGCAACTTTTTGTCACCAGTGGCATATTATAGGAATTGCAAAGCCAACCCAAAGTCCCTAGGATATTGGTGTTGTTGCTATTACTACTTGAGTACCCAGTGTGTTGTATTGGACAGAATGGCAGACTAGGACTCTGGAGATGAGGGTTCAAATCCCCAATTGGCCATGGAAGTTCACTGGGAAAGTGGAACCGGTGAAGCCACTCCTTAAATATCTCACTTACCTGGAAAGCCCTGTTGGGTTGTCATAAGTCAGTTTGCAACTAGACAGCACACAACTAACTTACCATTGCTACTTACTCTTATTCCTTTTTCCTTCTCCTCCTTAAATCTAGCTTTTCCTCCAACCACCTCCAGGCAGCATGTGTTGCTATTCTTCTCCCTACTTTTTTCTCACAATAACCAGGTGAAGTACGTCACGCTCTCAGATGGTGATGGTCCCAAAGTCACTCTGTGAGTTTTATGGCTCGTTGGCCAGCTGAATCAGGCTCTCCCGACTCCCTGCACAGTGCTGTAACCATAGCACCATACTCCCCTCCATCTGCTCCTTCTACCAATTATTTGCAAAAAATAACGTACGTGTGGTAGCCATGTCAGTTCTTCCCAATGTGCTGCACTTGTTTATAACCACGCCCAACCGTAAACATCTGCTACAGAGAATTCCCTCGGTGAGGCTCAGATGTCTGAGATCTGCTGTTATGTCATCATCATGTGTTGTTAGGAAAAAGACAGCAATTATCATACTAGGTGTATGTATATGTATTGCTGTGAGCGATAGTCTTTTAACAAGCCTGTCATCCTAGCGCCAGCTCTTATATATGCTGCTTCCCTAGGATGTCTGCATTACTCTTTGTTTCAAGCCTGTCACTTCTTCTGTATGATGATACAAAGTACGGTATGCAGTGATAAGGAAACGAAGATTATCAAAGGCCTGGGGTGGGGGGTGGGGGAAACTAACTGTATAATGTATGGAGAGAGAAAAAACTGAAGGGAAGTGATACATGGTGGTATCTTTCTTCAATACAGTAGTTTATTTGCTGTGTTACAGAACTTGGGAAATTACATTCCAACATTTATTAATTACAGTACCAAAGCACCAAAAAGTACTGAGTTGCTTTTATAGTTCCAATTTCTAAAACAAACTCTTGCCTTTCTCCATTTTCAAAAGAAACTAAAAACAGTTGCCTTTGCAACTAGGTAGGCAGGTAGGTGGGTGGGTGTAATATCTACAGTGGACCCTCTACTTACGGAGTTAATCCGTATTGGAACGGTTGCCACAGGTCAAAAAGTCTGTAGGTCGAGTCTCCATTGACCTACAATGCATTGAAAACCGATTAATTCCGTAACTGGCCGTTTTTGTTCCATTTTGGTTTTTTTCTGGTCTGTAGGTCGATTCTCTGGCTGCAAGTCGAACCTAAATTTTGTGGCCAGAGAAGCCTATAACTCAAAAAGTCTGTAAGTCGAGCCATCTGTAAATCGAGGGTCCACTGTATCTGTCTGTCGTCTGTCTGTCTGTCCGTCCATCCATCCATCTAATTAAACCTGCCTTTCTTTTTAAAAAGGACCCAAGGTGGCTTACAACAATTAAAAGACAGTATTTAAGCTAATAACGGTGAGTATACAATACTAAAAAGATCAATGAATACAATGCCAAAACAAATAATCTACATTGAAACACATTCAATGATGTAAGATCCAATCCATTTAAAAAAAATCCCACTGGGCAGCCAATTCATTCAGGGAAAGTTTGTCTAAAGAGAAAGGTCTTTGCCTGCTCATAGAACAATAATAAAGATGAGGCCAGGCCAGTCTCCTGTGGGAGGGAGTTCCAAAGTCTGGGAATAGTGACAGAGAAGGTCCTCTCCTGTGTCCCCAGCAAACACACCTGTGAAGGTGTCTGGACTCAGAGCAAGGCCTCTCCTGATGACCTTAACACACGAGCAGGCTCATAAAGAGAGAGGTGTAGAAAAAAAAGCGATTATAATGAATTCATGATTTGCAAGGAGTTACTTCCAAACACTGAATACTGCACGTTTCAAATAGGGCAAAAGCAAAATGTAAGATTGCTGGAAATGAGAAGGATCTTCAACATTACCAGCAATCCCATACGTGTAAAAGCATTTTTGTCAACAATTTACCCATGAAGACCACAGAAATCTTCTTTCTTTGGTCTTTCCAAGTACTTTAGATCCAGGATCGTTTTAGGGAAGGACGTTGTAAGCCAAACATTTTCCTACATCAACATTCTTGATATGAATGGGAAAAGAGCAGAAATCTAACAAGATTCATGGACATCTTTTGTTCATTACAATGGAACTCAAAACAAGGAATTTCACAGTGAACAGCATCCATATTCTAGAGATACAGTACCTAATTTGCTTGCATCTTTTATAGTTTTGATTGAACTAATTTCCAGACAGAAACATCGGATGCTGTATACAGTAGGAGCTCAACTGCATAATAAATTCATCTTTTCTAACAGAACACATGCAAACAAATGTTCCTGTTTAGTCCCTCAGGTAACAATCAAACAGCGCTATTACATCAGCAGATACATTATACGTCTCAAAGCTATTTTAGCAGGAACTGTAAGATGTTTTCCTGTTTGAGGCTGAAGAGTACAGATTCATCTGGGTAAATTCTGTTTCTGTGCTTTGTTCTTTTGTCTATCTAAATCAATAAACTGATGCCAGATAACGATTGCATCCCTTATCAGAGACAGCTTCAAAGGAACATGCAAATCACAGGCTACAAAACGTTTTTAAAATATTCATCGCAGAAGCACACTAAACAACAGGAAGTGCATCTATTGTTATTAGGAATGCAGCAGGGCCGGCCCAGCTCTTGGGCAGAGTGAGCGTACTGCTTCAGCAAATACTGTAGATGCTTTCGAGGCCAGATCCCCTGCTTCTCCTGCATGGCTTAGGGTTGGGTGTTAAACTCCGAACCACTAAAGGACACCATTTTGTTGCTAGCATTGTGAGTCAATCCAGCTGGCTTTCATGTGCATAATACTGGTGCTGCTGCTGAGGTTGGGGATGGCACTCTCGTCCTCTGCCTCAGGCAGCAAAATATCTAGGGAAGCCTTGCCAAGCAAAGCGCTGGAGATGTTTATTGTCAATGGTATCGTTGCAAATTTTAAAGGGGAGGCGCTCATCATGACAGGCCCTGCAGTTGTGCCCTCTAGAGAAATCCAGAAATGCAGGCAGAATGCCTTGATCCATACCAGTACCGGCAAAGACTGGGAAGTTTCTTGAAAAGCATGTGATTTGAATTGTTTGCCTCAGTCACTTACAACTGGTAGGATTTTAAGTCTCTTATTTGCTTCTCCACTATAGGGAGATTTTAACTGGTAGGATTTTATGTCTCTTATTTGCTTCTCCACTTATTTGCTTCTCCACTATGGTGCTGTGGGTTAAACTTCAGAAGCCTCTGTGCTGCAAGGTCAGAAGACCTGCAGTCATAAGATCAAATCCACGCGACAGACTGAGCCCCCGTCGCTTGTCCCAGCTCCCGCCAACCTAGTGGTTCGAAAGCATGCAAAATGCAAAAATGCGAGTAGATAAATAGGTACCACAACGGTGGGAAGGTCACGGTGTTCTGTGTCTAGTTGTGCTGGCCACGTGACCATGGAAGATTGTCTTCGGACAAACGCTGGCAATATGGCTTGGAAACGGAGATGAGCACCACCCTCTAGAGTCGGACACGACTGGACAAATTGTCAAGGGGAATCTTTACCTTTACCTTATGTGGGTTTTTACAGTGCATAAGAGTTGGGATAATCTATGAATTACACATAAGGGCCGGCGTTAGAGAGGAATAATTGGGCTGTGTAGTGTTCTGGTCTATTCCATTGTATGCTAAGCCAGAGGACTTCACTCCAAAGGATTACATTCTGTCTAATTAGAAACAAATGTTAAATTGTCTGCCTTGCTTAGCAGGACATAGGTGAAATGGACAAAAAATTGAAGCAGGATGGAGGAACCCTGTTTCGGCATGGAAAGGACACACTGTGACTATGGACAGGATCAAAGGTATGGCTCATGGTCAGGCTAAAGTGGGTGACACAATACAGTATATAATTCTTTTTGCTGTGCATATTTCCTCTTACAAATCATACAAACTACAATTTTTTTAGATGTTCACTTGCTTGGTTACTTTTAGGCTTTATTAGTTTTGACCCAGGAAAGTCAATGACATACACCAGAATCTTAAATGGTGAACCATCAAGTTGATGAAAAGATGACTTTTATTCTATGTGCCTCAAAATGAGATATATTGGAAATGATAATGGTAATGATAATGATGATGACGACGATGGCAATGATAGAACCTAATAGACCTCTGCTATAAGCTAAGGGCTTTTGCAGATAACATAGTCTTTACACTGGAAAAACCTTTAAATGGAATAGAAGTACTAATTGTTGTGAGCCACCCAGAGAACTTTGGGAAGAGTGGGTGGCATATAAGTTGAATAAATAAATAAAATAAATAAAATAATAAATCAAGTATGTAACAACAACAATAAAGACAATGATAGGACCTAATAAATCAAGTATGGAAGTTGTGTAGAACTCTTGGTATTCTGTCTTCCCAATAGGTCTGAATCCAGTCAAAGGTATCACCTTACTGATTTTGCATCCCTCAAAGACAATAACAACCTATAACTTTTTTTAAAAAGGTCTTTTTAATTAAAGGATTTAAACTAACAAGGATGCACCTATGTACCTTCCCCTTATCTTTCAGATAAAGACCTCTTGGGGTAAGCCTGACAAATCCTTATCTGAAAGATAAAGGATCCCAGTATGATGGCCCTTATCGCTTAATTAAATCCTAGAACAATGTACAATGCAGTCAATAATTGGTTATTCAAGATAGCTCCTCAAAAATTGTGTCTTATATAGGATGATGCACCTCTATTGGTTCTCTTCTAGCGTAGGGTGGAAAGGGATGGGTTACTCACCTTGTACGTAGAAACGAAGAAATTAATTAAAAGCATGGTGTGAAGCTTAATGTGGAGAATGGCTGATAAATGAATCTGATGGCTTGACAAGATAATCAGAGGAGTCTAGGAGGAAGCTGGTATAAATCTAGCTTAGGCCCAAAGAGGCCAAGGCTCCCCTTTCTCTGCTACCACAGAGAAATCAACAGCATTAGAAACCATTTAAAAACTGGGTGGAAGAAGACAAAAATATAAAGCAAGGGATGCAACTATTTTTTTAAAAAGTGTGAACGTAAATTCTTCTCCTACTGTGAGGTTTCTAACTCTATCCTTTGTAGAATTTAATGGTGTTAATGCATTTATTTGACTCTAATGTTGTTGTTTTTCGGCTGGGATTTGTTTTGTTTGATTTTATAGTAAAATTTGATTTTACTTCTTTTTATTCTTTTATGAAGTTTTTCAGCTGCCTTGAGCACTATTTTTTTTTGATGGAAAGACAGGGTTCCAGTGAAATGGGAGAAAAAAATGCATATGTAAAAAAAGAAAGTTGTGATCAGTTTCCACTCTGATTGCTTTCAAGAAAAGTATTTAAAAATGCATGTTTTAAAAATTGGCGTATGTTTGACTGGATCTCAGAATCGATTTGGGGTGGTGGACTGATTAAGATTATCCGCCCCATGAGGCTGATAGAGCCTACTGGTTTCCTGGCGGCTCTTGGGGTGTTTCCTGTTGCCTTGGCAGGTGATTCTGTTGAAGTCCGGGTTGATCTCTGGAATGGGGAAACGGCCAGGGCTGTTGACACAATTGCTCCTAAGCATCCTCTCCCAGATAGTAGAGTCAAACTAGCCCCTCAGTTCATTGGGTAGCTGGTGGTAATGAAAGAAGTGGGACACAGAGTAGAAAGATGATGGCAGAAAACCTGGAGTGAATTCAATCCAACACAGACTAGGGCCCATTGGAAGGTCTATTCCATGGCAATGGTGGCGGCGAATAAGTCATTCTTCTCTGCCACCATTGCATCTGCACAGAATTGTCTGGCGGAGCTCTTTCAAGTGGTCAAGGGCCTCATAAATGATATCTAAAATTTCTTCCCTTAAAATAATTGGAAATACAATGCAATATTTTTCCTCTATTAGCCCACTAGACTCACAACTGTCCTTAGACACCAAACTCTGGTCTAATATTTCCATAACCATTCCAAATAGTAAGCCAATAATATCTTGGTCATTTATTTTGATTAGATTTTGTGCTACAGTTGTCTTTCTTCTGACACTGACTGACAGGCTTCTACAACTGCGACGTAGGCTGTTACAGTGTCTCTGTGCCCATAGTGACCCTTCTGTGGTACTGAGTTTATCATGAGGATGTCTGGAATAATCATGGAAGAAATTGAGCATATGGAATGTTTCACATAAGTTTCACTGGAAGACGCTGGCTTATTATTGTTGCTTGGTCTACTGATCCTTTCTATTAATTCATTGTTTAGTCATTTAGTCGTGTCCGACTCTTCGTGACCACATGGACCAGAGCATGCCAGGCCCTCCTATCTTCCACTGCCTCCCGGAGTTGTGTCAAATTCATTTTGGTCGCTTCAATAACACTGTCGAACCATCTCATCCTCTGTCGTCCCCTTCTCCTCTTGCCCTCACACTTTCCTAACATCAAGGTCTTTTCCAAGGAGTCTTCTCTTCTCGTGAGATGGCCAAAATATTGGAGCCTCAGCTTCAGGATCTGTCCTTCCAGTGAGCACTCAGGGTTGATTTCCTTCAGAATGGATAAGTTTGTTCTCCTTGCACTCCAGGGGACTCTCAAGAGCCTCCTCCAGCACCACATTAATTAGAGTAGCAAAAAATCTTTGACCAGTTGTTAGTTTATATAAACTTAGTACACATATTTCCAAATTCTCACATATATTTACACTTGCCAGGCAATCATTCTCAATCTGTGCATACTGTCTATTTTTATCTATAACTGTCAAAGAGCAAAATGCAACGGGTTTCCACTCCTTCTCCTATCCCATAGTTATTAGTGTTTGCCTCTTAAAATTTCAATAATATGAGCATCTGAGATTGTTTCATCTACATGTTGAATGCAGTTTCTTCTTCTGTTTCCTGGAGACCAGCAGTATTTCCCCCAAAAGTATTCATACAAAGACTTTAATAAAGTAGATAAATTTGGTACATCTTCATCCATGTAGTTTACCAAACATACAATCCAATCCAAAACTTGAAGATATCTGAGCTGTGCAGGGTTTGGAATAGTCAGAAGCCTCTTGTGGTGGGTGATCTCGGCTGCCTTGACTGAGATCAGCTAGAAGAAGAGCCAAAGAAAAGGGCAGAGAAGGAGAGAAGCTGAGTTATATCAGATTCAAATCCTACTCAGCCCCAAGTCACATCCACAAAGTCAGGCCAAGGTCAGAATATTCTTAATTAATTTCTGGTATTTCTAGGCCTTGAAGGTTTTGGAACTAATCAAGCCACATCTGGCCTCTGACTTGCTCAGCTTCCCAACAGGTGTTGTTACCTCTAGAAAAACTGGCGTGGTTGAACTGGAAAATACCCTTGTGAGGCCATGGTGAGCCACTACAGCCTTCTTCTTCCAGAAGCAATCCCATAGGACTATGTGGATCTCTTAAACCTGCCCCAGCTTTATTAAAGAAACCCAGATATTTGAAAACATTACATTTTTTTGTTTTCAAAAAAAAATTTAACTCCCAGAATCCCCCACCCAGCAAATTCTGGGAGTTGTATTTTTTTTTAAAGTTTCAAATCTCTGCTTCAGCCAAAGAAATGAACCATGCAGTTACCCATGGCGTTTGATTCCAACGGACCAGTATGTATTATTTTCTCCCTCGCTGAGTGATTATAAGGTGGTTTATTTACCCCAAACAAGAAGCCAGACAAAATTGGGAAGACTTGTTAGGGCAGTGTATGTGAAATGCCTAAGAAACAAGGATGGCATGACTTTTAGTCTATATTTCCACCATGATCTGTTTGTTGTGCTTAATGCTAATTCACACTTTTATTAATTCTTACCATAGTTAGTAAGAAATTATTAAAGGGAAGTATTATTATTCAAAACAAGAAAAAGAAATAACTGATTTCTGCTATAAGCAAATTTATTTGTGTTTCAGGCCACAGAAACGCCTTCCAAGAGCTACAAACATTAATCGGTACTCTCTTCCAGAGAAACAATCCGAGAAAAAAAATAAGTTCTACGCATGCGTCAAATGCCTCTACCTTTGAGTGTTTTTAAGCCCTAGATTTCACTCTCCGCCCCTTCCTCCGCTTGGACGCATGCGCAGTGCTTGCACAGCTTTTTGTCAGCAAGAACCATCGAGAGGCGGGGCAAGAAGGTACGGTTTTCTTCGCTTCGGCGAAGGTGCCAAGCCTCTTGCGTCCCCGCCCAACGGCCTCTTTCGCGGTTTCCCAATGATGCGCAGGCGCACAAGAAGCCGTGTGTCGCTCAACTGCTTCAAGCTGACCAACCAGCGGGCTCTACCTACTTCCGCCCAGGAAGGGAGGAGGAGAACCGGTCCTCCAACTTCCCAGACTGCAACGCGAAGCGGGTCGCGTCGCTCAGCCCCCCCTCCCTTCGTCTCCTCTACCTTTTCCCTCGGCGGCCCGCCGCCATGTTGTGGTAGTTCGGGGATCGGCAGCGGCGGCGGGCGCTCACCCACCGGCTGTAAGAAGCCACCGCTGTCGGGAAAAGCGGGGGAAATCCTGAGGCGCCTGTATTGCGCTTTCTCAGGACCCCGGCGCCATGGCAGCTACTTTGGGAGGAGGAGGAGGAGGAGGTGCAGGTATAGAACGGGACCCTCCGTCCGCAGAGGCCGAGGGGGCGCGGTTGGGCCGCGGTGTGGAGCCAGCCTGAGGCGATTTGGCGCTAGAGGTCTGGGGAAGGGGAGTGCGAATAGCGCAGGCGTCCGTGGGGGGGGGGTTCCCTTGGGCTTTGGAGAGGGCGGGAATCCTGTTCTTCGCGGGCGTGGAAGAGATGCTCTCCGCGTCAGCTCCGTTCTGTGTTTGTGTTTACTCGGGAGTAGTGGCCATGGCGTTCCCTGAGATGCCCCCGGGTAAGGGTGTAAGAAGGAGGGGTTGGGCTGAGCATCTGAAAGGGGGGTGGTGGTTGCGTAGAGGGACATGCTGCGGGAATCTGGCCCAGCTGGAAGAGAGGAGAAGCGGCTAGAAATAGGGAAAGAGATGGCGGGGTTTTCCTTTTTGGGTTGGTTTTGGTGGGCATCCCCTCGCCCAGCGATAAGGAATAGGTAGAAGTAAGCGGATTGCTGGACTGTTGGGTCCACAGCTTACCTCAGGAGAGAAAGAGGATGCTGGACCTATAAAGCCTGTATGGGATACGGCGGGATGAAGGGAGGCGGGAGTCCTGTGAAGGAGGACGTTGCAAGTGGGATGATGTGTCTGCGAAAAGGATGCTAACTGTAGAAGGTGTCCGTGGGATTCGCTCGTGCTAGTTTCCGAAACGGAGCCCTATTTAGTGTTGAGGAAAGAGGTTGAATCTGATTGGTAAAAGTAAATACTGTATTTTTTTTTATTCTTGGAAAGGGGAGAGGCTTTTATCAGTAGCTGTGGTCCAGATAGAATGAAATAGCAAATCTAGTAAAAGCTGATTGGTAGAAATAAGGAATGCAGATAATCAATAGATTCTTGCTCTTCTGATTGGATAGCTTCTTTACTTCATCTTTTTTGTATATTAAGATTGTAGGGCTCCCCACAATTCTTTAGATTTACTGCTACGAAAAGGTTCAATAAATAAAAGCAGTAAAATATGTTTTTATTAAACAGTTTTTGGCTTTTTGAGAGTTATAGTAAAGTCTCGATCTTGGAAAATCTTTGTTTATATATTTCTATTTCTATTAATTTCTATTTATTTAATTTATATCCCGCCTATCTAGTCGGCTCAGGACCACTCTAGGCGGCTAAAGAAATATACCAAGAAAATTCAGTGCCAGTTTTTATGTAATTTGTCTTCAGCTCATCTCAGTTTGAACAGGACTGACATGGTCTTGTTGGCATCCTGAACATTTTCTTTCTTTCAAGAAGACTTACCCACTTCAGTATTTACAAACTGTGTAAATTGTTTCACATTGGTTACTTGTATGGCTTTTATCAGTTTATTTTACACCTCTTCGATTTTATTGTGGCCTTAAAGCCCTTATGTTAATTTTACTTCTACTATTAAAACTGATATATGGGCATTGACACTCTGGATATGTAAAAGATGGATTATCCATTTTGAATACTGAGATGACAGTGAATATAAATGCTCTAAATTAAGCATCTTGCTTTGAGTTTAATCTTTACTGAAAATAGAGTCCACTGATGAAGGTTGAAATCTGAATAACTGAAGGTTGTAATAGTATATAGTTTTGCTTGAAGTTAAAGAACTACAGCCAGGGTTTAGAAAACATAGCTGAAAACATCTGGACTACTATTGTCCACTTTACTTGGTAGTTTCAAACTTTTTGAAGCAGAGGTTTTTATCCTCTGCTTTTTGATGCTTTTAACTTGAGGTTGTCAAGAGTTGAATCTGAAATGTTAACGCACACAAACCACATGGACCTCACTCAGATGTAGTCTGTCTTCGTCCTTCTATCTCAATCTGCCAGACTTTCTGGGACCATCAGTGACAGTATGAATCTAGGAAAAGGCACTAGTAATTTTATCCATTTGCTTCATATAGACATCCTCAAAATCTCATACTATTATTTCTTATTGACCCATGTGGAAATGGAGGAGGATCAGCACTGCAATCATCTAGCTTCTGACAGAGAGACACTCCTTAGGTTACAGACCATGCCTGTGGCTGGGATTCTTTGAAATGTGGCTACTACTTGTGGATTTCAAAGCTTACCATATAAGTACTGTATCATGTTGTCCAAATGTCTGTGCTTCCTATTTGATTGTTTCCCTTGTAACATTTTGTTTTGTATTTTGGGAAGGGAAACAGTCAACAGACGAGAGAGGACTAGTATTCAGGTAACGAAATGGACAAATGGAGAGTCACACTTGGCTTTGTTTAGCTATTTCCTCAGCTTGAAGCATGCATCAGCATGCTGCTTCAACCAATAGTCATAGATCCTGTGCATTACTGACTTCCTCATCCAGATCAGCTCACTCTGTATAGGTGAAAAAGGTCAACCTGCATAATATATACCAGCATGGTCACTGTTCAGGAGCGCTGAAAGTTGTATGAAACATCTGGAGGGCTCTCGGGTAAAGAAGGCTGATAGATACATTGTGATTAAGAAGATTCAGAGCCTCAGTATAAGAATGAAACAGTGAGATTCAAAGTAGCTGTATGGTGAGCATTGAGCCGGGAGTGTGTGTGTCAGACTTCATGACCTTAGGTTCCTTCTAACTTCAGTATTCTATGAGGAGGCCTATTGAAATGAGTACAGTAGTATTTAATTCATTTAAATTGGTAGAAGCTAGATAGATAAAACCTTTATTAGCATACGTAAAAAATAGACATAGTCATGGTGGTTTGTTAGGTAACTGCATATATAGGCATCAAGATGGCAGAAGAGTGTTAGACATCCTTAAAGGGACAAAGGTTTGTCTCCTAACAACAGTATCAAGGAAGTCTGAGACTCTTTCTACAATGTCGGTCATCTTGGCCATCAGCATATAGCAAACTTTATCCAGATCTGACCTCCCGTCCAGTTTTAATAAAATTGGGACTGTTAACCTTGATCTGCCTATTGAGTGAAGTGGGCATTTGAAAAACATGAACAAGGGTTTCCAGCACCGAGTAGGGCATGCCTTTGCGTAAGAAGGAAGATTGTAGCTGTTCAATCAATCAATCCAAAGCACTTGCCCAAATTGGGAAACCATAGAGGGCTTGTGGAATAATTTTGGACTTGAAAACTTGTAATGCTACCAAGACAAGCCTGAATAATAGTAAAAATGCAGAATAGCTTGAGTAGTGATCTTAGCTGCATTTATTGCCATTTTTCGAATGGGGACCCAAAAGTGTTTATAATGAAAAAGAAAACCTAAATATTTATCCTGTTTAACCTGTTCTATTTCCATTTAGGTTGTGTTGAAATTGTTTCCATGTTTTGGCAAAACCCAGTATTTTTTATTTATTATATTTTAATTGCATTTTATATTTGCTCAGATACTCTGCACTTCCATAAATCAGGCGTTTTAGGCCTGGACGAGTGCGGGAAAAGATGACTGCATCATCTGCATAGAGTAGTGTTGGGATGGGACGAGTTCACAATTTGGGAGGTGGGCACTGAAGTTTGTCAAAAAAGGGAGCGAGATCATTCATAAAAAGGTTAAACAATAAGGGAACCAGGATGCTGCCTTGTTTCACTCCCTTGCTAGTTGGGACCTGGTTAGTTACTTCCCCTCTTTGAGAAAGTCGAATTTTAATGTTGTAGCAGTGTATAAACCTTTTATGAGGAGGAGCAGTCTTTTAGCAATATCCAGTTTGTTCCATCATAGTTGTCTTATCAATTGAATCAAAAGCTCCCTTTAAATCAAGGAATGCCACATACAGTTTGGTATTAGCATATTTTAATGTTTTATTAATAAGGTGTGAGAGTGTCAAGCAATTGTCGATTGTGGACTTGCCTTTCAAGTCCATAATCGTAGAAGCTAGTGACAGCTAACTTACCTTCAGTAGATTTCAGTGGAATGGCTGTTAAATATGACTAGGTCCAGCTAACTGTAAAGTATGGTTTATTTAGTTATGGCTTAAAGTGGATTATAGAATAAATTTATGTGTGTTTATTCAGGATCAAGCCTCACTTAGTTCAGTAGGGTTTAACTTTCACAACGCCTATACTCCGTAAATGCTTACGTGGCTGAAGTTGAATACGTGTCAGTGGAAAACTTGAGTTAAATCAAGCTTTTGTTGTAAACTCCTCAGAATGGCCTTGGCTGCCAGATGGGTGGTCTATAAATGAAATAAATAAATAAATAAAATCAGGATGATATACAGTCTGCCTGCATGGGAACTTTGCCTGAATGATGCAGAGAGATAACAATTTGTAGTGTCATGTTTACTAGAATATATAGTCTGATCAGCAGCAGCATTTTTTTAAAAAAGTGGAGTAATCAAGCAAGCTAGTGGCAGACACCTCTTTATTGGAGATAATTTTTTTTAAGATAATGGAATACTAGCTTCATGTTTGTAAAATCTTTATTATGAAGATTCTCTTTAGTGAGAATATAATTTTGCAGTATTGAAATGTATCTTTTAGAACTATGAGCTTTAAGTGAGCAATAGATTGATCAGTTTATGAAATCAGCTACAATTTAACATTTGATTTCCTATTGTTTAGAGAGGCCTACAACAGACAATATCATTGGGACTTAAGACTCTTTTAGGACTAGTTGATAGTCTTCTCAGTTGTGGATATCCATCTTTTGTCTGCGATGTGGAGTTTCTAAACAGGTGATGGGCTAAATCCATTGTCATGCTAGGTGCTCATTGCCAACATAATAAAACTCCACTTGTCTATCTTCCCTCTGCAGTCCCGGTGGAATGTTTTTCATGGGGCAAGGAGAAATTATGAAATGTCTTCTCTTAACAGATGATGACTTTGATCAGTTTGATAAGCCTGGTGCAGAAAGATCATGGAGGAGAAGAACTGGAGATGATGACTGGGACAGGTAAGGCTCCTCCAATTTTCTCTTAGAATTCCATTTTGCTTTCTTGAGTTTGTATTTTGCACTCTGCTCTTTTTTTAAAGTAGAAGTTTAGACACTAATAAATTTGTATCCATATGCATGTCAAAGGCTAAATTGTGAGAAGATGTATATCTTCTATAAAGAACAGGGGTGGAGAATTTGCTGCTGCTTTTCCTCATAGCTTATTATGCAAATGGGGAGATAACAGATATTTCTCCCTCTACATCTTTGAATAGCATATGAACTAATTCTTTCTTTCTTCTGTCATGCATTTGTTCCCTTCAAACTGGATTATTCTACTGCACTTTGGTTATCAAGGCCATGTTAAAGTTGGTCTGGAAGAGGTAACTAGCATCAGATGGATGCTGATGGGAGCCAAGAAGTCTAAAACACAATTTTAACTTGGCATCAGTTGCAATGACTTCCAGTAGCTGTTTTGGACTTAATTGAAAATGCTGGTCTTAACAAATAGAGAAGGCCTCTCCCCATCTTTCAGCTGGCTAGCCCACTCACAATTTGTGGTACGCTGCCAGCCAGAGCCCTCCTTCTGTGGCTGGCAGGAGCTCAGGCTGCCCATCTCACCTCCTCGCCTGAGTGATTGGCTCTGAGGTAAGGTGGGGAAGGACAGTCCAAGCTCCTGCCTGCACTGGCCCACTGCCACAGAAAGAGGACCCCAGTGGCATGCAATGATGTGTGAGTGGGCAGGCCAGCCAGCCTGAGGATAAGGGGAGGGAACATGCAGCACCTGTGGAGCTCTGTGGAGGCCTTCATATGTACTCATCTCTAATTGCAATTCTTAATTAGGTAAGAATAGGTTATTTGAAGTATTGACTTCATCCATCTAGTTCTGTCTACACATTAAAGTGTGGTTCAGGGGATTATTCCTGAGTGCCCAATGCCTAATTTGGCATACATAACATAATAGGTCTTTCTCATTGGTAGCCCCAGGTCTGTGGAACATGTTGTCTTCTGCTTCACAACATATGTTGTAGATGTTCAGTTGAGGCTTTAATATGTTGCTCTTCAATGATGCCTTTTACTGAGATTTTGATTTGCTTATATCTTTTATAGCAGCTCTTCTATGTACTCTGTATGCTTGCTGATATAGTAATCATATATTTTGTGTTTTTGTCCTTGTTCGTTTTTGCTGTTTGAGGATGTTGCTCTCAAAAACATCTGAATTGCTTTTAATTAAATATTTATGTATGCATGAGCATATGTGCCAGTCAGTTCCACAAGTGGTTGTTTTGCTTCTGGCAGTGTTTTTTGTTTGTGTATGGGATGATTGTTTGTTTATGGGATGATCAAGTGTAACAAACCTCAGTTCTTTATTACAAATGTTTTCTTTGTGGGTGTCTTTAAAGTCTCTAGCAAAGTTTTGTTCTAAAACTAACCTCTTTTTTATATATATAAAAAATCATGCTCCTGTGCACAGTGACCATTAGTATTTTATAATGTTGGTTGAATTGTGACAATTTATTTGTGTGTGTGTGTGTGTTTTTATGCAACATGAAAAAAAATGCTTGCAGTTCTTGTTTTTCCAAGTCTTCCCTTGATGTTTGGCAAGTGTGACAAGAGAGACTGCCCACAATTCTCTCCGGATTGGCACTGAGGAGGGGATTATCTTGACGTGTATGTGGAAGTGCAGTGCAGCTGTGGGAAAGGCCTGCCCTCCCTTCCAAGGCTCTTTGTCAGAGGGTGTTCAGGGTTGCCACGTTGGTGTTCACCTGCGCCACAGGTGTTTGGTTCAATTTCCCTGTGGCAAAGCCGTTCCTTGCTGCCCTTAGTTTGTAGTTACGGAAGGCAAAGGAGTTGTTCCTGCAGCAGCTTTGGGTACTACAAACACAAATACAGTCTCAGCCCCCAGTTGCACACTTGAATGTGTGTGGGAGAGCTGGGACTTGATTTCAATAATTTATTTATATATGCTGACTTTCTTCCCATAGGGGACCCAAGGTGGCTCATAACAGTTAAAAGGTGTACAATGGTAGCGGGTTTAAAACAGTATATAAAATTGTATTAAACCTTTTAAACATTAATCAAAATTAAAAACAATTTTAAAACATTTGGAAAAAAACATTTAAACCATCTAAATTTCATAACAAAGGCATTCTTTAGATCCCCATTATTGCTTGAAAGCCTGCATGCTGATGGAAGAATGCCAGAGAGGAGGCAAGCTTGGCTTCTGGAGGTGTAGAAAGAGGTCAGGTCAATGTTCCTTATAAGCTGTGCTTCTCCAGAGTTCTGTCGGGGTTGGGAAAGGAGCCGGTTTACTTCCCCTTTCAAGTCAAGCTCTGCCCACCCCCATGCAGGCGTAGAGAGGCTCCCACGCAGCAGGAGAGAAACTTAGAGGGAATGTCGATGGCATCTGTGGCTGGATGCTGGTGGTATGGTCCTGGTGATGACCAACTTAGTTACAGTACTGTATTAAAGCCACTGGAATATTGTGAACTCCTGATTATGTCACGCTTTATAGTTAATGCACCAGTATCATGATTCTAAGAGGCAACTTAAAACAAATTCTGAACTTGTTATTATGCAATTGAACATTTATTTTTGTTTGATGTTCTTGTGAGTTTCAGTGTTTGAATTTTGCTGTAGTAGGTTCTTTATCACCTTAACTATCTTGTGGGACATCTGTACTTCCAGTAAATCTTTCCTTGAAATGAATTGCTTAAAGTATATGGTCAAATCCAATGTTCCCTCTAATCTTCCCAATAGTGTAGGCTGTTCAGTAGAGGAAAAGCATGGCACTGTGTTCCTAATATATCCTGACTACCGTCTAAATTATGTTACATGCAGATAACTGGCCTGCCTTTCACTTGTATTATGTTTGTTGCAATCTTTATACTGAACAAGTTCAGTACCTCTTGATATAAGAGGTTTATACTGCAATAAGAAGCTTATCTTGTAAGGAGTTAAATCAAACAGCAACTTTCGGTTTGAGACTGCTAATCTTCCTTTAAAATTAGATGAATATCATATGCTTTCTGGATTTGATTTACTTAACTTTCTGCATTTCAGTACTCAAAGGAGTCAGTGTGCAACTTGGGGGAAAATTCTTTCTCTGAACTTTAGATCTCTTATATAAAACTGGAATTTGTGGTTTCTGTGGAATGATATCACTATCACATACTGTTGAGATTCGTGGATCAACCTGGAAGTGTAGGTGGCATATGAAGAGCTGTATTCTCACTTGGTGTTTTGCACAACTGAGTATTATATCTTGTCTCTTTCAGTGAATTAGATGATGACTTGCTAGGAGAAGATTTGCTGACTGGCAAAAAGGTAAATAAGTTTGCTTAAACTATAGAAGTGATTACATAGTAAAAACATACATGGAACTAGATTTCATTGTCCTTAGGGTATGTTTAGGGACGTGGTGGCGCTGTGGGCTAAACCACAGACGGGTCAGAAGACCAGCAGTTGTAAGATTGAATCCATGTGACGGACTGAGCTCCCGTCGCTTTGTCCGAGCTCCTGCCAACCTAGCAGTTTGAAAGCATGCAAATGCGAGTAGATAAACTGGTACCACCTCGATGGGAAGGTAAAACGGCGTTCCCTAGTCACGCTGCCCACGTGACAACGGAAACTGTCTTCGGACAAGCGCTGGCTCTACGGCTTGAAAAACGGGATGAGCACTGCCCCCTAGAGTCGGACTGGACTAAAAAATGTCAAGGGGAACCTGGGTATGTTGATGCATCCTGGTTAGCAGTCTGCTTTGTTTCTGTTAGTTATTGGTGGCATGAGAAGAACACAAAATCAGGTCTTCCAAACAGCAGTATTTCTTTCATGTGTGCAGGGATTGGCATATGACTACTTTTTTCACAAGGTACTTAAGCACTCCCCCCTCCCCCCAAGCTGTAGAGGTAAGTGAGGATCATGCATCAGCTTGAGGGAGATGTCTGCTCCCTACTCAGTCTATAGGTTGGATGAAGGCTATAGTTTTTGTTGTTGTTGTTGTTGTTGTTGTTGTTGTTGTGTTTTCCTGTTTGGCAAGTTTTACTTTAGCAACCCAAGCTGCTGCACTTGCAGTCTTCTTTGATTTCCAGCTCTGTACATGAATATAGGAAAGAAAAAATGGATTGTTCTGGCCTCATATAGAGGCTCAACGATAAGTGGGGAGGTGGGACACTGGTAGCCATATGTTTTTGTTTGGGTATGGCCACCAGCAAACATTCTGCACCCTCAAATAAAAGCAGCTACCACAAGCAGCTCTTCTAATGAATTTTTTAAAAAGTATGGTTCAGGTATGCACCACTGACTAGCTTAAACCTTGTGAAACTGAGAACAAGTAATGACCCTGAGACTCTTTCTTTCTTTCTTTCTTTCTTTCTTTCTTTCTTTCTTTCTTTCTTTCTTTCTTTCTTTCTTTCTTTCTTTCTTTCTTTCTTTCTTTCTTTCTTTCTTTTTTTCTTTTTTTCTTTTTTTCTTTTTTTCTTTTTTTCTTTCTTTCTTTCTTTCTTTCTTTCTTTCTTTCTTTCTTTATTTATTTATTTATTTATTTATTTATTTATTTATTTATTTATTTATTTATACATACCCCGCCTATCTGGCCTAAAAGACCACTCTAGGCGGCTTCCAGTATAGTATAAACAATAAAACAAAGCAGAAAAATTACATAAATCATGCTATAACATAGACAATACAAAGATAGAGTAGAGATTAAATAAAAGAAGAATAAACAGAAAAAATCAGGTATTAGCTGGAGGGAAGGCCTGAATGTATAGCCATGTTTTTAATTGACTTTTAAAAGTAGTTAGTTGCATCTTTAGTGCTGTGGTTGCCTAAAACAGAGAACTCTGGATTACTGTAACCTAGGTAACTGTGGTCATAAGCCAGAGCCAGGTTTTGAAGAAACCAGGGGTTCTACTCTGACATTTGTGTGCAAGAAGTGGTTCAGCGGTTTTCCAGATTATGATTTCTGAAGCCACTTTGTATTTCAAAACCAACAACCCATTGTGCTTGCAACTATCACCAACCTTGTTAAAATGAATTTGCATGCTCTTATTCAGTTTGAAAATGTAGCATTATGACACATCTTAAGTTGCTTATTTTAGTTTCGTTAATTTGTAGATACAACCGAGATGTTTTAATGAATAAAGATAGGCAGAATAGGAAATGTCCCCACCATAATAAGTGAACAATCAGTGGTGGTGCTTTTTTTTTTTGCTAATGAAAGATAAAAATTGATGGTATATCTTCCTTTTTCATTGGGTTGTAAAGCCAGATTCCTCCTGCCCATCCCTGATCTATTTTGTTAATAATTTTCTGTTTAATATGTATGTCATGTCTTAATTTGTGATGCCCCTTGATTAAGTTTTTGCTTTAAAACCATCCTTTCTGGGTGACTGTAAAACTAGGTAAATAATGCCAGTCAGGCTTTTTTGGTAACTTGAACTTTCTGTTGGAGAGAAACAAATCTTGACAACACAGCAGCTTAAAGGCATTCAGATCAGCACAAGATATGCCCTAACCTTTATAAAATCTGTTGCTGTCCTCCGCACTATTTCAATTTTCTTCAAACTCCGTCCTTTAGATATTTCTCATTTGTTTTCTCAGTTAGTAGTTTCTACAATGAAGTTGTTGAATGATGTAGAGCTTGAACATATATAGCAAAGTTTGTGAATTCATAAGTTTTTCACCTGCCATATTAGCAAAACTTAGCTTCTCAAGCATGCTTTCACAAGGGAATTTTTGCTATAATTTAAACCACAAGCAAGTTCACATACTGCTGTCTCATAGTAGTCAGGGTTTTGAGATCAACTTAGAAATGGTGAAATACTATCAAGGAAAAACAGAACTTTTAATTTGCCCTTTAAGAGATCTGTTGGTCATTCCCATCCCATTTATCTTTAACTAATTCTAATCAAAGAGAAGTTACACTGAGAGAATGGCAAGGAATGTTTTTCTTTGTGGAAGTTAGGCATTTTTGAATGAAAAATCCGAATATGGAGGTTCTCCACCCACTGCTACTGGTTATCCTTATTGCTCAATGGTTCAGTCAGACCAGTTGTACCATTGTTTTCTGCCTTAACCTACGTCAAACGGATATGAAACTGAGAGGTAGTGATTGGCCCGGAACCATCTTTCAAATGTTGTGGCTGATCAAGTAATATATTTTGGGTCTCCAGATTTGTCTCCAATAATCTAGCACTGTGTTGTACTGCTTTCCTTGTAATTTACCCAGCCCTACTTCTGAAAACTGGGCTATAGTGTGTTCTTTAGTCTGGTAAAATCTCTGAATTTTAATAGACCTTATGAATTTTCATCAGTATCTACATAGCTTGCAATTAAAAGGCAAAATATTCTATCATATTCTTCTCTTACGATGATTCATACATTCCTCTGAATGAAGCAAAGCAGTTACTGTAACTGTTCTCAGTTCTAAAAGTATTCTGCTTATTGATTATACATTGTAAAAGTTGGCTGCTCCCCTGATAAATCTTACTTGTTGGGTTACTTCAAGGGCATTTGTTTTTGCTTACAATCCAGACCCAGTCAGATATGTCAGATGAAGAACTGAACGATGATCTCCTACAGAGTGACAATGAAGAGGATCAACACTTCAGGTTTCTTTCTTAATATTTAAGCCATGTAACATAACTGATTTTCTAGATTTATCCCTTCAAGGACTTTTGTACTAGAATGTAAGTTTAGCAAACATGTTGTTGTTTAGTTGTTAAGTTGTGTCCAACTCTTTGTGATCCCATGGACCAGAGCACGCCAGACCCTCCTGTCTTCCACTGCCTCCCAGAGTTGGGTCAGATTGAAGCTGTTAATTCTGCTAAAGAGCTCTCTCTCTCTCTGTGTGTGTGTTTGTGTGTGTGTGTATGTGAGAGAGAGAGAGAGAGAGAGAGAGACAGAGAAATGGAAGTGATTTATAGTTTATTAATTGAACTGATATTTTACCTTTCCTCTAGTTGCACACAGGGTTATTCTCCCCTTTTTACCTAAAAGAAAGCTGAAAGTGATGACCGATTGTAAGAGGCTTTTACTTCTCATAGGAAAGAAAGCCTTTTCTGAGGAATACTTAGTACTGCAGAGGCAAAAGTGCTCAAGAACGTTTTTTCTCTCTATGCAAATTGAATCAGTTGGTTAAAACTTGTTACAATTAATCAACTAAGATTTCTTGATTTTTGTGGCAGTCCCAGTAAATAAGTTCCGAAATATTTGTCCAACTATTGGACCAACAGTGGTTATATTTCAGTGTTAACGGCCAGCTCCCCTCCCTGAGGCTTCCCTACGTCTAAAGCAGTGGTCCCCAACCTTGGCGCTCCAGACGTTCTTGGACTCCAACTCCCAGAAGCCTTCACCACCACCTCTGCTGGCCAGGATTTCTGGGAGTTGAAGTCCAAGAACATCTGGAGGGTCAAGGTTGGGGACCATTGGTCTAAAGGGCCCCTAGGGAAACTCAAAACCAGATGGTGCTGAGGAAATAGGAAACTCTTTATTAAAGATAAAAGGTTGCAGCTGATAATGTTATTAGCCTTACATATGTGGAGTTGTGTCAACAGGATGCTGACCAAAATGTCAAGAACTAGCCCCATCTTGATGCTTTTTACATACTATATATAGGTTTTAGAGGAAAAGATAAGTAAACTGAAAAGGTATATCTTATATTTTGAAAGCTGAGCATCTTGAACAAAAATGGTACTATACATTATGGGTGTTTTTAATCAACTACTTGCGTTATTTGGCTTTCATTGCAGTTTGTTGGATTCTTAGTTTAACACTTTGAAAATCCATTTTAAATTGGTGTTTGTATTTTTAAGACCTAGATGCACATTTCTGTTTGAAGTAAATTGAAGTCCATCTATATAAAAAACATTTCTTATAAGAAGTGATTATTCAGAGTAATTAGTGCCCAGCATATTTATATAGTTTGGAGTGACGAATAGCTAGGTATTGCAGAAGTGGGAGACAGATTCAGTTCTTACTCTCCATGTATTTATTAGTGTAGAAATTAAAATTGAATGCAGCTTGCTTAGTTACTTTGCACCCTTTGCCAGCCTAACCTGTTAGGCCATCTGGCTGATTTGATCCCTCTAGTCAAATAGCCTGCAGCTGGTGATAAGCTGTGGTGTAAGTATGCATATTATGAGTTGTGGCATACAGTCAAGTTAATCCATAAGCTATATTTTTGCCAGTTGGTGCAGAGACTGTTCAATACCCTTCCTGTCTAGAATCTACACAGAAGTCTTCACACCATGTTTAATATTCTGATTTTAAATCTTTGTTTCATTTTTACTCTTACCCTAGTACGCAGGATGTTTCTGTAAGTCTTAATGCTACATCTGGCATGGTGGCCTCTTTTGAGCTCTCGGAGACAGCTAATGATCCGTCCGTTGAGCAAGATTCAGAATATGAACAAGGGGAGGATGACTTGGGTTATGACAAACCGGAAGTGGCTGAAGAGTATGCTGAGGAATACACAGAAGGACAGTATGAAGGCCAAGAAGCTGAACTAACAGAAGATCAGATAGAATATGGAGACGATCCGGGCGAGGAAGAGATTTATACCGATGAAGTGTTAGATCTTGAAATCAATGAACCTCTAGATGAATTTCCAGTGAGTTTTGCTCTATTGTATTTCCTGAGATAACATTGCTTCATGTGCCTAGGTTTTTAGACTGATCTGAAATCTGTTTACCTCCCTAGGGAGGAGGGGTAAATTAGACCTATTATCACTGTCTGCCAGTTTCTTTATCTAGGCTGTGACAAAGTTTGTGTTGACAGCTTGTTTGGCTGTAGGTAATACTCCTTTGTCATTCTGGAAGGCAGTTGAGAATCATGACCTTGAGGATTGTATCCTTAAGGAAGAAAACAGCTTTGTGTGGTGGAGACACAGTGCCAATTGTTAGAAGTACTTAATGCAAAAGCTTTTATCCAGGCTTTAGACAAGATCTGATAAAGTCTTTGGAAGGTGAAAAGATTATTGACCTGCTAAAGACATCTTTAAGGTGCTAATATTCCAAAGTGATTGATGTCCTGCTCACTCATTTCAAACCCCCTCCTCTTTTTTTGTGGTAACTGAGAACTGTCTAAACCTGAATAAAGAGATTGGAGGTTAACTTCAGAAATGTCATATGCATAATTTGTTCCAATTGAAGTGACCCTCTGAAGGGGTTTATTGCAAAAATAAGCCCCTTGCAATTTGTTTGATATATTTCACAAAGGAAAACTAGAAAGTCTTAACAGTTTTTATAGTTCAGTCTAATAATACCAGCACAAGTATCAGTTAAATAGATGAAAATTACTTTCATATATATATATATCATGACATTATGTTTGTTTTATGATATTAAGGAAACAAAAATTTAACATGAGGTTGGAAAAGTGTTTGCTTGTAATGTTGTGCTGATCTTGAAATAACCATTTTTTCACTAAAATTTGAAAATGGGAAAAAAATAAGCTTACCCATTCAAAGAGATTGATATGAACGCCTGTTAATTCAGCTCATGGTTCTTATAAGTACAAATAATAGTAGATCTAGTTAGAAACATTGAAATCACTGGAGAGTTTATATTTCTCTAAACTAGCTGTTTATGCAAAAACATACAGTACGTCATGGATGCAGCTTCAAATACGCTGATTGAAATAGGCATAAATGTTCTAAATATTTTGGAGGCATAAATGTTCTTTATGGTTTAGTCATGGATGTGTGTGGTATTATGCTCCATCTCTCCACTTTCCTCCATCCTGTGCAACTTCCTTCCCATTTCCCTTGCCAGATCCTTCCTACTTCCCCCACACTAATATGTTAATATTATGGTTAACATTAATAGAGTTTCTCTTTTAATCAGCATTTGTTAACTGGCTTTAAATCGTGGTTAAGATGGAATGAGGTTTAATGCCTCCCCTGACATTATATAAGCCACTGGGAAGTAATGCGTTAGATTTAATGTATTACCATTAAAATTGTTACTCTTGTATCAGTCAGGAGGAATCTAACATTGAGAAAATAATATTATTTTCTAAGTCAGTTTAAATTGACCAAAATGCTGCTACATAACTTAGGCCGATGTAGGAAAAATAATGCTACCAGCAATTGCAGATTGCTTCTAATTAAAGATTCCTGACTTTGATTCCTCATGGCTTTAACTTCATGTCATGGATTGTAAGTCGTGCATCATCTGGTATCGGAGCAGGTCCTTTTAATTAATGTAAAGTTTCTGTATCCTGCCTTTCTCCTAAATAGGGCCCAAATTAGTGGCAGTCTGCCCTGTGAATGACATTATTTCCCCGAGATTGGTATAAGGTATTGAAGAAGATTTTGGCTATGACTTTTAAAACATTATTTTTAGATATATGAGTTGCTTTCTGTTCCTGTTTAATGCACATGGAACAATGTTAAGGTTAGGTATCTGGCTGAGGAGCGAAGGGTTGGGAATTCACTTCCCCGCTGTGCCTCCTGCAAGTAGAGCCAGCCTTGGGCAAGCTGCACGGACCCAGGATGCTTCCGGAAGAGGGGAATGATAAGATACTTCTGAGTATTTTCTACCTGGAAAACCATGAAAAGGTTTGCCATAAGTCAGAATTGACTTGACAGCACATGGTTATTATTTAATTAAATTCACAACATTATTTCCAAGTTGAGCTGGGACTAAAGGAAGTTAAGAAATTTGCAAGAAAGAGATTGTGAAATTCTGTGATTTCATGGTCAGCAAACTGGAAACATTTAACAAAATGTTTCTCCTATGGGCATCACCAGTAGTGAGAGAATCTGCCCCAAATACCTCAAAACAGATTTTCTCATGCCACTCTTTCAGGATGAAGATTATATGCAATCCTATAATGACCAGGAAGCCATCGAACAGCAGGAATATGTAGCTGAAGAAGAATTAGAAGAGATTACTGATGCCCAGACACCTCCCAATGAGTCAGAAGAGGTACTGGGGAACAGTTAAAATCTCAAAGGGGAAAAATTTCTTAACCACATGGGATTTAAAGTATTTAAGAGGCTTTTCTTTCTAGTTTACATTTGTCCTTGGCAGTCTTTGTGATGATATCTTTCTCCTTCTAAAATATGTTCCTTTGTCAAAAAGATGCCGCCTGTTTATCAAATGGATCAAAATTGCTTCATCTACATGTTGCAAATAAGTTACCTGCTGCAGAGGGGTTAAGAACATGCGTGTTTCTGATACCGTGGAGAATCCTCCCCCCACCCCATGACAACATTATCACTTTTCTCTGCTAATGGAACACTTGTTTGGCTAGATTCATTTCTTGCTAGGATACGGGTAGGCAAAAAGCAGCATGCAGACTGTGTGTGGCTTGTTGGGCATACAGTCCCATCATCTTGCCTCACCACATCTTCCAACTTTTTTAAAATCATCCCAAGTCAGCCTATATCTGCTTGGGGGCTTGAGGATTTAGTCATCCGTCTCCATAACGCTCGAAAACCTTAATACATTTAAAAAAAGAAACTGGCCATGAGATAGCGTAAGGGGCTTTTCTATTAAAACATTTTAAAAGAAACTACTGTGGAAGGATAGATGTTGATCCAAGATTAATTTTATTCTGCTGCTTCTCAAAATTTTGGAATGGATTCTGTGTGTTCTACACATGCAACCGTTTAGCTCTTTGATAAGAATATAAACGTATTCACAATGCATAGCAATTTAGTTGTGCTTGACTAACAGCCTTTCAGCTGTCTACAGAGCTTCCCATAGAACGTCTTTTCCAGCCTCTTCTTAAGGTTGGAAAAGCCATAGATTGGAGGAGGGAGCAAAAAGCCTTAAGCAAGGCCTGACGTTTAATAAAAATGCCATACAGTATATACAGCAAAAATCTTGACATTTGACACTTCAGGACCTTTGGCTAAACAGACATCTGCCAAGCAGCGCAAAACAGAAATTTAGAGTGACTCGGGGCAGCCGTCCATGAGAAGAACAATTATTACCTCAGCAATAAGTTCACTTTTGTCTGACGCATTTATTTTCTTTCCCTTTTGTACAAGAGACTAGCTGCCACTCTTAGATTTCACTGCCATCATTTGAGGCAGGGGATTTAAGGTTCTCTATTTCTTTTAAACTAGGAAGTTGTAGCTGCAGCTAGACTGTTTGACGGACATCTCCCCCCAACTTTAGAAAAGGGATTGTTCATCTAAGTTAATGCTTTCCTCAGGATCCCATTGGGTTCACTCAGTATTGAGAGCCTGTAACATGTTATATTTTGTCAAGTGTGTGTGAGGCACTTCCTATATTACAAAGTGCAGTGAATTGTATGTCTGATTTTAATTTATTCTTGAGCCTAGATAGCAAGTAATAATAATATTCAAATATGTCCTTGAGTTTCCTACTTCACAAAATTTTGAAACTTACTTAGCATGTAATTGCATTCCTTGTGGCCATGTTGTACTCATGACTTAGATATCTTTGGATAAGCAAAGCCATCTTCTCTTCTATTGTCAAAGATGCTGTTCACCGAGGGGTACACAAATAACTAGAATTGTTTACCTAGGGCTATGAGAATTAAATAGAATTGTAAAGATGAACCATTTTTATCTGGAAATCAAATTAAATTTTTGTGATCCTCAGCAAATATGTTTGTGGAAAAAGTATAATAGCCTTGTGAAAAGTAAGTAAGGCTATTTTGTATACTGTTTTACTTAGTACTAGAAGGCAGTGGGTGGACATAAGTTGCAGAAATCGCCATTCTGAGGTTTGTATGTGATGACCTGTTCTATATCCATGATGACATACATGAATCTCTCCTTCTCAAACAGACTGTAAAGGGAAGTTTCTTTTAACAACTCCAGCATATCAGAAATTTGCCAGGTCAATAATTTATCTGGGTCCTCCTCTGCTGCAGGCAGTTATTGAAAATTTGGAGCTACAAGAAGAAATCAAAGAAGAATCTGACGAGGAAGAGGAAGATGATGAAGAATCTGGTCGACTCCGTTTCAAAACTGAGAGGAAAGAAGGAACAATCATCAGACTGTCAGATGTAACAAGGGAAAGAAGAAACATTCCAGAAACTTTGGGTAAGATTTTTCAGAGTGGCTGGGAGGCTAGAATTGATGACAGGCACTTTTGCTGAGGACCTTTTTACTGACTACTCCCAGATTATGGAGCTACCTTCCATGACAAACTAGGTTGGACCTTTCCATTGGCAGATGAAAATCTTCCTGTGTGAAGCCTTTAGCCAGAGAGTAGGCTGCAGAGAATTTTTAATGGGGTATGCTGAGCTTTTATGTTTTGAAGTTCTCTTAAGTGGTGCATGTCTTAAAAATTTTTTTTGCTGTTTTGTGATTGAATTATTTTAATTGTAATGTTTTTTATAAATACTAGAAGATAGCCCAATGTTAGAGCTTTTAGAAAGTTATTTTAACAAATCTGTATTCCTCTAAAATACTTCCTGGAGTAAATTGGCTGCATTAAAAAAATCCAAGTAGCAAATAATATTCAAAGCAATGTAGTTCTGCCTGCAAAATATTAGTTTCCTGGGTATTGAGTAGATGATTGATTCTTTGTAATGCAGGTGTTATGACTGAGATCTTTTTAAAATTCAAAATGTAAAGTAGTTAACTGGAAGAGACATAACGATTTGTGATAAAAATCACACCTGATTTACCAGCCGTAGGACTTGTAGCAATTTTACATGAGAAAAAGGAAATACTCTGCTTATATCTGGATGTAGATTGTCATTTCTGGTCAGGGAACAAATGTGGAGGCTTTTGGAGTAATACGCAGTGTCTGCACAGCATGGGATTAGGTCCTCTTACCATTCTTTTCTTGAAGGATTGGCTGATAAAAGATGGTACTGAGAGAAATCCCAGATTCATGTTGACATCCTAGTGAAATGGAACTGGCAGGATTACTAATGAATTATTTACAGTCCCAGTGTGTCATCTTGAGAAAGTACATGCAAACAAGTCTTCTTTTGAAATGTTATCAGCTTCAGGATCCAATATAAAGACATGATACCGTGAATTTGCTGGTGTGAGCTGTTGGTGTATCCTGTGGTGCAACAACCTCAGGGATTTATTTATTTATATCCCGCCCATCTGGTATATATACAGATCCAAATGTATCCTTGAGAAGCAGATAAGTGTCTAAGTGTAATATGTGTCCTACAAGTGTAATATGTGCAAATCAGAATAAAGAAACAGTTGAGGGTTAGGGAAGAGCAAGCCTCTGGATCGAATCAGTTTACATTGCTGTTGAGCAAAGCAGCATATAGACCATGTCTGCATTCTCCTTGTTTTTGCCATCATAGTCACCACCAAATTTGTTACTGTGATGCCAGATTTATGTGTGATGGTAGCTGCAGGCTCTCTGCACTTTTCATTGAAATCAAGGTGTATGGTGAAGTGCATGTCTTGCTTTGAAGCAGAATCATGCTCTCGATAGGTTTGCTTTCAGAAGAGATTGTGGGTTTTTTTTTGTACTGCAGCCCCCAAAAACGTGAGCGAGCAGTGGGCACCTCCCTTATGGTTCCCACTCCTAGTGTACATGTTGAGTACAGTCTGTAATTCTTTTGTGCCTAATGTGTTTCTAAAAAGAAAGCAAGATGTGATAATTACCCTGTAGTCTTCTGTTCAAATGTGTCCAAATCTAATTTACCTTCTTGTAATCAAATAGGTATCTATGGATAATAGAACCTATTTTTTTCCCCTAACATCAAATTCTGGTGGTTTCTATGAACATAGTATGTCTGGGATTGGTTTCTATGCTGAATTATAGTCCATAAATTAGTCTCAAAGTGACGGACGGGACTGACTGAGGAAATGCCTGGATCTCCTGTTTTCCCCTAAGGGGCATGCCTGGGGTAATCAGGGAACCCGCTTTCCCCAGTAGTGTTTATTACCTGGTGTGCCTTTTACCAGATTTGGTTGGTTTGTAGGTTCCTGTTGAAAGATGCAGGCCAAATTTGTATATTAATAAGCGCTTGATGATATTATTATGACATTATTATGATGCAGTCTTGTTTGGAGTTCCAACTGAGTATACCTGTTAATCTGTACAGGAGCAGGACCTTTTCTCTAATCTGTAGAATTTTAGAACTCTTTTTCTTGGAAAGTTCATGTGTTGTCTTCTTATTTCTTTTCCAATGGAGGTCATTTTGCTATTGTAGCATCTCTTTGAACAGTAGGCTTTATGTGTAAGGGTGCTTTTTTGGATGCGGTTCTGTTTTTATTTTATTTTATTGTATTAAGGAGTAAATTATATGTTACAATGAGTTTTTAAATTATAATGAGATTTGTGAATCTGCATCTTATTTGTGTAGTCTAGTTAGAAAAACTCTTAGAATCCCTCTTTCTCTTGAGTGCACACTCTCTCACACACAAACACAGGTCATTTAATTGATGTATGTTCTCAGGTTACATCATATTATACTCAGTGAATATGAAGAATGCAGTATTTCATTAGCAGTTGCAGAGCATTTTAAAAGAAGTCTTTTATGTAAGTTTTGCAGTTAGTTTTTTTAGCTTATTCCCAAATTTTTGATGATAGGTCATTGTCAGCTGGAGGCGTTAAGAGAGCTGCAATAATTGATGTCTATTAGGAATCAACCTAATAGGCATAAAAATGTAGTAGAACTGGCATAATAAATATTACTTTCTTTCAGGACTGATTGCTCTTAATATGAATTATGAGTATAGAAATGGAGCTTGGATGTATAGCTACATTTCTTTACTTTAAAATCTAGGCGTAAGTCAAGAAAACACTTAAAAGAGAAATTAATATTTCAGTTGAAATTACAAACGTAATTTCCATTCTGTCACTTTCTGGTGACCTTTCGTGACAGCTTGTCTCTATTGGAGGGAAGAATTCTTACTTGCTGATTAAAGATGTCATTTGAAACCATTTTATTACCAAGGGTTGCAAAATTAATCTTGACACTTGGAGGCACTAGAAAAATAATTGCTGATTCACTGCATTAGCTCTGTGTGAAAGAATTTTGAAGTTGAGATTGGGTCTATGCTGGCAAAAATATGTTAAACATTTTTCCTCATGAATGAAGCAGTGGCGTCTCCTAAATGCTGCTTTTCCAAATGGGAAGAGAACTATCTTGGAATAGAAGAATTTTAAGGCTGTAGTTATTAAGTGTGTAAAATACCATGCGTAGAGGCACTAGGGCCTTCTGTTTTGGGAAAAGAGGTATTACTAATCCACGCTACCTATTTCTCAATGGTATTTCCTTCTATCTTATATCTTGAGGAATATAAGATATAAATGTTGTCCTGTGGGGGGAACTTTTTGGGAGTATGTGTGCTCTTAAGTAGGAGGATGACTGCTCACATCCCTCTGGATCCCAGTCTTTTCTTTCATTTGTGGAGGCCTAGGTTTTTTTTTTTTTTTTTAGAAATCTGACTTTTGCTTTTGAGAGAGTGGGCTTCATATTAGTTAGAAATTGTTTCCTCTATCTAAAAATGAGATATTGGGTGTGAAAGTAATGAAGGCTTAGAGTTAAAGCTTTGCTTGTCTGAGAAGAGATCACACAGTGGCACCTTGGCCGAGATGTTATCTGGAGGTCCTAATCCTTGCCACTGACTTCTCCCCAACCCCATTAGCATTCTCCCTTCAGTCTCCTAAGCATTCATTATCTCTCTCCTTTTCTCTCCCTTAATAAAAAGAACAATTTGTGTGTCCCCCCCCCCCCTTTCCTACCTTCCCTGTCCTGGTACTTTTCTCTCTCTTTCCCACCCCACTTCAACTCTTTTCTCACTACTCCAGCTGAACCCAGAAGATGCAGCAGCATCTTTCCCTGCTCTTTTTAAAGGTAAAGGTTCAGACATACTGTAAGCCCCAAGCTGCATTCCTTTCTCTACCCTGCTTTTGGGTCCACATGATTCCAGGCATGACTGTTGCTTTTTGTGCAGTACAGCAAAACACTTCTAGAATTAAAAGGGAGGAAATAAGGAGTTGCCATGGTCAGGGATGATCAAGTGGAGAACTGCTGATTGCAGGGAAATGGAGTCACACTGGAGGAGAAGAATGAACGGAGTACCAGAAGGGAGGTGGGAAAGTTGCATTCTGACACTGTAAAGGCTGAAGATCCTGTTCTTGCACCAAAAGCTTCCTCTCTCCGTGTGTGTTCCCGTCCAGTTACAATCATTCTGAGGTATTCTGGCTTATGTACTATCATGTAAGGGGGAATAAGGACGTGGTGGCACTGCAAGTTAAACCACAGAAGCCTCTGTGCTGCAAGGTCAGAAGACCTGCAGTTGTAAGATTGAATCCACATGACGGAAGGACCTCCCGTCGCTTGTCCCAGCTCCTGCCAACCTAGCAGTTCGAAAGTATGTAAAAATGTGAATAGATAAATAGGTACCACCTCGGTGGGAAGGTAACGGTGTTCTGTGTCTAGTCGCGCTGGCCACGTGACTGTGGAAACTGTCTTTGGATAAACGCTGGCTCTATGACTTGAAAACGGGGATGAGCACTGCGCCCTAGAGTCGGACACGACTGGACTAAATGTCAAGGGGAGCCTTTACCTTTAAGGGGAAATAAGTTTGGTTTCTGAATGCACTAGGGCTTTTCCCTTGGTGACTGCAGAATAATCTCTGGCACCTTTGTTGGAGAACGTTGTTGAATGCATTTAGGACGGCTTTATGGAAGAACTTTTGGACAATGCTGTCTGACACGCTGCTTACAGATGCCTTGTTGGTTTCAACAATAACTTGTTTTCAGAGTTGTGATCTCCCTTAAGTGTAGGAGAAATAGGAGTTCTAACTTCTTTATAAATAATTCTGATATTTATGCCGTTATGTCTGCATTGTACCGGAGTAGCAGCAAGTGTTTAGAAACCGTGTTGGTGTTATCCAGGAAGGATTTGTATAGCGTAGTGGAGTGCTAGAAAGCCGGAGTTTGAGTCTCCACTGTGCCTGCTGGGGAGAGAGTCATTAATAATTAATATTAATTATTATCCTCGACTTGCTTTGTTTGACAGCCACGAAGAGGTTTTTTTTTAGCTGCCTTGGATAAAAACTTCAAAATGAAACTAAAATTTAAGTATAACTTAGGTGCTGTATGCCACCGCATCATCGTGGTTATAGATGCCCCCAGATGCATAGTTGAAATTAAAGTGAATAATTCCCTTTTTTCCTTGGGGTGATAAAACAAAGGTGTTTACGCTGTTAAAAATAGAGCTCAGTATGTATTAGAATGGTATAATTTTAATATATCCAAGACCTGAGAGGATGAATTTTGTCCTGTCCCATATATTGCTTTTTTATTGCTTTGACCTTTCTACTGGTTTCTGAGAGAGAGCCAGGGATATTACCCCTTTTTGTGAGAGGCTTCCCACATGTATTACAGTATCTGGTACTAGAAAGAAACCATACTGTGTTGTGTTTACTCATGTTTTAATTGCTATTTTATTTATATCTTGGTGTTTGTTTTTTTTTGTTTAAAGACACATACTGTAGTTTATCACTTCGCAGGTCTCTTGCTTAGGAGTGTAACTAATAAATATGTGTCTTGTTGGCTGAATTTCCAGAGTGTTTGATTGGTTTCATTTCTTGAAATGTGCCTGAACCGGAAGGCAATTCTAGAGGGGACAGGCAAATCAAAAAGAAGCACAGCACTGGCCAAGGAGGTGGCCATGAAATCAGTTACAATTTGCATTTCACTTAAAGTGTAATGCTTATATACCTCCCCATAGCACTTAAAGCACTCTCTAGGAGGTTTACAAGTTAATTGTGCAGGCTACACATTGCCCTCTCCCCCAGGCAAGCTGGATACTCATTTTACTTACTTTGAAAGGATGGAAAGCTGAGTCAGCCTTGAGCTGGCAATCGGAGCCCGTCAGGATCACATTCAGTTCGTGAGCAGAATCTTTGCCACACTTTAACCACTGCACCACGAGTTACATCTAATTTCCTGTTTTATGTCCCATAAAGTTTGAACTTTTCCGTTCAGTCTAATTTTGGCATATTATTTACAACACACCTAATATTGTCACATTTAACAAAATGTGACAGGACAGTAGTAACAATGGGAAGATACGATATTCATTCTTCATTGTACTAGGTTTTTTAAGAGTTGGGAAAATTAAAACTACTTCTGTATATAGATCTTGAATCCATAACAGCCTGTCATACAAATGTTTGCTTTCCAAAAGCCAAATTCAGTTATGAGTCAAGGAGGAAAGTCTCCTTTCAAAAATGGATTGACTGAACTGTTCTTAAGATAAGGTTTTATTCTTGTCAAAGTGTAATGTTACAATTTCTGCTTGCAGATTTGGGGCTACAACCCAAAGATTACATCAAATGTTAATGAATCATCAGCATGTATGTGCCATATTATCAAACAGGGAATTTTACAGCTATGTTATGGCTGCAGTGAAAATGTTGCTAGTTCTTTAGTCCTCTCACCTTTCTGGTAAATGCTTAAAGGCCTTCATTTCTTCAACAGAGCTCTCTGCTGAAGCCAAAGCAGCATTACATGAATTTGAAGAGAGGGAAAGGCAAATGAAGCAAGGACGTTACGGCTCGAGAAGAGGAGGAAGACGAGGGGGGCCTTTAATATGCCGTGGAATGGGAGAACAGAGGAGAGAGAGTAGCGAAAGGGGGAGAATGAAGGATCACAGGCCTGCACTACTGACAACCCAGACAACTGTTACGGTATTGTAAATGTAATGTCTATTGTGCTGGGGCGGGGGGGAGGTTAGAATTCAAGAGGAACTGTGGAAAGAGCTGCTGTCCTCTAGCTTCTCAAGGATGCAGTGAGTAACTCATCACTCGTGCAGGAGAGAACAAGTGCTGGTCCCAACTAGAGATGGGCATAAACCACCGGCTTGGCTGTTGGTGTCGATTTGGCCCTCCCGCCACACAGCTCTTCTGCGGGTACCCCAGTTTCCCAGCCCCGCCTCCTCCAGCAGGCGCCCACTCAGAGGCAGCATCTCTAGTCCCAGCATCTTGATATTTGAGATATATATTTCCTCTGGACATTAAGGTGGTTGTTCCATTTTTTCTGATGTGGCTCATAAGCCTAATCATAATATTCTCCGGAGTTGTTTAATCCTGTTTAAGTATTGTCATGGCATCCTCTTATGTTCTTTGTCTAGGGTATACTTTAAACCTTTCAGGGAGGGATGGGCAAGAAAAGGGGACTTTATTTATTTATTTATTAAATTCATACCCCGCCCAATTAGACAATGTCTACTCTGGGCGGCTTACAATAGAAATAGCATAAAAACAATTAAAAGCAGCAATTTAAAACAATAGTAATGATATCATTCAAGATGGAAAGGTAAAGATCAAAGTGGAAAAGTAAAACGGAAAAATAAAAATAGAAAAGTGAGGATCAAGTAGTGACAGGAGGGAAGGCCTGCCTAAAGAGCCAGGTCTTAAGTTGGCTCTTCAAAACACCCAGCAAGGGAGTTGCAGATTACTTTCTAAGTAGGTTGTAAGGCATCCGGAACTACAAAGAAGCAAAACCACTGTTTTTTGAATGGCCTTCTGAGCACTTCCCTCCTTGTACTGCTCTCTCCCTTCTTTTCTTTTTTTGAAGACCCGTGCAGCCCCTAGGCTAGCCCATGAGCAAAAAAACATCTCCTGAGCCCACTCAAGTTATCCATTCTGCTTTAAGGTAATAAAAGTAAATATAATTTTCTCCTTATTCATTCCAGACGCATTCCGACAGGATCTTTCGTCATCAGCAGCCCATTAGGAATCTCTTCCAGCCACAGCAGCAGCAGCAACAGCCGCCTTTACAGGGTCTGCTACCCATTCCCACTCAACATCGCACACCACCCCCTCCCCCTCAAGGAATTCATATGCCACCCCAGCTGGAAACACCAAGAATACTGATGACTCCTCCTCCAGTGACATCCCAGCAGCCAAAAAACATACATATAAACCCACATTTCAAAGGGACCGTAGTAACGCCTGTGCAAGGTGAGATTATGTCAAATGCGCTAGAATATGTTTTTTGTCTTAGACAGCCAGAAACATGAAGCATGATTGAGGTGGGTGGATAGTTGGGGTGGCAGATCACAGCTTACAGGCATGTAGAAGGTCCTGGGTTCTATTCCTGGTATTTCCAGATGATCCTGGGAAAGACCCCATCTGAAGCCTTGAAGGACTTTTGCACACTCAGTGTAGACAGGACTGTGCCAAATGTTCTAACAATCTGATTCTGTATTAAGTGGCTTCTAGAGGTTCCAGTATTTACTTTTATTTAGCTGCAGTTTAGAAGTTATTTTTTCTACGTGTACAAATGTTTTGTGCCTTCATGTATGCAGGGTGCATGTTTAGGTGAAAGGGAAGGAGACTGATGCAGAAGAGAAAAAATTGTCTATTTTAATCAGGCGTATTCTCCTTCTAGGAAGGGTAGGAATCATGCACTCTCCCAACCATATTTGTGGCTTTTAGACTCTTAGCATCCTTACTGGGAAACATCCCCCCATCTCTGAGAGTAGTGAGAGGTGCCCCTTTTGATCTAGCACAGAATGTAGTGTTTTTTGAAACCAGATGTGCTGCCCCCCCTCCAAATCTGAGGTTATAAAATTGGAGGGTCTGATGTGGCTTCTAGAGGTTCCTAAGCTAGTAAAATAGCTCCCAGAGCTTGTCTACTTCTGCTTTGGGACTATTGCCGGTGTAGAAGTTTTGTCATGTTAACAGTATGTTTATAATTTAGATGCGCTCTGGCAGGAGCAGGGTGTTTATTGAATGCTGATCTCAGACTTAATTCACAACAGTCCAGCTTTTATATTTGCTGTCCTCAATCTCCATATGCTTCCCTTTTTGCCTTCTGTCTAGCATGAAAAATAAAAAGGAAAAGAATTCAAATTATACAATATATAATATTGGAAGTTTGCAAAGTATGCAGATACTAGGTTATTAACTTCCAGATCAACCCTAAAAATATTTCCTGCAGTAAAACACGCTGGGCTTAGTTGGCATTTCTTGGGAGTAAACTTGTTTAGGATTGCTAAATTATTAATTGCATAAGTGGGTTAACTTTGGTGTTGCCTCTGGACTTTTGGAAAGTCATGGTATATTGTAGATGTTAGGAAAAAAGTCCTGTAGTTTAGTCATTGGTAGCACCTACTTTTAAACTGACTTAACTTGCTTTTAGAACCAGCACGTGAACCTTACAATATAATTGCCTATAGATTGTTTAATTCCACAAAAGGAAGAGTGATGCAGTTGGTAGCCACTGCCATCAGAATCCTAATTACCCTGTTGCATGGTGTTAACATATTTTGCCTGCCTTACAGCAATTTTGGGGAATGGGGAGACAGCTGTGTATGAATGGGAATGCTTCTTAAAAATAGCCTGGAGTCTTGGCTAAAACAAATTGATTTAGAAGGTGTGCTCCTTGTTTCTAGTGCCCTTGCTGCCAGTCCCAACCCAGCCAAGACCTGCAGTAGGACCCCAGAGATTTCCTGTGAGTAGCAGCTGTTTCTTCTTCTCTGATATGGATAAGCATACATTTGCAAAGAAATATTAATATGGCAAATAAAAGCAGTGCCAGTGAAATATAATTTTAAGGATTTGTAAATATTGACAATGATCTGTGAAGTAGAAAATTGTTTGTTAAAAGCTTAAGGTCAATGAATTTTTGAGAGCAGAATTAATTTTGTTTAATTGTAAAATTGTTGAACTAGTCTTTTCATTGGGGAGTAAAAAAATAGGCACTGGCTCGATTTTTTTTAAACACCTTTGTCCATTACAGTTCTTTCAATACCAAAATGAAGATTGCATGTTTTACAAAAAAAGGGCATAGTAAATGCTCTGTGTTTGAAAGATTTATTGCTTATTTCTCGTGTAAACATATTTCTTGTGCTATGTGGATTTCAAGCATTTACTATCAGAAGTTGATCTGACATTGACTGACCCTCCCCTTTTCTTATCTTTTGACTTCTAAAATGCACTAGCCATCCCTTATTCTCAGTTAATCAACCATCCTTGATTGATTGATTTCTCTGAATGAGCCTGAGTACAAACACTTCTTTTGCCATTCATATTTTTGTAACATGTAAATCTCATAAAATTAGTTGTTTTAGCCTTAGATTTTCTCAGTTTCTTTATTCTGAGCATCAGAGTCCATAGTGGGAGAGCATTATTCCCCTAATCTTTCAAAATGAGAGGGGCACGTTTTCAGCATGCATTTAGTCCCTACAGAATCTTCAGAAAAAATGGTAGTGAATAATGCATGAAAATGGTAGTAGACATTTCATATCTATTCACATATCGATGTCTGAAAATGGATTTACTCTAAACTTAAGTTGTGAAGAGAGGAAATATTCCTCCTTAACCAAAGGGAATAGAATTTCATAGATTTCCATGTTGGTTTCACTTCCCCCTTGTCTATATAGACTCATTAGATAGACAAAGGACAGGAGTAAGTGAAACCAACGTGGAAGACACATAAGTGGGGTCTCCACCAATTCTCCTCAGACTGAAGAAGCCACTTGGATGAGTAGTGAAACATTTCAACCTAATAAGAAAGAAGTCCAGTTGCCATGATTCAGCTTCCAGATAATCTCACCTGGATGACTGAGAATCTTCACAGATACATTGTTCCAGATGTTCGGCGGCCCAGACACTGACACATGACTGACTGGGGTGGACGAGAGAGCTGGCCTCACCAATCAGTGGTGTGTGTAGGTATAGAGTATGCATGCTTTGATGGTGCAGTGCTGTCAGGTGGAAAGATAGTGAGGGATGGGGTGGGTGTGCTTTAGAGATCTCTTCAAGTGTCAGATTGATAGATATGGTGAATCTGTTCTTTAAAATTACACATGCCTGGATAAAACAATACGGCCTGGGAAACAATAGAACTTGGGACGAAGAAGTGTTAGTGCAAGTAGTATAGCATATTGAGAAATGTTTGGGATGACCCCTATGGTGTGTATGTGATTGGAAACAGAGTTAGTCCTTCTGTTGTTCTCATGTTGCAGCCAGTTCAAATAAAGAACAACCTAGATAATTTGAGTATGAGCTGTGCTGAGCAGTCAAGCTCACCTCTGCTCTTTTGCGTCTGTCATGAGTTGTTGTCTTGGCTTGCTATCGATTTGAACAAATGATGGTTCCCGGAATTCATACACAAGGGAGAACTGGAGCTTCTGAAACTCCTTGAGCAAATTGCATCTTGTTGATGTAACTTGTGGTTGATCTAGTTCCTTGCATATGTGGAAGCAACAAACACCATCCACCTTTTTCCTTGGATTTTGTCACTTGAGCCTTTCTATAGGGGAAACTTACATAAATCATTGCGACACTGGTGGAAACTTCGGAGGATGTTTTTTTGGGAGGGGATGTCTTTTCCACAGTTGCTGTGACAAACACACTGTACTAGCACTGTGGATTATATATTTGAGGTGCTACGAAGACTTCAGTAATGAGGAAGCATTGCAGTCGTGCATTTTCACACAGAATTCTATTCTTGTGGTCTACCGCTTGATGAAACTTGAATTGTTAACCTAATTTCAATTCCAGTTTTAATTCACATCCCCATGCGCACCGGTGGACTGCAGTATTTGGGGGGGGGATGGTTTTGAGCACACCGCCCCCCCATGGATGTTGGAAAGTGCTGATATAGAAACCCTATAGATGGCATAGTCTTGGGTTCTCTCTAGTGGCTGATAATACATGTTCTAAATATGTATTTCTGGTTTTAGAAGATGTAGCAGTGTTAGTCCATGCAAGCACCACAGGCAAAAAAGAACAAATAAAAATGATGAATGTTGTAGTACTTTAAGTATTTAATATTTTCAAACAGCAGATATGTGAAACTGCTGGAACTGATCATGTCAGTACGGTGCCCCAACCATAATATGCAGGTGTATGTACTGATATGATCCGAATAAGCAGGTGTCCCCTATGGTATGCAATCTAATTTTCATCATGTTGCTAAGTGACCACAAAATGAAAGCCAAGGATGGTCTGACCTAACTGAACATGAGTACTACACGCAGCCCATGTCCACCCACGTCACTCACCCAAAGCTGAACCCATTTGACATTTCTTTTTAAGATACCTTACTTATATTAATTGGCAAAGGACACAGTTGAGAAAGTATAGTTCATTCTAGTAGTTAACATCTAGCTTGTTTTTTCTTGTGTCCAAGGGCTATGTTAATGTACTAGCCATGAACCTATCATGTGGTGAAGCAGGGAGCGATTGACACTGTGGTGAGCTGTGAGTGAGCTGCATTTTTGACGCACAGTCATTCTGCTTTGCAGTGGGAGTGGCTAAAGGCACAGCGGCTGCTCTGATTGGTTTCTTTCTCATTGAACCTTGAGGTTGAATCCATGGTTTTGTCTGTGGTTTGTTGGGAGAGAAATGAATCAGAACTGCAGCTGCATGTGGGGGTTATGCTTAGCTGCTCCCACTGTATGACACGCCAGCATTGCGGCCTTTTGCCAGTAAGCCAGGATACATACGTTCTCCTAGCTTGTTGTGTTGTGTGAAGTGGGGCGTTATGGAAGCTAAACCCATGTTTGGCCTAGTTCCCGCTTGACAGTGACTTGCGGTAATCTTGTTTCCCAGAAGAGTATACTTGTAACTTAGACATTTGCTTCCTCTGTTTGATTTTTATTCTGTGGCTGAACTGTAATGTGTGGATTGGCCCATTGCTTCTTAGGTCTTTTGGCTAAGACCCAAGTGTAGTGTAGACTTGGCTCATAAAACTAATGAGGAAATATTTTAAAAGTCTGTATGATTGCTCTTCTGAATGTGTAATAAGCGATCGTTGTTTATACCTTGTAATTCTATTTGTTCAGAAGTTAGGCACCAAAGGAGGAAAAAAATCTCCCAAACCTGCTGTGCTGATACCACAGTGCTTCTGCTTTTGTTATGGTGGTGCTGCTAGAACAGCAACAGTAAATGAAATTTTCTCTATTACTGTGCAGCAGCAGTGGCAAATCCCGTATTTTGTTTTCTCTTTAACATGATACAAGGTATCAGGTGGTTGTGATTGACATTTCTAAGATAGAGCTTTATACAGCATTTCATGCAAATCATGTTTGAATGAGGCTGCTGAATCAAATTACATTTCTCTCCTATTACAGCCCCTGCAGATGTGCAACTGAGCTGCCTGAGCATCTTTCAGCAAGCTTGCTTTATGCATTTGTGCCATTTTCACAACTTGTCTGTGTAGTTCTGTAATTACAACACTTAAATAGTGATGGAGTGATGAGTGTTTTCTCTTATCAGATCTATAAGTAATAGCAAGCAGATGTAGCACAAGATTTTGCTCTCGCCCAGTATACTGTCATACATTGTCAGGCTGGCAGAGGGGAAATGCAGTTTAAAATGCAGGTGACATAACAAACACCCTCCATTTGCTAGTGGGCTTCTGATTAATCACTATTACCATACATTATCATACCATCAAATTTAATCATATCACTGAATTCCCATCTGCAGAGGAGCAGCAGACGCTAAACTTGATGGTAGCAGCTATTCAGCATGAGTGGGGGGAAAAGATTTTTAAAATTAAGCAACCCGTTCAGTTTTGTTGGGCTTATCCCATAGTGCATTCGTTTTACAAATGATAATATCAAGCTAAAATAATGGAGTCGGTTATGTTTTGAAGGTGAAAGATGACCGTTGTAAAATGCATACATCTAAAATAAATAACTAAGGACTCTATAGTGGTGTTTCGGACCTTAGAAACCCTGAAATGAATGTGTTACTTCAAGCACTGGACAACTATCTCGGGTATATTTTCCAGCAGCAAAATATAGTTGGAATTATTGAACTGTGGTGAAAGACCCACAAAGATACTTAGTGTTGCTGGTTAGAGCAACAGCCTGGAACTTGTGAGATCCAAGGTCCAGTTCCTACTGAATATTTTAAGTCACTGAGTGAGGCACTTTCTCAGTTGATCCCCTTCAGAGAGTTTTTATAAGAAATATAAATGCAACCAATTTTCATTTGAACACATTCAAAACTCTGCTTTAGTATCAGTTTTATTAAAATACATGTAACTGCTGTACATTTTGATTTTGAAATGAATGTGGTATCACTCTGTGTGTGAGTGTGTGTATCAAAGATTATAGAGAGATTATATATATAGCAAAGAATTATATAATGTACCTTTGCTTTATATAGGTACATTTGCTTTATATTTATATATATAAAGCAAAGGTACATGTATTAAAATACATGTAATTACTTTACATTTTGGTTTTGAAATGACTATGGTACTACTGCTGCACTTCATAGATATATGAATGTGTATATGTGTGTATATATAATATATATAATGCAAAGGTTTGTGGGGAAAGGACCGTCTCCATTCACTTACTCTAGGGTGTCTGATGATTAGAAGGCCCTAGAGCTAGTGTTGGGAAATGTAGTTCAACATGAAGGGATGAGAGAGACCTGATGAACTCCAGAATGTAGTGAAGGAGGACACCGACTTAAGACATTAGCTTAAAGCCCAAGGTGGCTAAGATGCACATTGTGTCTGCCTCTCAAGGCTTTCTTGTGGCTTCCCTCCAAACACTGCTGACACGTTGTGGCAGACTATGAAAACTGCTCTGAAAAACTGCTCTGAAACAAGCATGTTCCATTTGATTTAAAGGAGTTTTTGTAGTGTGCTGTCAAACATTGTTGGTGTGGGAGTTTTGTTGGTCTGAGTGGGCCTGTTGCAAGATCCAAGAGAAATAATTAAGAACTAGTTGATAGTTAGTCACCTGCAGTTAATTCCTTTTTTTTTTTGCAGTAACTAAGACATAAGTTACAGTAAATTAAAATGGTAATTCAGTATGGATTAGCTTTAGTCTTTTTATGTGATGCAATTACAGTGGTGCCTTGCTTAGCGACGTTAATCCGTTCCGGAAAAAACGTTGCTAAGCAATTTAATCGCTAAGCGATTTTTAAAAGCCCATAGAAACACATTAAAACTTGTTTAATGCGTTCCTTTGGGCTTTAAAACTAACCTTATGCGAAGATCCTCCATTGCGGCAGCTATTTTCGGTGCCTCTAAAGCGAGGCAACACATCGGGTGGCCATTTTGAAACCGCCGATCAGCTGGCCGAAAATGGGGGCTTTGCGGTGATCGCTTCCTCGTGGTCATCGCAAAACGAATTTTTCCCCATAGGGGCCATCGCTAAGCGATCGCTCTGGCGATGGCCAAAACCCCATCACTAAGCGATTTCATCGCTCAACGGAGCAATCGCTAAGCTGTACATGAGTTATTTTTCTAATAATGGCCTTATGGCTTCAACTAAATGATGGATGTGGAAAAGCACACGGCTCAAGTTCTAGCTGGTGCTGTGGAATTTGAGACAGGGTGGAGATGCATAATAGAAACATGTACCATGGGCTAGCATTTGTAGCATTCAGATTTTTAAAACTATTCTAGTTCATTTTGTGAAAGAGTTATTTTTATTTAAAATTACAAATACATCTTTATTGACCACTTTTGGCCTAAAACAATAACTTTTTTAAAAAATAGCCTTTTAGTACTGTACAATATATTAAATAATAGAGAACTCAGCTTTATTTTAAATGGTAATATTCATAAAATATAGGACACTGCCATTTAGCATTAGTCTTCATTTTTAAAAGTATTTGAATATCCTTTATTCTATTCTTCCCTGAGTGCATTCCTTTTGTAAGAGAATTAAAAGGTCATGGTGCAACGTTTTAGATCTATGACTCTCAAATGAGAGACAAATCTCGCTGGGATGTCAACTCCTGCCATTTACCTATGGGTGCCTTTTCTGTAAGGGCTGTTCTACATGAGTTCTTCCTTGCGGGCATTGGTCTGCCAGCTGCTGTGTTTCTCTAGCCCAGTAGTTCCCAATCTTGGATCCTCAGATATTTTTGGATTGCAGCTCCCAGAAACCTTCATCACTAGCTGTGCTGGCAAGGGCTTCTGGGAGTTGCAGTCCAAGAATGTCTGGGGAACCTGCTTGGAGGTTCTTTTATTTTGAAGACGTTGCATTTAGTACACAGAACAATCAAATCACGTTAAGAACCATTCAGATCATACTCGGGCAGGGCCCAAACATTATTGAAGAGAAATCAGTACAAACTTGTAATAACCCCTACAAAACACGCAACACCACAATCTCATGCCCTGTAACACATATTACTATCATGTTTTCCCGAAAATAAGACAGGGCTTTATATTAATTTTTGCTCTTAAAAATGCATTAGGGCTTATTTTCAGGGGATGTTTTCTTTTCTTTTTTTCCATTTACAACAATCTATATTTATTCAAATACAGTCATTTCATCATCTTCTCGTTGCTGCACAAGGGTGGAGGGCGGGGTTTCAATTCATGGCGGCTTATTTTGGGGGTAGAGCTTATATTACGAGCATCCTGAAAAATCATTCAAGGGCTAATTTTCAGGTTAGGTCTTATTTTTGGGAAAACAGGGTAGGTGTGAACTGCATTTTATCTTTCATTTTTCCTCTTAATAATGGGGGGATCCCACCACAGTTGGAATGCTGTTTACCGCAGGGCCCTGGCAAAATGTAACATCACTGCATCTCAGTGTGTTTAAAAACAATAATTGCCCATGACTTCCATATCAGGAAGTTAGTTAATTCCAATGCCAGCATGATTTCAGCATTGGAAAGTTTTCTTAGAACAGAGGGGTACAGTTTTCAGAAATCATGGAAGCATGGAAGAAAACTAGTCTTCCTTCCATATTTAGTTAGTTAGCTTCTGTACTGCCCATCTGGCTACTAGCCCACTCTGGGAGAAGTTGAAATAACTGCAATACACATTTTTATAACAAGTCTAGATTTGCTTTCTTGTTGGAGTAACAAAAAAAAAAGTTGTGATGGTTGTAGTTTTTTTTGGGTTGTTGAACACGGCCAAATAGCACAAAAAAAAAATCTACCACAACCATCGGATCCCGGCCATGAAAGACTTGGAGAATAAAAAAAATCATTTTCCACTTTGTAGTATTTGGCATATTTCTGAAATATAGAAGCTGTAGTTTCATATAATCAGAATTGGGAAGATGCCCAGTGCTAACAAGAAAGCTACAAACTGCTGAACCCTTTTCTATGTAGGCACATCTGTGAAGAAAGGGGAAAAATGTTAGGACAGAAACTACAAAATTTGTCACAAATGAAGTTTATTATTTGGATGGAAACAATCTGATACATACAATAAAATTGTAAAGACTAGGCTAACTGCATATCTGGATTCAAAATTAACATTGAAAATATCAAACTTTTCAAATTATATATAAAATGCACATCAGTTGTGGAAAAAGTTGAAACACTAAGTGTATCATTGAAAGTATTAACATCACAAACACGAATTTTCATTAGCTAAATCTCTAGCATATGCATTTATCATATTACAGTTTTTGCATTTTGAGTGAGTAAAACCCTATTCTTAAAAGCACTTCTATCATTATTCCAAAAAAGAAAATATTTCTTGAAGTGTTTTTCTGCATTTTTCACCAGAAGTGTGGAAGATTAGAACTTGGGACTGCCCACACCTCTCTTTTTTTTTTAAATTTTCTTCTCAGTCGTCACATCTCTGGCTAAGAGCATGATGGCTAGGGAGCCAATCTTAAATTGAAGTTACCTGCATGCACCACTTCTACATGAATTGTGACCTTAGTTCAATTCAATCAGCACAGGGTATTTACTTAGGAGAAGGTAAAGTCCAGCGGCTTCTAAAGTAAGAGGATTAACATTTTGTAGCATGTGGCTACAGTTTTAATGATGTCATAGGTTACACTAGTCACCAATTCTTTGCATTTATACCATTTATAATAAGAATTAGCTGAATATCCCTGCCTTGATGTCAGGCATTCTCCAAGTCTCTTTGCATTTTAAGTAAGATTAATAAATGAAAACATCTTGGTGAGATGGAATGTAATTTATTGAACGATTCATGAAGTTTCAGTGACATTGTTAAGGTATTTAATTAGCCTATTTGAAAAAAAAATGTAGAGTGACCCTTTAGGAAAGCTGATAAGTCATATAATAGCTGTTAGATCCTCTTTATGCCTTGCTTTATAAGATTAACATTGCACTAAGCAATTTATGCTAAGTTTTCTCTTTTATTGGTAGTGAAAGTTATCTGTGGTTCATGAATAGATTATAATAGATAACATCATGTAATTAACAAGAGATGCTGAAAAGTAAAAGTACAATTTGTGTAAGAATTGTATGAGAGAGAATGTTAATTTCTTAACTGTGAAGGATATTTGAGAGGATAAAAAGGAAAGAAAAACAGTATAATTCTTTTCACAGGATTAAGGTAACCTTATCTCATGTTCTTTCAGAAAGTTGTATTGCTTCTGTGTTTTGAAGTCATGTTCAATGAGCTATTCAGAACTTAGCCCTGAGGTTTTCCAGAACTAATTGAAAACACCCATGTTATATCTTCAGTGTGATGCAAGGTGGGAAAGCACATATGCAAAGACTAATGGTTGAACAATGCTTGTGGGATGATTTTTATAGCTGCTGTTTAGCCGTAATTTCCAAGAACTAATAGACAAAAAGGTTGTCAAGCCAGTTGGAAGCTTTGTAATTACTAAAAGATTATATTGATTGATGGGCCACAGAAGTTAATTTTAAAAATACAGTGGTGCCTCGGATAACGAGTGCCCCGTTTAACGACAAATCCGCATACCGATGTGGATTTTGCGATCGGAAAAGCGATCGCATACCGATGTTGCCTATGGGGGAAAATCGCTTTGCGATGTTTTCCCCATAGGCACCATTTTCCCCCAGCTGAGCGGCGGGAGCCTCCCAAGGAGCGCTCCCGCAGCTCAGCTGGGGGAAAATGCCTGCGGTGGCCTCGGAAGGATCCTTCTGAAGGGTCCTTCAGAGGCCACCGCCGGGATTCCCCTTCCCCGCGGTCGGCTTCCCCAGCCATGGTCGGACTGTCAGGAGTCCAACCATGCCTGGGGTAGTCGGCCGCGGGTGGGATCCAAGCTGCGGGGCAGGGGTGGAAGGCATGGCCGGGCTCTTCGGCAACTGCCGAGGCTCGGATCCAAGCCTCGGCGGCTGCTGAAGAACCCATCCATGCCTCCGATCCTCCCCCCGCGGCTTGGATCCAAGCCGCGGGGGAAGGGAGGAAGGCATGGCCGGCCTCTTCGGCAACTGCCGAGGCTCAGATCCAAGCCTCTGCGGCTGCCGAAGAACCCATCCATGCCTCCAATCCTCCCCCCATGGCTTGGATCCCAGCCGTGGGGGGAGGGTCGGAAGCATAGCCGGACTTCAGCCAGCTAAGAGGCCGGCGATCGGGCAGGAGGAGGTGGGAAGTTTCCCCCACCCCCTCCCGAGCGAACGCCGGGTTTTCAGCCAGCTAAGAGGCCGGCGATCGGGCAGGAGGTGGTGGGGGAATCTTCCCACCTCCTCCTGCCCGATCGCCGGCCTCTTAGCCGGCTGAAGTGCAGCTATGCCTCCGATCCTCTCCCCACGGCTTGTATCCAAGCCGCGGGGGGGGGTGTGTGTGTGTGTGGAAGGCATGGCCGGGCTCTTCGGCAACTGCCAAGGCTCGGATCCAAGCCTCGGCGGCTGCCAAAAAACCCATCCATGCCTCCGATCCTCCCCCCATGGCTTAAAGCCTCCTCGCGCTGCCTAACCCGGCCGTTCTCGGACTTCTAGAAGTCCGAGAACGGCCGGGGTAGGCGGCGCGGGGAGGCTTGAAGCCGATTGAAGCCGCCTCGCCTCCCCCGGCCATTCTCGGACACCTAGGTGTCCGAGAACGGCCGGGGTAGGCGGTGCGGGGAGGCTTGAAGCCGATTGAAGCCGCCCAGCGCCGCCTCCCCCTGGCCATTCTCGGACATCTAGGTGTCCGAGAATGGCCGGGGGAGGCGGCACGGGGTGGCTGTAGGCGGCGCGGGGAGGCTACCAGCAGCAGGGACAGGGTGGGGGGTTATCCGGAAGGCTTGAAGCCTCGCCGCGCCGCCTACCCCGGGCCGTTCTTGGACGCCTGGAAGTCCGAGAACGGCCGGGGTAGGCGGTGCAGGGAGGCTTCAAGCCATCCGGACACCCCCCCACCCTGCAGCCACCGCTTGAAGCCTCCCCGCGCCACCTACCCTGGCCGTTCTCGGACACGTGGAAGTCCGAGAACGGCTGGGGAAAGCGACACGGGGAGGCTTCAAGCGGCGGCTGCAGGGTGGGGGGTGTCCGCTCCCAGCCTCCCCCCACGGCTTGGATCCAAGCTGTGGGGGGAGGCTGGGAGGGTGGTGGGATTGGGATGCCTGAAAGGCATCCCAATCCCACCACCCTCCCCCCGCGGCTTGGATCGAGCCACAGCGGCTACCCCAACCATGGCCGGACTCTAGGGAGTCCAGCCATGGCTGAGGTAGCCGCCGTGGGTCAGATCCAAGCCGCGGGGGGAGGGAGAAAACCGGATAATCCGTTCCTATTGGAACGGATTAACCGGTTTCCAATGCATTCCTATGGGAAATGGTGCTTCACATAACGATGTTTTCACATAACGATTTTTTTTTTTGGAATGAATTAACATCATTATGTGAGGCACCACTGTACAAATATAAACAAACTCTGGGGAGTAACCATAGTCTTGATTATGCAATTATTTCTCACGTAGAAGAGATTTCCTCTCCTATGACAGTGTATCAAGTAAAAAAAGTGCTTTTCCTCAGAACTGTCTCACATGCATATTTAATCAATTTAAAGCATGGAACAATACAACAAAGATTTTTTTCAGCAAGGTGACAGTACTAATTCTTCAGTGTCAAGGTACTAGTATAAAAGCTGTCATGTACAAAAGCTGAGAGCCTTTGTGACTGACAAATTGAACTCTGAGATTTGGAGGTGCTTGGTTCATCTTTGTTGTTGTTTAGTTGTTAAGTTGTGTCCTACTCTTCATGACCCCATCGACCAGAGCACACCAGGCCCTCCTGTCTTCCACTGCCTCCCGGAGTTGGGTCAAATTCATGTTGGTAGCTTCAATGACACTGTCCATCCATCTCATCCTCTGTTGTCCCCTTCTCCTCTTGCCCTCACACTTTCCCAACTTTTCCAAGGAGTCTTATCTTCTCCTCAGATGGCCAAAGTACTGGAGCCTCAGCTTCAGGATCTGTCCTTCCAGTGAGCACTCAGGGTTGATTTCCTTCAGAATGGATAGGTTTGTTCTCCTTGCAGTCCAGGGGACTCTCAAGAGTCTCCTCCAGCAGGACAATTCAAGCATCAATATTTCAGCGGTCACCCTTCTTTATGGTCCAGCTCTCACTTCCATACATAGCTACTGGAAAAACCATAGCTTTGACTGTGCAAATCTTTGTCAGCCAGGTGATGTCTCTGCTTTTTAAGATGCTGTCTAGGTTTCTCATAGCTTTCCTCCCAAGAAGCAGACATCTTTTAATTTTGTGGCTGCTGTCACCATCTGCAGAGATCATGGAGCTCAAGAAGGTAAAATCTCTTACTGCCTCCGTATCTTCCCCTTCTATTTGCCAGGAGGTGATGGGGCCAGTGGCCATGATCTTAGTTTTTGTGATGTTGAGCTTCAGACCATTTTTGGCGCTCTCCTCTTTCACCCTCATTACGAGGTTCTTTGATTCATCCTCGCTTTCTGCCATCAGAGTGGTATCATCTGCATATCGGAGGTTGTTGATATTTCTTCCGGCAATCTTAATTCCAACTTGGGATTCCTCCAGTCCTGCCTTTCGCATGATGTATTCTGCATAGAAGTTAAATAAGCAGGGAGATAATATACAGCCTTGTCGTACTCCTTTCCCAATATTAATCAATCAGTTGTTGCATATCCAGTTCTAACTGTAGCTTCCTGTCCCACATATAGATTTCTCGAGAGGTAGATAAGGTGGTCAGGCACCCCCATTTCTTTAAGGACTCGCCATAGTTTGCTGTGGCCCACACAGTCAGAGGCTTTGGTTCATCTTACCTTTGCCATAAATTCTCATGGTGGCCTTAGGCAAACTACGGTGTCTTCTCTTGCCTTGCCCAGTATACAGTGCAGTCTGCTTTATGAGGTTGATGTGAGGATTGCTGAAATGATTTATGCAAAGCCCTTAGAATGCTATGATGTGCTAACGTTGTTACTGTAGAATGTGAAATTCCATGTTAGCTGCAGCCTGTCATTTAGCAGATGTTGTAAATGCACAACTTGCAGTAAACAGCTGTAGAGTTGGAGCTTTTTGTCCCACAAGCCAAGTCTCTGGAATGGTACACACTGTTCAAGCACCTCTCCTAGTTCACCTGACTGAGGAAATGTCATGAAAGTGCAAGAGGTTCATATGGGTTTTCAGGGGTGTGTGTGTTTTATAGTTTAAAGTTTCAAAGATACAGTGGTGCCTCGCTTAGCAATCACTCTGTTGAGCGACGAAATCGCTTAGCGACAGAGTTTTGCGATCGCTTAGCAATGGTCCCTATGGGGAAAATTCGCTTTGCGATGATTGTGGGGAAGCAATCATTGCAAAGCCCCCATTTTCGGCCAGCTGATTGGCGGTTTCAAAATGGCCGCCGGGTAAACAAAATGGCCGCCCGCTGTGTGTCCTCGCTTTAGAGGCACCGAAAATGGCCGCCCCATGGAGGATTTTTGCTTAAAGTTAGTTTTGAAGCCCATAGGGACGCATTAATGGCGTTTTAATGCATTTCTATAGGCTTTTTAATTCCGTTTACTGATGAAATTGCTTAGCAATGTTTTTTCCTGCACGGATTAATGTTGCTAAGCGAGGCACCACTGTATGTATTTCCTGAAAAGCTGTGAATCTCATCAAATTAGAGTGTGATATTCTTTAATATTGTAGCAAATATTCTCAAGTTTTAAAACGTCTTATACCATTGGATGGTCTTACAGTGGTATGATTTAGGCCATCTAAATAGTTTTTCTGTTATGACAGAATATTATTTTTTAACTAACATACTGTTGCTCTTTGAAACTGTTCAAATTAAATCATGGAAGAAAAACTGCTGTGGCTTCAAGATATATCTTTGCCTATTGGAGAATGCTTACTTTCCTTCAGTTGACTGTCCACATATTGGGTTGCTGAGTGCAAAAAAAGAGTAGCATTCCAGTTTACTCAGCTAGCCCAAATCTGCATTACCAGCATAACAAAACTTATTTTCTCTTCTACTCTTGGCACCACCCCAAACTCAATCTACAATATCCCCCCCCCCCAAAATCAAGATTTGGGAGTACATAATGGCTTGATGTGGAGAGGGAATATTGTCCTTTTGGGGTTTTGGACCACAAAATATACTATTATTGTTCCTGATAATGGAATGTGTGTCTGTAGTTCACATCCATACATAGCTGTTATGTTTTACTTGCATTTTTCAAAACGTTATATTAAAAAATGAAGTTGGAATGGTCTGTGATGTTTGAGCCATATTTCATCCATTGGTTGCTATCTCCACCTTCCCTTCTCTTGTTTATTGGAACAGCAGCTTTTGGTGAAATGCCGTCTCACCTTTGGTGAAAGAAGCTGCTAAAACTGCCTAGTCCATTTCCTGTTGCTTAGCATGCTCTTTTTGACTCTCGTCTGTCTGTGTGTGTGGTACTAATTAAAATGTAATAAATTTGGAATCTCATCAGTTTGTGTTTCCAAATAAATGCTTTACAGATTAATACAGTCTCTGTCTATTTTACAGCTAGCAGTGGAAAGAACTATTTTAAAATTTGGCACCTACCATTTTAAATAAAGATATTAATTTGTTTCAAACTCTAGCTGAACAGAGAAGAAATAGATTTCATTAATGCCACATTCAAAAATGCACTGTTAGATCAAAACTGTTGTATTACTTCAGGCTTCACAATATCATCTTTATTTTTTGACCAAACATCTACTAAGAATAGTATTTGTTTGGTGCAGACAGAACTTGTGATACATCAATAGGAAGAGATGCAACCTGTTGTTTATTTATTTTTATTTTATTTATTTATTTTATTTATATCCTGCCTATCTGGTCTTGCGACCACTCTAGGCGACTTCCAAACAGATGAAAAACAACATATAAATATAACAAAATGTAGATATTAAACAGTGTCCCAGTTTGCTAAGCACTGGAAGAAAAGACAGAGAGGAAGCAGAAAAGAAACGTATTGAAAAAGCTTAGATGAACTACTAGATTCATACAAAAATAGAAGGGATCCAATAAAAGTCTGATAATTTTTTAAAAACTACAAATAAGAAATCAGTGTTTTGCATTTTTACCATAAGAGAGTAAACTTCTATTGAAGCAGAAATAACTGCCTAATCCAATTGAACTCCACTGCTTTGCAATAGTTATTTTTTGTTGAGATGGGAGAAAAGCCATGCCAGTCCTCTTGAGGTGATATAATCACAAAACTGGAGTCAATGATGTAGGCAAAGTGCTAGGTTATTTTCTGTATTATGTTAGGCGAACCAGTAGATATTGTCTATCTGGATTTTCAGAAGGTGTTTGGTGCAGTCCCTCACCAAAGGCTGCTAAGAAAACTCCACAGGCAGGGGATAAGAGGACACAATAATTGTATTTTTTAATTGCATTTTAATTGTATTTTAACTGTATTTTAATCATTTTGTTTTACTGTATTGAATTTTGGTTGTTGTGAGCCGCCCAGAGACCTTTGGGTAGAGTGGGCGGCATATAAATTAAATAAATAAATAAATAAATAAATATTGTTTATGAAACAAGCCAAAGAGTTTTTCAATTCCATTCAGTAAGCAGGTCATTTCACAGGTCAGTACTCCAGTCCATATATATGTAGGCTGCACTGATCTATGTGTCTACAGGCCTTTTGCTCAGTGTAGACTTTGGTGGTGAGGGATGAAAAGGGGAGGTAAAGGAGGACTTGGAGATTGCAGAGAAATTAAATGAGTTCTTCGCATCTGTCTTCACAACAGAAGATCTTGGGCAGATCCCGCTGCCCGAATGGCCCCTCCCGACTAATGAATTAAATTAGATACAGGTTAAAACAGGATGTTTTAGACATAATCAATAAATTGGGGGATCAGTAAGTCACCGGGCCCAGATGACATCCACCCGAGGGTTATTAAGGAACTGAGGAATGAAGTTGCTGATCTTTTAATATACAACTTGTCCCTCAAAACGGCCACAGGACTGGAGGCTAGCACATGTCACGGCAGTCTTTAAAAGGGGAAGGGGGGGAACCTGGGAAACTACAGGCCGGTTAGCCTAACGTCTGTTCCAGGGAAGATGGTGGAAAGCCTCACCCAAGATAAAATCTTAAAACATACAGAAGAACAAGCCTTGCTGAAGGAAAATCAGCATGGCTTCTGTAAGGGCAAATCTTGCCTCACAAGCCTTTTCAAATTCTTTGAAAAGGTCAGCAGGCATGTGGAAGTGGGCAAACCAGTGGATATCGTCTGTTTGGATTTTCAGAAGACGTTTGACGCGGTCCATCACCAAAGGCTGTTGAGAAACCTCCACAGTCAGAGGATAAGAGGGCAGGTCCTCTTATGGATGGAGAATTGGTTGAGAACCAGGAAACAGAGTAGTTGTCAATGGACAATTTTCACAATGGAGAGAGGTGTTCTGTGTGTGCTTTGATTCTCTTATTTTCTTCTTGAACGTTTATTCTCTCAGTTCTCTTTCTCTTCACTTACTCTGAGGTCTAGACCTCACTACTTTACATTTTCTCTTCTGATTTTCTCACCTGAATTTTCCTGGATCAGTTTTTTTTTTCCTAAATCTTCAGGAACCTGTTCTTTGGAATAGGTAGCTGTATGTCTTTCTTTGTTCTCAGACCAAAGACTGCTAAATGGCTTGGGAACATGGTGAGCTTTTAGTAGAGGGCTGATGGAAAATAAATGGCAGTGGGAGGTATAATGTTTTATGAAGGGCAAACTTGGACTTAATGTTTGCATAGATATAATTTCATTTGATACTTTAATCCAGACTATTCTGCATCACACTTTTCATCATTTTATTGTATTGTGTTAGAAATGTATTGATTTGATTTTCTTATGATTTCTTTTATACTGTGCCTTCAATTTCGGTGGTTGCAGTTTCACTTTCCCAGTCATTTCAGTAGGGAAAAACTGGATCCCTGGTAGGATATGTTATTAAAAAATGGTGAAACACTACAGGCAGGTTGGCCCCATAGTTATTGAGGGATACATGTGCTGGGAACACTCTGCTTTTAAATGCTTCGTTTGCCCATCCATTAGTCAAACAAAAGTTTGGCCCTTGAACCCACTTTTATGCACCCTGATCACCAACACGAAAGTCCAGTAGAATTGTTCTAAAATGGTATCTGAGCTGTGAGTCTACTACATACATAGAAGGAACTTACCCACAGAGTGGGAAAGCATTACAATTATACTCTGATGTCACCTGGGCAATAGTGTCCAGTTGGCCAGTCCTTCACTTCCAGAAGCACTGCACTGTAAACTTGCCGATTTGTGATACTCAAATCTGATGCAAAAACTCCGATACAAGGAAAGTCTGGGATTGCTAAAAATTGTCATACAGATATTTGAAACAGCTGCTTGGGTCCATAGCAACCCTGCTGGTGGGGAATTAAGCTCTGTTAACTCCCCACCCCCCGGAAGGAATATGCCATATGATTCACTAAAAAGATGGGCACTATTTATCACTCTTGCAAGTAACTGTTAACTAAATCAATAGGATCTGACATGATTATGTTGTCATGCCTCTTTCTACATATTAACTAGAGGGTTTCAGCTCAACCACATTTTCAGATGAGGATTGAAAAATGAGTACAAGCCATAATCAGTAGATAACCTTATCAGTAATTAGCATGTGTGTGTGTGTTTATGTCTCTGTGTGTATGTATATGTGTATATACACCAACAAAAGAGATTCCCAGGCAAATCAAACAGGCCTGCAAGGAATCTTACACACCTTGAAAATGTAATAAGCTTGTGGTGTTAAGAACAAAGCGATTCCCAGTGGGGTGTAGTAGATAGAGTGACGGACTAAGACTCTGGACCTTGAGAGCCCTATTATGGTTGCCGTAAGTCGATTCCGACTTAATGGTACATTTGACGATACATGTTGGTACATAACACATTAAGAACAGTGTCTGCTTCAGCAACTGCACATGATTAACTGTACTACTGTTCTATAGAAGACCAAGAATATAGGAGTTTGAAATTATTTTTAAACTAAACGTGGGACTTTCAGATCAGCTACTATGTGATTGTTAAAATGTCAGGAATCCAGAATACAAACTGGCACAGGACTGCAAGTGCTCATGTCTGAACATTTTTTCTTAAAAAGAGGCATGACACTATAGTACCATCATTTCCTATTAATGTTGTTAGTTGGTGCTTGTGTTAGAAATTATTCCTGTCTTTACAGTACATCATAAAATCATTTTTAAAAAATCAATTACTGAGCTTAGAGTTTAAAAAGTTCCTTCCTTTGCTGGTTGTGAAAAACAGCAAAATATTGTATCAGTCTGTAAAGCATTTATTGAAAACCAAGGGTGGCAAATTTATGTTAATTCTTTCATATCTCTTCTGTAACGAACGTTTCAGATGCTCAAGTATTTAAGGGTTGTATGCTTTGTCATATGCTGGTTCCCTGTTATTCTTGCGGTATGATTTCTTCACTTCAAAATGAGGGGAAAATCAATTTATGACATCCAGAAAATTAAAGTAGCTTCATTTTGGTTGCTTAGGTTATAGTAAATAGATAGCACAGAATAGCATGGTTTAAAGAGATAAATGTCAGGAGCGGTTTCTAAAGTAGACATTCAGACTTTTGGATTAATGGGATAGAAGGCCAATAATTGCATGGATTTCAGTAAGCTGGAAAGAGATGGCATTCCTGTGGTGCTGCGGTGATTATTACAACATTTTGAATTCATTGTAACGATGCTGTGCCTTAAGTTCAGTGTTTGCTACTACAGTGGTGGAAGATAGTCAATTTATAAAGATTATAAAAAAGGTGCATTGACCTTCTTTAAAAATACGTATATTTTCTGAATGGTGTGCAAGATAAATGCTTCAAGAGCGATTTAGCCTTAATGACTTGGTTCCCTGCACTTTTTAGGGTCCTCCCGATTTTCAGCAGAACGCTCCTGGCCCTGTACCTACCAGCTTCAATCAAGCCCCCAGACTCTCCCTGCAGGATCAGTGGAGAGGGCCCCCACCTCCTTTGCCCCCACCGCCTCCGCAGGACAGAGAGCCATTCTTCATGGGAGGTAAGCTCCTCACACAGCCAGGTCTCAGCAGAGGGCACCGATAGACCTTAGCGTAAACCAAAGAATTGGGATGTTTTTCTTGGCCAGTCTGGAAGGAGAGGAGTCCAGCTATCTGAAGATCCGTGTTTACTGATTAGACACAAATTCTTAAGGTAGTATAGCTCTTGATTTAGGTCTCACCTGTAAACAATCAATGCTGTGTTTGTCATTATTGTTTCTGTTGTTGCTGAGAAATTATATCAGGAGAAATTGTGAAAAAGGGTAAACCTGAGCCTGAGAATAAGCTAAATATGAGGATAAGCTTAAGTATGCTGTTGACAAAAATAGTGAAGCTTTCACAAGTACATTAAGCATATTCCCATATAACTTATGGAATTTAAATTCTAAATTTGTGGCTTCTAAATATATTTGTGTGGTTAGTTAATGATGATGACTGCTTCCAAATGAAATGAAATGAAATGGAAGCCCTAACTGAAAATCCCCTCTTTCTGAATTCCACTGAACTGATGCTTTGATTACAGAGATTACCTAATTGTGTGGTGTTGACTAGTTACCGACTGAGAACGTGAGCTGTGGTCTTACTTTGAAATCGGTACCTGGGTTGTTAATCTGGGGCCTAGTGGGCCACTCTGGACTGAGCAGATCTCTCTCCACTCACCCAGGACCCATAGGGTGGCACTATAATCAAAGCTTTCCTTTTCAGGAACACCTGGACAGTCTAAGCAGCTGTGGTAGGTAGGATTCAAAGCACATACAGCAGCATTCATGCCTTGGATGCAAAATGTCCCAGCTTCAGCACTGGCATCCATGTGAAAATATCAGGAAGATGGTGAATAGATCTCTTCCTGCAGCCCTGGGGATGCGCTGGCAGTCAGAGTAGACAAAACTAGACTATTTGGACAAATAATGCTGTCTATTGATGACAGCTAGGTAGCTTTTATCTATGGTGAAAGGGGAAGGCAGGTCAATGCCCTAAAATTTGGTTTACACAAGCAGGTTGGTGTCATTAATGCTTCTGATTTTTTTTTTAACAGAGCCAAGATTTCCCAACCACCACCTGTTTGAGCAGCGGAGCCCCCCTCCACCACCACCACCGCCGCTTCTCAACAATACCCATCCTGTTCCCAGCCCAAATCCTCTTGCTTTCAACCAGCCTGGACCAGGTTTTAATCAGCAGGGCCAACAGCCCATATTTCCTAGGGAGAGGATGGTGAGACCGAACCTTCAGCCGCAGGGCCCAGTGGGCGTCCTTCACTTCAGCCAACCCGGAGCCGCAAATGCACGGCCCTTCCTCCCTCCCAGGCAGTCCTTCCTGCAGCTCCCGGGGCAGCCATTTTTAACAACGCTCACCCAACCCAACATGCAGGTATGAAACCAGAGAGAGCATTTGGAAAGGTTCTGCAAGAGTGGTTAATCCTTAGCATCCAATTCCTGCCATTTTGTGAGCTTCGTTATTTGGTCAGTGGTAGATACGGGCATGAACCTCTGGCTTGAATGATTCATGCCGGTTCATTTGATATCCAAACAGATCCTTGGTGCTTCCCAGTCTTGTGGACGCACACTCTATGGGACACTGCCTCTGAGTGGGTGCACCAGAGGAGATGGGATTGGGAAGCACCAGACACCTGTTTGGACAAAAAACGAACTGCTGAAGCAGTCGTTTGTGCCATATATACATTATCTCTGCTATCCCTCAATTGCTGTAAAAAGGATGATATTTGTGTTTTCTAAAGCATTGTGTTTTCTAAAGCATTGGAATGCATGCCCTGTTTTTTTTTCGTTTTTTTCGTTTTTGCAGTGCCTCTTTAATCTCCAGCCCTCAAGGAGACCTCAAATATCTCAGCAGCTTCAGGTGAAGGAGCGCACCCCCCACTCCCCAAATCAGCCTTTCTGGCTCTGCTCCTGTGATCCTTTGTGCAAGATGTTTGCCTTCACCCTTGGCCATTCTTACAGAGCTTCAATCCCCCATCCCACCCTTTTTTTTCCTTTAGCAGAACGTTGTGTAAACCTTTGAAAAACTGAACCTCAATTTGAGAAGCCGAATTAAAATGTTTAATGTTTGGATTGATGTTGCAAATATAGATGAAATTTAAATGTGCCTTTATTGCTGTGCCAAGCATGAAAACATGTTTTCCCTTGTGCCTGGTGCTAATTGAATTAGGAGGGTTAGTGGCAACTTTATATCAGCATAGTGGTTCAAAGTGAAGATATTAAACTGCTTTGATTTTTTTCCAAAGCTGTTCACAGCTAATGAGATTAGAAAAGTTTGTAATGTGACATTTTGTTCAATATTCCATGGTTTCCTAAATTGATTTACTCCAGAAGAAATATGAAAATAATCTATTGTTTAAAAACAAGTTTCCTGTATAGCGAATAGATGAAGTGTGCCTCTAGAAAACACACATTGGAGTCAACAACTAGGATTAGAGCACCCTCTGCTGGCACACTTGCTTTCCATGTGATGTTGCTAATAAATGTACAGATGCACCACACAAATACAGTGGATCCTCGACTTACAGACGGCTCCACTTATTTATTTATTTATTTATTTATTGGACTTATATACCGCCCCATAGCGCTACAAGCACTCTCCGGGCGGTTTACAATTTTAATTATAAAGGCTACACATTGCCCCCCCAGCAAGCTGGGTACTCATTTTACCGACCTCGGAAGGATGGAAGGCTGAGTCAACCTTGAGCCGGCTACCTGGGATTTGAACCCCAGGTCGTGAGCACAGTTTTAGCTGCAGTACAGCGTTTTAACCACTGCGCCACTTACAGACTTTTTCAGTTACAGACTCCTGTGGCAGCAAAATTTAGATCTAACTTGCAGCCAGAGAATCGACCTACAGACCGGGAAAAAACCAAAATGGAACAAAACCGGAACAAAAACAGCCGGTTACGGATTAATCGGTTTTCAATGCATTGTAGGTCAATGGAGCCTCGACCTACAGACTTTTTGACCTGCAGCCACCGTTCCAATACGGATAAATTCCGTAAGTCGAGGGTCCACTGTACTTTCTCTGAAGCTATTTTTTTTTTAAAGTTTACACTTCAGTAATCATATAGAACATCCAGAGACACTCAGTTTTTAAGAAAATGAAGAGTGATATTGCCAAGTCTTTGGGTTTGAGTCCACATCTGAATCTTTGGTACTAATCCCAAGCCCATATTAAAAATAATCTTTTTCCCTCCAGAAAAAAGGGAGGAGTAGGTGGGTCCTGAGTTCCAGGTCGAGTTGGAGTCATTTTTTGGGGGGGAAAGCAGTAGTATGGGCCAAGTATGAGCCAAGTCACTGGTGCAACTTATGTCCGACTTGACTGAAAGTCCCACGACCGAAGTCCCCATCCCTGAAAATAGAATTGTGCGGTGTTTTTAATACCAGCTGCTTTGCTAATACTGGTCATGGTGGCATGTGGCGTGTTGGTAGCTGACCTACAGAGGAGCCTTTGTGAACGGCAGTTTTCTTCGTTTCTGACATGTGTGTCTTCCCTTAACCATGAACAGGGTGCCTTGCATCCTCCTTTGCAGCAACACCAACACCAACAGCATCAGCAGCACCCGCCCCCGCCGCCACAGCATCAGCAGCACCCGCAGCCTCAGCAGCAGCACCCACAGCATCCCCAGCCACCCCAGCAGCATCACCAGCAACACCAGTCGCATCAGCAGCAGCATCACCTTCTTGCTGTGCCTCCCCAGCCTCTGATCCCGGTGGCCCCGTCCCAGTTCAGACCTCATATGCAAACATCACAGCAACAGCCAAGTGGCAACCGGATGCAGTGTCAGCAGCGGCAAGGTCTGGTAAAAGCCAGGCATGTAAGTGTAATTAAAATAGTTATAAGCTGGGGCATGTATTGGTTGAAGACAAAACTGCCTGGGAATTTGCAGTTTAAAATGAATCACTACTTGCCTGGCTTGCTCTTAACTTTACCCTACTTTTTCCTCGTGTATGGAACAATGAGGGAGTAATTACCTTTTTACTTTGTTGACCTGAGTCTTCCCCATCCTGCACAGTGCTGTTATTCCCATTTCCAGTCTCCTGAGCTGTATTTGTTTGCCATATATTCCAGAGAGCAGGGCAGCATCCAGAAGAAGTAGGGAATACATATACAGTGGTGCCTCACAAGACTAATTTAATTCGTTTCGCGGTTAATGTTGTCTTGCAAAAAATTCGTCTTGCGAAACGTGTTTTCCCATAGGAATGCATTGAAATCTATTTAATGCGTTCCTATGGGCAAAAAAAGTCAAATTTGGTTTACAAAGGGTTTATAAAGTGCTCTTTAAAGCCATACATATTGTAAAGATGATTTCAAAAATTTCAATCAAAAAACTTTTAACTTTTAAAACATAATAGAAAAACATTTAAAAATCGGCAAACCTGAGGCAGGAACAAAAAAATGGAAGCAAAAAAAAAAAGCAAAGTGTGCTGCATATATACCGCCCCATAGTGCTTCAAGCACTCCCTGGGTGGTTTACAAGTTAATTATGCAGGCTATACATTGCCTCCCCAGCGAGCTGGGTACTCATTTTACCGACCTCGGAAGGATAGAAGGCTGAGTCAACCTTGAGCCACTACCTGGGATTGAACCCCAGGTCGTGAGCACAGTTTTGGCTGCAGTACAGCAGTTTAACCACTGTGCCATGAGGCTGTTCATTCGTCTTGTGAAGCACGGACATAGGAACATTTGTCTTGCGAGTCATCAACCCCCATTGCCAAAACCATTTGTCTTGCGAGTTTTTTGGCCTGCGAGGCATTTGTCTTGCGAGGCACCACTGTACTTTGTATACAGTGATATTTAGCAGGGCTTTTTCGTATCTCCTATAGCTAATGTTTCTCCACACTAGCCCTTATCATTCTTCTCTACTAGAGAAGAGTCTTGATGTTGCCTGTGAGAAATACAGAGCAATCTTGTCAGCATAGAGCTGCACAAAGGAGCAGAGAATAAATTTTCTACCCATCCTGTCACAGTGTCTGTAATACTTTATTCATTCATTCATTCATTCATTCAACTCATTCAACTCAGCAAGTCACCTGGTAGCCAGAACTCTCAAGGTATCATATAATACAGTAGTAGCATGTTGCCAAGTTGATTCTAACTTACGGTGACTCTTTCTAGGGTTTTTGAGGTAGAGAATACATAGAAGTAGTTTACCATTCTTCTGGGGGCACCTTAGGATACTGCAGCTTGCACATTGATCACACTGGTTGGCTTTTCTCCCAGGAAGTACCATGGGGAATCAAACTCTCAACCTTTCGCTCTGCAGCTGAATACCTCAAACTGCTGAGCTATCTAGCCAGCTAGGTTTGTATACATAGATGAAACATAAGCTAAACAAAATGGCAGCAGGGACACAGAGATTAAAGGGTAGATAATTAAAGGCAGCATGTGCTTGAATTTCTTCTTCTTTTCCAAAAAAATATTCAGCCAGGAAGAAAAGGTTCTAAACCACATCTTTAAAATACAGCTAACAAAACAGCTAAAAAAGCTTGGCACTGAAGCCAACAAGATAGCCACTCAGTGGACTTCTGGGAATTTCCGTTCCATAAGGTGCTGGGAAGAGACTCATTGAGAAAACCTACTCATAGTAGCACCTGCTGAATCTCAGGGCAGGGCATTCAGAGCAGGGGCTTTGATGATCATTTCAGGGCTCAGGTCAGAGTAGGGGACCATGGCCCGCACATCTGAATATGTTCAGGCAAGTCCAATTAAGCCCAGAAACAAATCAGCAGCCGGGCCAGGTTATCACCATCCAAGGTTGTAGATGGCATGACACCCCTAAGTTGGACAAAGATGTTCTGCATTGTAGACATTCTTGTGATAGAGTTGAATCCTCAGTTACCCCTAGGTTGTGAATATGATTGCCTTACAGCTTCCCACAATCTGGCTCTGCCGAAGTATGTTTGAGTGCAATCTTGCCCTCGAATGCCAGCACATCCATTACCCATGCTGTTCCTGGATAGGAATTATAACTAGACATATCTGACAGTTTGGGGCATTCAGCTTTAGTGGGGCTCCATCTTGCTTGAATTAACTTGTTCACTGGCGCTTATCCCACTCCCATACAACAACTAAGCACTTGCAAAGTACTTCTTTTATTTCACCTTGATCTGGTGTGTGTGTGGGGGGGGGGGTAAAGAGTTTTATATCTATATCATACTGGTGGTGTGCACTCTAAATCTCAGTGGTTTCATTTTGATGTTAAATAGAATGGGTACAAGACAGAATTTTGCAAAGACCCAAAGCAGAAGTACCAGATAGGCAGAGTAGAAAATCTTTCAGCACCACTTCTGTGAAAGAGTGTTCCATATATGAGCACATCTTCATCCCACTAAAGACATTTCAGTGCTAATCCCAAGCGTAACTCTTGATTAGATTGGATCAAGAAAATTAGTTTCATCCCTGAGTGATTCTAGGTGTGAGGCACAACAAGGAAAAGGATTATACATTTGTTTATTGTTATCAGGATAATCTGCTTATCATGAGGTCTAGTTAAAATCACAAGGAGTCTTGTGGCACAGTAGTTGAACTGCGGTACTCTAGTGAAGACTCTGCTTACAAACTGAGTTTGATCCTGGGCTCAGGGAGCTGGCTTGAGTTGACTCAAGCTTCCATCCTTCTGAGGTCAGTAAATTGAGTATTCAGCTTGCTGAGGGGAGGGGCAATGTGTAGCCTGCATAATTAAATCATAGACTGCCCTATTGGGTGGTATATAAGCAGCATACTTTGCTTTGCTTTTAGTGATTCTGCCCCCCCGCCCCCCAGTTGTTTGCATTACCACCTCTAAGAAGGCTGCAGCTACTCTCTTAAGGAAATATTTATAACTTCTGGGACATAGCTAGTTTCCTCATTCAACTAGAGGTACTCGGCTGTGAATGGCGAGGTTTAATGAAATACGTAGTTGTCCGCACGCCACTAAGCATGGTGTCTCTACCCTTGAGCCTCAGAATGTGAAAATCATCTTGTAATATCCAAATGGATAGCATTGTGAACACCTTCACAGTCTGAGTGGCACAAAGTGCAGAGTTTGAGTCATAACCGATAAGAGTGAGATTTTTCAACATTTCTAGCTTAAGGTTTGACAACACGTGGCACAGGGAGTGCCTCTCTTTGCTGCTGCTGGCGAAAGAAGGCATGGTTACCTTTGAAAACAGGTTATGCAGAGAACGTGCACCATGTTTTGAAAGGAAATCCTCTTTTGGCTTGCTGGCAGTGGGATATGACCCACAGTGGTTCTAGGAAAAGGGCAATTGGCCCCTGTCTCTACAGACATTAACCCGCCATGTCTCGATTCACAAGGGGCACCTTGATAATGGCCAGGCAAGTGATTTTTTTTCCAGCTCTGCCTTGTATTCCTGATAGGTACTGCTTTAGCCGTGTGATGCAAAGGTAGTCCTAGCCTTAGGGATTCATGGTCCAGACAAGACAGGCAAAAGTATGGAGGGAAAAAATGGTCTGTAAGCTGTGGTGCTAGAGTACAACAGGTCAATAGGCAGTGAAGGAAAGAAGAGGTTTTAGTCAAGGAGAGGTTTTCCATATGGGTTGTGTGGAAGGATTTTATATAAATGAGATTCAAGTTGTGAAGGACTCCATCATGACTGCTTAGGGAAGATCATGTCTGGAGGTAAGGTTGATTATATGCATCCATCTCTTGTCACCAGTCTTGTAACCTTCCAGGAAAAAAAACATTTGTTGCTTTTTCTTAGTTGTTTCTTCTCTGCTAGAAGTCATCAAATTGGTTACTACTAGTCTCTTTTTTAAAAAAAGTTTTTTCCTTCTTCTTGAGAGCTCTCAGCAGGTTGGGTCGATATCTTCACTTGTACAATATGAATTTACTGATGGTAGAAAGATACTTTTTCCTGACCCCCAGCCTGGTTATGAGTTGTGAGTCTTCCTTTGGAAAAGTCGCATTTTGCTTAGTTGATCCAGGCCTGTTTTTATAACCATTAGCATGTCAAAGAAGAATTAGATCTATAAATGTTACTGAAACAACTTTAAAAATATATAGAACATCAGGAGTAACACTAGTGTCATGTTTTGTTCTCTGTGATATTTCAGCTGGGTTAACAGCTCGCAGATTGCATGTTTTTCCCAAAGCCTTTTTTTCCGGTAGCCTTTTGAAGCATCTACAAAAACCATGGAGTTGGGAAAAAAATGTTTAAAGGAAGCACTTTGCTTCCTTTAAAAAGCTTGATGATATTGGTCACAAATGAGGAAAACCTGTTTAAAGCCAGTGGATGCTGGCCTTAAATGCCCCCCCCCTCCTGTTTGCTGCTGAATTTTGGCAGCAAGTACAGCCTGTGGTGGGTCGTGGGAGGACAGAGTGAGCCCTTGATCCTCCAAAGTCACCTCTCTCTATTGTAGTCGACATACTAAGAATTGAAAGTATAATTTTATTCCAAAACTCATTTTTTTCAGAACATGCCAAACCAAAACATGGCAAAGCGTCCAAACCAGCAGCTCCCACCACCTGCCCAAAGGAATAGTAACTTGCGTGAATTACCAATAGCACCATTGCATGCTATTGAGGCTGCGAACAACCGACGAACCTCAGCCCCTGCTGCTCAAGTGAAACCCATCACCAGCACCACCCCAGCTGTAAGGCCGGTTCCCAGCATCAGGAACCAACAGGGGAAGGTTGAAGCCAAACCTAGGGCTGTTACTCCCGTGGCACAGCAGCCTAAAGTGGAGGTTAAATCGGAGCCGGAGGTAAGAGGAAAAATCACTTTTGTAGCATGTAAGTCAGTGTCATTGTTCTCGCTCAGCATTCTTGGTGGTTTGTATCCGTTTATGCATAGTGTGTACGTTTTACTTGAATGAACAGTGGGGGACAGGTGTCTTAATGAACTTTGGGAAACGTTGTTAGCAGCAATTACTAAAAGATTTATAACCGGGTTTTGGACTTGTGGCACATATATAGTGAATATTTAAGTGTAATGATCTATTCCATACCAGTAAAACCCATTCTGTCAATCCCATAATTAAAATAGTATCAGATCAGCTGAAATTGTGAGCAAAGTAAATGGAAAAAAAGAAAAGGTTTATCATTTGTACAGATTGGAGGAAAATCAGATGGTGGGAAATTCCACATATCAGGCCTTGTCAGTTCTAGAGTTTTGAACTGGACTCCTGTTCCCAGTTGTCTCCACCTCCCCTGCACAACACACACCATGTATATTTAATTCCATCTCCTCATCTCTCCCCCCCCCCACCTCAGCTGTCTTCACATTTTCCTTGGGTCATGCCTACCACATTGGGAAACAGTACTGTAAAAGATTAATCTGTGTTTCTCTTACTGATGGCTGTGATCATCAAATTATAGTAATAATGGGTTAGGATGCTAACCTCCTGTAAACTCAAAATATTACTCTCATGGTAGAGTATGCTGTTGGAGTTTATGATGTTTACAAAATATAAGATGGCCGTCATTTTCATATGAACAACGTCATTTCTACTACATATGATGTCACTCCATATTTGTTTATATTAATTCACTTCCACCTAAAACTAGCACACACATGAATGAATTTCTTCAAAGCAATGTTATCATTTCAATGACCTTGTTCTCAGGCAGGCTGGAAACAGCTTGTAGTTTCAAAATCAACAAAAAACAAGCTGTGCTTTTAAATCACACTCAATTTTTCTTGCACCCCCATAATCATTTTAACATCTTATAAATTCAGATTTTCATTTCTTGATGTACTGTTGCAGAGCAAGCAGCAATTTATCATTCCAGAATGCCACAATTAAATCCACTTCCTCATAAACCCGTCAGTATCCACACTTGTATTCCTTTTGAATCCTCAGATTATTGTCACAGAGAATTTAATTTGTCTTCTAGAGTGAAGCAAGCATGAGATAAAAAGTTTGGAAATTTTCTGTGAGAGAACCTTTGGGGTGGAGAGGTGTATTCAAATCCAGCTTTGAATATACCTCTCCACCAGGTGCCCTCTAGATGTGTTGAACTTTAGCTCCCATCATCCCCACTTACCATAGTTATACTATCTATATAAAAATATTAGGTGTAGTCAAACACATCTGGAGGGTGCCTGCTCTAGTTTGAGGGATTGGGAGGATGTCCTCCAGATATTATTTGACCGCATCTCCAAAGAGCCCTGAATAGTATAGTGGGCCTGAAAGAATTCTTAGCGCAACAGTATCAGGACAGCTACACATCCTCTATTCTTGCTATAATGTTTGTCCTTTTACTTCTTATATGTATCACCCACAGTACAGTAATAGGTTACCCAACAGAAACAAACAAAAAATAGGTTACTCCTCCATCTCTCATCTCTGTTCAGACCGGTTGTCTTTTCTCTCTTCCTGAAGTATTTTTACAACAGGACTATAAAACAAACATAGGCCTAATTAGTGCATGTAATCAATGAACATTTAGAATGTGAAGCTGGTATTTCATATATTTTCGTTTCATTCTGTCTCTTAATGTCTGATGAAGTGGACATGTCCACAAAAACTTACATTAAAATGTAGTGTTTAGTCTTTAAGATGTCACATGTTTTTGTCTTTTTTTTGTTTGGATTTTGCCTGATATGCCAACAAAAACAGTAGGCCTTCCATTTGAAGGTTTTTACAAAATTCTCTCATAGATATATTTAAGAAACATAAGGAGCTAAATTATTTGTGCTAAAGCCATAAAGTTTCATCGTACAGAAAGATTAAACTATTGTGTTACTTCAGATAGAGCTCAATCTGTTTTACTAGTAAAATGTGTGTCCTTTCAAAGCTTGCTAACTGAGGAGTGGCTCTAGAAAGCAGCTTTTCTGCTGATTCTTGTGAGCTCTCAAACCTTATACGGATGTATTTTTCTGCCAGAGTTTTAGGTTTTCTGGAAAGGTTATTTGTCACACAAAAGGGTATAATACTTTCAGAAAAGCTTGAGGCTGGAATATTAAAGCCATTCCTGATATACCATTAATATTCCACCACTGCATTTGGCAACATTTTAATTCCGAAGAGAGTGCATGAGTTCAAGGTCAGAGAGATTGACTTGTGCTGTTCATTATAACCAATTATTGTGTGACAAATGAGTTTCAGATCAGGCTGAAAATTCTGTAAGAAAAATCAATAGTTCTAATCAGGGCCTTTCAGGTCATTTACCACCCTACCTTTTGTTAGTTTGTCAGAAAAGAGCAAGATAAAACCTGTGTGACACTGGGCTGCCTCTGTATTGTTGCTGCTTCCATTTGAAACAATATTTGAAGATCTTGAATTATATTAATAGTTTAATTGGTTTCAGCAACTTTTAAATGAGTTCTGAGCTTCAGTTTCAGCATTCAGATTTCTTATTTCTGTGAAGTCCAAAGTAGAGTTACATATTATTGGACTCTGTCTAGCTTGGTTAATTAATAACTAATAAACGTTTGCTGGTTGCCCGCTGTGATATATATACAGTGGTGCCTCGCACAGCGAGGTTAATCCGTTCCGGATTAACCCTCGCTGTGTGAAAGCATCGTTGAACGGGGCAAGAAAACCAATTGGAACGCATTAAACAGTGTTTAATGCGTTCCAATTGGGCTGAATACTCACTGTTCAACGATGTTTCCAGGCGGCTGGCAGCCATTTTTGCACCCTCCCCTTGCTGAATGAGGGCGTGAAAATGGCTGCGATCAGCTGTCTGACGGGTCCAAAATGGCCGCCGGAACAGCCGAAATGGCCGGCCGCAGTGTTTTCGCGCCCTTGGTAAGTGAGGGGAGGGCACGAAAACGCTGCGCGCAGCCATTTCGGATGTTCTGGCAGCGTTTTCGCGCCCTCCCCTCGTTTACCAAGGGCGCGAAAACGCGCGCGGCCATTTTGGGGTCACGTGGCGGCCATTTTGGACCCACCGACCACCTGATCGGCGGGTCGCAAAGCGAAGGTCGGTAAGCGAACTGCTTACCGACCTTCGCTCTGTGAATTGTGCCCTATCCAGGTGCCGTTTTGCGATCGCTTTTGCGATTGCAAAAACGGCACCGTTGCGCGGATTCGTCGCTCTACGGAGCGTCCATTCTGCGAGGCACCACTGTAAATGCCAATTTTTGCAAACCTATATAGGAGCTACTGCCCCATAACCTCTTTTTCCCACCCCTTCTTTGTTTTGTTGGTATGCCATAGTTCCCAGATGAAGATGAAGAGACCAGACTTTATCGCTTGAAGATAGAGGAGCAGAAGCGTCTGAGGGAAGAGATCCTGAAACAGAAGGAGCTCAGGCGGCAACTTCAGGCTGGGGCCCGAAAGAGAGAGTTGCTTGAAAGACTTGCTCAACAGCAGCAACAGCAGCAGCAGCAGCAGCAGCAGCAGCAGCAGCAGCAACAACAACAACAACAACAACATCAACAACAACAACAACAACAGCATGGCCCTTCTAGGCAACAGCAGGAGGAGGACACTTCCTCATCATCCACCAATGGAAGCCCACTGCTGCCTCTTCCTGGTGCCCCACCCCGCCAAAATGTGAAATGCAGGCTAATGGTTAAAAAACAGGACTCAGTAGCTCCGAATCCACCCACTCCTCAGCTTAAGCCTGCAAACCTTCCACAGGCTGGAGATAATGCACAGTTTCAAGGACAGCAAATAAAAACAGTAAAGCAGCTAAGACAGACTAGGGCAATGCCTGAAAATGAACTCCAGCTGCCTTATAAAGGGTTTCAAATAAAGCCTGCTGGAACACACTTGAACCCATCTCAGATTGCTCGGGTGGCATCCGTACAAAGCCAACCTCAGGAACTGAAGCCTGGGGTGAAAAGAACTGTCATGCAGCGGGCAAACAGTGGTAGTGGAGATGGGCCCCATGTTGGCACCAAAGTCAGGGTGATTAAATTGTCAGGAGGGGTAAGTTACCAGGCTTGTCTGTCTGTCGTTTTTGTGTGGCTTGTTTGTGGTCTGCGTCTGTCTTATTGGTGCTGTTGGCAAAACCTAAAAGAAACTGACATTGGAAATAATAGATTTTGCAGAATTCACCTTTCAGATCTTTCCCTGCTGATTTTCAACTGGTGTAGTGGATAAGGGTATATGTAGCTATTTTTGTGACTCACCAGAACCCATAGATTGTACTTTTTCCTGCATTGGAATCTCAGGGGATACCAGTGGTACCCATTACAATATGTCATAAAGTGGCGTGGCAAACACAGCCAACATGAAAGGCAGACCACAGGCTTATTACTTATTAGAAGGCAGCCATGCCTTGGTCTCATTTTGTGTCAAAATTAAAAACTTTGGGTATTAAACTATAATATTAAAAAGGGAACTGATAGCTGTAGTGGACAACCGATCAAACACGTCATGTGTTATGTTCAGAATAAAAGCTCACTCCTCGAGGAAGAAAGATTGTTGTCCAGAATCTAACAGGTAGATAATGACCAGAACATTGATTTCTGTTTAGCCAGGCTTAGGTGAAAATCTAAGAACTGTGTAAAAGTTTTAGGATGCAAATATAAGAAAAATGTTGGCAAATTGGAGAATAATCCCTATTTAAAGGAAGGGAACAAACTCTATATACATTCCTTCTAGACCAACAGTGGTATACAAATAAAAGTAGTAAGTAATAAAAAGGAACAATTCACTATGCACAGGATTTTGCAGGAGCAAAGGTTAAGAGATGAGTGTATCTAGTATATGCACAGAAAAAGAGATAGTTGAAATGCTAAAAAAAAGACAAGGAACAGTCATTGTGTTTTGCTAGCAGGATGAAAAAATTGATGTAAGGGCAAGTCATCTTCCATCGCACCCTAAAGACAGAAATAGCAAGATTTTGTAAGTGAAAAATTGCTTAGCTGCTAATAGGAAAGGTATATATATCCAAGCTCCAGGAGTAACCACAGATGTTGGTGGTATTACAGCACTCTAAATAGTTCCCAGGAAAGGTTTTAGTGAAGCAGCTAAGCCTTCTCCACATTCTCTACCTAGACATCATACAAAGCAGATTGGATTTGTTTTGTTTTTTTCCAAAATATGCTTGGATTTTTTATTTCAGTATTTTAAGTTTTGACTTTGGCAGTTTAGTTTATGGGCCAAATTGGCATTTGATGAAACCAATTGGCGAGTGAAGTAAGAGCAGAGTATGTGTTGCATCTATCTACCCAAGTAGGCAGTACCTCATGATCTCAATGAACAACTCTCAGTCCAGAATGCATATTGTAACTATCTTGTAGGGTAGAGAAAAGGGAACAGACAGGGCTTCATAAAGAGATAATAGACTAGAGTTGAGGGTTTATCTCATTTACTTACATTATCTTGAGTATGAACAGGCAGAGAATCCAATAGACACCTTTTGATGGCAGACATGGTCCCTAGCCCACTGTTTGGCAAGACACACCTGTCAGTCTTCTGCCTAAAGGGACTTATCTAATCCTGCTGTAGAAATTTTGGGGGAAGATTTCTAAGACAGCTATCAAGGGCTGACCCTTCAGTAAAGACTTAACCAGCTCTGTGGATAATAAAGTGCCATGTTCTCTGTTTACTACTCAAAAGAGCTGCACTGTAAACACTTAGGAAATGGGTTAAATGGTCTAAAGTTTATTTTGGTTGTGTGTGTGTGTATTTTTCTCACGGAAAAAAATAATTACTAATGCATTTCACTTTCTCTGCAATTATGGTTAAGCTGGTGGGATTCAGATGGGAAAGGTGTTTTAAGGTGTGGAGTGGTTATTTAAGATGCTGCTCCCTGCTAACTATGGCTTAATTATACCAGTAGTTCAGCAGTGTGAGTAAGAAGCTTAGAGAGGCTGTAGAAATTATTTCCTTGGAGACTGTCATGCAAGGGCTGGACAAGTATTTGTGGGGCGGTTGATGTATGGAGAATGAAATATAGAGAGGTCTTACGCACAGCAGAGGTATCTGCATGAAATCTGATCTTCCTTCAAGGTTTTTTTTTGGGGGGGGTGGCTGCAGTGTTTCCCACTGCTAAAGAGGCAAGTTGCTATTTAAATTGCAGATTGGCATGCCTCCTTGGCAGGGTGAGCTGCTCTGGCAGAACTTCAAAGCGAGCTCTGGCTGTGTGCATGGTCCCGTTCTTCCCACACACAGAACTACGTTGGATCGAGGCCAAAGGTTCCTGCGTTAGTGTGGAGAGTGTGAATAAATTCCAGCTCTAATTATAACAATCCTTTCAGGAATCCCTCTGGCATAAGGATTTGGAAAGGCTTATTTCCTTTATCGGCAGTAATACCTGTATCCTGTTCATTTTCACCTGTTCAGACTTGGTGGTTCTTTCAATCCTATATGCCAGTACAAGACATTTTCAGAGCCAATTGCAATTCGCTAGTTGAACAGGTGCAGGCAGGCTTGTTTCTAACTGTGTCCCTGTTCACAGCAGGCAACTGGACATTTTACTGGGCAGATAAATTGTTAGAAGCCTGTCCGAGGGTTCTCTCGCTCACGGAGTGCTGTCCACGTTTCCCTACTAGATCTGCTGGTGGTGAAACCCCCTCCTGTGCGCTTAGGATAAAAATTAAGAGAGTTGGCAGTAGAGGAGAGAAGCATTCATTTCTTCAGCATACTGTGCTTCTATTTTAAACCTTTCTGCATGTCCAGCCTAGGAACATGGTGGAGTGTTGGCTAAGGTATGCCTTTAGTAACAGCAGTCCTGGTTTCTGTGTCTTGGATACACAGAAATGGAACTTCACTGCCTTGCCACATTAGGCACAGAAACGTCATTAAGCTGGAGACAAAGAGCGGGGATCTCATGTCTGTGCGACCATCCCACTGAACCTCTAAGCAAAAGGTTCAGATCAGGTGGCAGGAGTGACTCCATCTCTGCCAGTCAGCTGTGTTCCGTGTGCTAGAAATGCAAGAGGTAGAGCCTCTTCCTTTATGCTCAACACAAAAGCTGAGCCAGGTGGTAGAGAGGTTTCTGGTCTGCAAAATGTGCTCCTCATCTGGTTCTTGCTTGTAAAGGAGAGCTATTGAGAGGGCGATAATAGTAGCCAATTTACTGGAAAAAACAGGCAGTGGGCAGAATAAAAAAGACAGTCTGCAGACAAGTAACTTTTGTGAAATAGCATGCAACAGTTGGCTATGTCTGCATTAGTAATGGTTCAGTTTGAATATTTTCCAAAGGACCTTCTGTGAGTTCTTCTAACCTTCCAAGTAACAGAAGAGCAGTTTTCCTGTACAGACACTTACAGAGCAGCCTTTCCCTTTGCATGGTGGAATGTTTCGACCCCCTTCTCCCAAATTAGAGAAAACGGAAAAGTAAGCATAAAAACGGACATCAGAATACTTGATTAAATGTTCAGTAGTTTGTCAAATTGTTATAACTATGTTACTTTGTTCCACATGCTGCACAGAGAAAAGGGGGTGTTGTTGCCAACAGAGGAGGCAGACTGAGCTGTAAGTCTGCCAGAAGCATATGTGAGATAAAGATCATAGGTCAGCCTGGCCAGTTCTGAGTCTTGTGTACAGCAGCTGTGCTTGGTTCCTCTGTGCTGAATCTGTGTGTTCTTCCTTTATTTCAGTGATTTGATTTTCAGTGTGCTGCCCAAATATGTTCTTTGTCAGCTTTGTCATAATTTTGTTTAAACAATAAGTTGATTTTCCTGTGTTGCCACACTTTCTTCAATGTCCTTAACTACCAACCATTTAAAGATGTTCTGCTTTATTTTGATTCAGACCCTTTAAGAAGAATAGCAGTGTTGGAGATGCTGAAGACATTATTCAGCACAGCTGCATTCTTCAGTCTTATGCACAGTTTACAGTAGACTGCAGTATTTGATAGTTAGAGCACGTTCTCTGATTACTGTTTTCAGAAGTGCACCGTCGTCATACAACTGACTTATCCATTGGAAGTGTGTTCTATAATGCAAGCCTAATTCACATTCATTAGCTATGTAATTTTCCCAGCAATAGCACAGAATGTCAGGAGTTGCAGGCCTGAGGGATCTCTAGAGCAGCAGTTCCCAACCTTGTGCAGACCAGATGTTCTTGGACTGCAATTCCCAGAATTCTTCACCACCAGCTGTGCTGGCCAGGGTTTCTGGGAGTTGCAGTCCAAGAACACCTGGGTTACACAAGGTTGTGAACCCCTGTTGTAGAAAATAAATGTAGACACACCACTGGAAAAATGTGGAGGGGGGAAAAGAAAAAGAAGCAGCCATGCAAAAACAGAGAACTGCCACCCCCTCAAGTGCTGATTCTTTTCTAAATTGAGTTGTAGATAGTGTTTTTTGCCTTTATTTTCTTGTTTTTTAAATCTGGAATTTGAAGTCGCTTTTGATTTTAACAAATGTTTAAAAAATAATTTTCAGAGGTCCAAATGAGGGTGGTCGTGAAGTTGTTCACCAAAAATCTCCACTCTGTTGCAGACTGTCAGGTGTGGCAATTGCATGCTGTTTCACTTATGGTCACCGGGAAGAACTTAACAACATGTTTGTTTCATAGTATGGGTGAATGAGCACCGTACCTTTGTATTAGCTGGTACAGTACGTGCAGGTGTTCAAGCAGCTTTTACGCAGCAGTCAGGTGTCTTGCTTCTTTGCAAAAATGAAAAATCATTTTCCTACTATGAAGATAGAAAATGTATGCAAATAGTTCTTTTAGCAGCCCTCCTACAGATCACTGAGCCATTGATCTGCAGGATGCTTTGAACATTTGATGCAGAAATGGAGAAAATATCTTTTCCTGTACTGTGTTAGAGAAGAGTACACTACAGAGATTTAGCCAGAATACAGCGCCGTGATATTTGCGTTTCTACCTGTTTGCTACAAATTCCTATTACAAAGATTGAACTATGTAATCAGATTAATAAATGAACAACATCTAGATATTTTAGGAAGAGTTCCCAAATAGATTCTGTTTTAGAAGAGAGGTTCCCCTTATACATCGACATCTATCTGTGTTGCTTCCCCTTTCTTGTCTTTTTCCTCTGGGATGGCAGTATGGGGTGGAGTTAAGGCTTGGAGCATCTTTTGGTGTCACCAGCATCACTTTCTAGAGTATTGGAAGAGAATAAGCCTGATCTACTCACCACCATCAAAGCACTGGGCTTGGGGTAGGTTGTAAGCCTGTAGTTCTGTAGATAGCCTAGGAGAAACTCCGTTGAAATAGGTCTATTTGTCTTAAGAAGTTTATCCAGAAAGCGTAACCTTGTTGCATAACTATTGGTCTTAGGCATTTTTACACAAACTTAACTCAAACTTGCATATAGTTAAAACTACTTTAATCGGTTGATTTTAAATGACACCCTTTCCTCTCTTTTATTTAGGTCCTATATTCAGATACGTGAATTACTCTTAATAAGGCAGTTAAGCTGTGCACAGGCATTCAAAGTGAAAATGCTCCCCCCCCCCATGTGAAAACATCAGTGGCACAACACAGGCAGTCTTACAGGCAGTTTCATGACACACAAGCATTGCCTGCAAGTGCATGAGATTATGTTAGAATAATACAGTGGTGCCCTGCATGACGACGATAATTCGTTCCCCTGAAATCGCTGTGCAGCGAAATCGTCGTCGTGCGAAAACAGTTTCCCCATTGGAATGCATTGAAAACTGGTTAATGCATTCCAGTGGGGAAAATACCTCGTCATCCACCGAAGATCCTCCATAGGGCAGCCATTTTGTGAGCGCCGATCAGCTGTTTTTAATCACTGCCTTCCGAAGCATGGATCCGGAAAACAGCGGGAAGCCATTTTGCGAAGCCGACGATCAGCTGTAAAGATCGTCATGGTGCGAATAAACGGTCCGCGAAGCACGGACCAAATAGTCATGAAGCAGAATTCCCCCATTGAAATGCCTGTTTTGCGAATCACTATAGCGATCGCAGAAAGTCATCGTCCTGCGGTTTCGTTGTTTAGCGGGGTCGTCGTCATGGGGTCACCACTGTAGATAGTTATGGTTCTACTAGAATGTTGATATCTTAACTTTGCCTAGAACATTGCAGAGCATCTCCGGCACCTCTGCTTCCTGGTGAATGGATAGTTGTGCTAGGAAAAGCTGCTCAGAAATATTTTTTTGTGTCTTACCTGCCTCGTGTGGCCTATGTTGGGGCCTCCAGTATCACCATGACAATGACAAAACTTTGGAAATGGTTCTCATTGCTTCCATTCATAATACCACTTGTTTATGTGCTGAATAATAAGATGCTTTTTAGTCGCTGTATCTCAGTGTTTGGGGAAGGGTTCATGTCTTGTGTCCGTTGTTTTTCTGGTTTTCAGTGTGCTTGTAGTTGGAAGTCTTCAACTAAGATGTGACGATTTAGAGAATGGCAGTTCAGATTTTTTGATAAATGTTGCTTTTATTTGGCTTCAATTATTTTCCTAAGTGTGTTTCCTACCTTTTACGTTGTTTGCTAAAGACTGTTCTGTCTGCTGCTTGCTAGGGATGGGATTTAAAAAAAAAAAATCTGGACTGCAAATAACCATCATTCTCCATTCTGGGAATTCAGCCTACTTTACAGACATCTTCCAAACACCTAAAATGATGCGATTTGGAGAAAAGCCTAAATCAAGAGACTTTGAGACTTAGCTAGGCCTGGCTCCACTCAAGATTTCCTGCCCTGGTGCTAGCTGGGACTTTCATTCTGAGCAGGAAGCTTGAGTGGAGGTAAGCCTAGCTAAGCCTCAAAGCCTTCCAGTTCAGCCCCCCCCCCCCCCCCAGTGCATCACATTCAGGTATTTGTGAAGTATCTGTAAGGTAGGTAGAGTGAAGAATGAGCCTTACAAGGGCAAAGCAAGAGTGCTGTTCGTACTCTAATCTTCTTGGGTGCAAAATGAGTGTGAACAGCCTCTTGGAAATGGTGAGCCATTGAGTAAATCGTTGGACCCTCACCACCTTTGAAACTGTCTGTTTTCTGCAGAGTTTCATTGTATTTTGTACCTGGTGCTGCATCATTGTCATATGCTATCAAGTCACGACCTGTGGCAACTCTTTCTAGGGTTTTCTAGTGTAGAGTACCTAGAAATACTTTACCATTGCTTTATTTGGATGTGTGTTTATATATATACATACATCGGAGGTACTTTTCCCCACCAATGGGCGGTGTTGCATTTTTCCCTGTTGTACTGTTGGATGACAATCTTGCAACTGAACATTTACGCAAGTACTGTATTAAAACACTAGGAATACAGGTTCCATGCAGTTTTAGCTGCAATGTCTCACTCCTAGGCCAGGTAAGAAACTGCTTTCAGATCACTTTTCCTGCTTAGTTTCTTTTTGTCCCTGGCCATTCCTTTCTTCACATCCCTGGCATCCTTTTTTCTCTAAGCGTATATAACCTAGTACACTGCTGTTTCCCTGCTGCCACTTAATCTACATTCGGTAATTAAAACCAGGACTTCACAAGGAGGATTACAGAGAAAGTGTAATATAGAGGGGAGCATCCTTGGCTGACCTTGTCCACCCACCAAAAGCAAGCAACCTCTGACAGATCACCCCCAAGGGAATGTGGCCCTCAGCCGTATTACAGCGATTGCCCACCCCAAACGAGGCAGGCTGTTGTCACTAACTGGGACTTGCAGCTGACAACTGATTAATCTGTCTTCTTTTCCTTTTAAATGCACACTTTTAAATGTGAGCACTGACTTTAACAGAGGAGAATTCTTTACACCTCCACCACCTAAATGTAATAGCAGATGACTAGGAAGGCAGTTAATGAGGAGGTATGCTGAGGTGGTAGAATGGGCTCATCTCCTCCAGCCTGCAAGCTTGGTATCATATTTATGCAAGCTGCTGTCCTGTATAATCATAAAGCAAGTGGAAGCGAAGGCAACCAGCTACTTTTCTCCAGGGGCATGTTTATAGGAAAGGGAGCATTTAGCAGTAGTATTCTGCCTTCCCCCCCAAACTGTCTGAAATGGTATCATACTCTTTCAGTTTCATTTAACTCAGGCATAAATGTTGGTCCATGTTCCCTTGAAGAAAGTTAATCACTACTAATATAACTCAAGCAAGTTAAGTGTCTGATTGCCGAGCAAGAGATTGGAGGTAAGATTCCCCACTGTGCCTCCTGGGAGAATAGCCAGCTTGTATAGCCTTGGGTAAGCTGCATAGTCCTAGAGTGCCTCCAGAAGAAGGGAATAATTTACCTCTTAATCTGCACCCAGGAAATTTTAGTGGGACATGGTGGCACTGCAGGTTAAACCGCAGAAGCCTCTGTGCTGCAAGGTCAGAAGACCTGCAGTCGTAAAATCAAATCCATACGACGGAGTGAGCCCCCATCGCTTGTTCCAGCTCCCGCCAACCTAGCGGTTTGAAAGCATGCAAAATGCAAAAATGCAAGTAGATAAATAGGCACCACCTCGGTGGGAAGGTAAACGGTGTTCCGTGTCTAGTCACGCTGGCCACGTGACCATAGAAGATTGTGTGTGGACAAACACCAGCTCTGCAGGTTGGAAATGGAGATGAGAACTGCCGCCTAGAGTCGGACATGACTGGACAAATTCTCAAAGGGAACCTTTCCCTTTAGGAAACTTTAGAAGGAGGTTGGCATAAGTCAGAGTCGACTTGACAGCATACAGTTATTATTTATTTTCATTTGCGTCCAAGTGGATTTTGTAGAATGTATCACTGTCCATGCTTTGCAAGGTCAGAGCTTCTGTCTTTCAGCTTTTCTATCTCCTAGACCTTCTTCTACTCAGTTTCCCTAAGCTCAGAATCATTCCTGCTTTGCAACCTCTTTGTCCATAGACTGCGTGTGTGCCCACTTTATCTTGTCTTTTGCTTTATTTCATCATAGCTGTAATTCATAGTGTTGATCCTCCTGGTGCACAGACATTAGTGGGAAGATACCTCATGATTTATAGTAAACAGATGACAACCAGTTCTAACCTCAACACAACTACGTAAATATCAGGGATGTTTATATTCTATCAGTGATATGTTGGCTGTGATTTCCTATTTTAACAGAGATTTGGGCTAGATGGCCCTTGGGAACTCTACAGTTCTATGAGTATTTGACTCTGTGAAACAATTATTGCATCTTTCTTTCAAGGAGCTTAGGGTAACGTATATGGCTCTATCCCTTCTCCCATTTACTCTTGGTTTCTTTGTGAGATGGGTTTAAAGTGCACAACTAAAGTGCATTATTAAGCATCATGTCTTCGTAAGGATTTGAACCTGGGCTCTGGCCCATCACTGATTTCTGCACCATACTGACAACCATATAATGTTGCTGCTGAAATCCTAAACTGGCTCTTCCTTTTTTTCTTCCCCTCTACTCTGAAATTCACATAGCATAGAAGCAATATACGGTAACCCAGCAAACATTTCATACTTATTTTAGTAGCATTAAAAGATAACACATACAAGTCAATGTGGCAAGTCAATGCAGCAGTTTCCCTCCTGCAAAAAGGGAAGAAAGTGATGGAGGAAAGGATCAAATTAACTACTGGTTCCTTAAATGGGACTTTATCCTTATAATGAGATTAATATTCTAGTTTTGAGATTTATTGTCATCCCTTTATTTTAAGCTATATAGGTTGGCTTTCTCTCATCCTCAGACTGATGTTAGCAAGTATTTGACCTAATCTTAAAAGCCCTTTTCATGTTATATGTTCAAGGGTCCCCAGGAGTGATCTGTACCTTCCCCAGCAGCCCATTGGGTGAGAAGAAAGAGAGGGAGAGAGGAAGGGGTGACATAAAGAGGGAGAGATAGACGGGAGGCCCTATCCATGGCTGGCTCCAGCCATGGCCACCACCGACAAGCAGCCTCTGGCAGGAAAAGACTGAGGTCATTCACTAGATTGTGCATTTGGTAAACCATTAACTCTTTGGCTTAAATGCAAGCACCAGCTTTATTTATTTATTTATTTATTTATTTATTTATTTATTTATTTATTTATTTATTTATTTATTTATTTATTTATTTATTTATCTATTTATTTATCTATCTATTTATTTATCTATTTATTTATTTTATATCCCGCCTATCTGGTCAGTTAAGACCACACTTTGTCTAAGGAAGCTTTTTACATAAGGTTTATATGTGATGGTAGCTTAGGGACTTGGAAGGCATATTTCCTAAAGATATTGAGAGAATTTAAAGCTGTATCTTTTGGGTTATCATTAGAATGCTATGGAATTATATGTGCTTTAATGTTAACTGTGGTATTCAACGATCTTATATTGCTCTTGGGTGATTTCTCCTTAGCCAAAGACTCACCTCCCTTGCTCAGAGTGACATGTCTAGTTCTCTGTCGTCTGAAAGTGCTAATACCGGACCAAGAACACGTCTTGATTGTCTCTTTGGAGCGTTGCACTCATGGGTCTTATGTACATGGAAAAAAATGTTTTATGTAATTATTGCACCTACGGGTAGTCGTAATGTCTGCGAAAGCTGGAATAAGAACTGGCACAACCATTTTATTTTTTAATTCTAATCTCTGTGAGCTGCTGATGCTGTCTTTGGAGTGACAGGAGTGGTAGAAATGGCGGCATGGGGAAAAAAAAAGAACTTTGCTGCCATCGGGTAGTAATGTTGTTCTCTGAAGGCAAGAATTATTCCAGAAGTGTGTCCATCCCATTCAATACCGACTATTCTGCAAATCTTGATCACTGTATCGTTTGTTTTGTCCTTGCATCTGTATTGCTCTTCTCATGCAATAAAAATGTTAAAGAATTCATATTTTATAGTTCTCTTATTGTGATCTCATAGATCATAACATTGGTTCAGTTTTGCAGAAGGCAACAACTGTTTTTTGAACATGGGTTTTTGTGAGCTCCGCGAGTCCCCACTGGACCACTAGGCATTCCCTCTTCCATCCTTGAATCCATACACTCTCAAATCAATGGGTTGAAACAAAGTGGGGTTTATTGAGCTAGGTGGAGGATGAGCAACCTGCTCGATATATTGTCCACTTCCCTTGGCCCTAGTTCTCAGCAAGCCCCTTTAGCTCCCTAGTTTTATCCAGCAAGGGTAAGTCCAGCCCTCCAAGACCTCTCATTTCCCCCATTAGACCCTTGGCCATACAAGTCTGTAGAGTCCCAAGTCTAGGCTCTCCTTGCCCTCCTGCCTGCTTCTAATAAGAGAGGGAAAATAAACCCACAGCGAGCCCAACAGTGTGTTTCTGGCTCTTGTGGTTCTCCTCCCTGGTTGTGTCAATGTGATGCAGGATTGCACTTTCCTGCCTTTTTAGCTTCTCACCTTTCCCATTTGCTGCAATGTAACGGCTGGTAGGGAGTCTTTGTGTTGCCCTCCCTCTCCAGCAACAGCAATAACTGTGTGCTGTCAAGTGAATTCTGACTTATGGTGGCCCTTTTCAGTGTTTTCTAGGTAGAGAGGACTCAGAAGTTGCTTACCATTCCCTTCTTTTGGGGGCATCCTGGGACTCTGCAGCTTGCCAAGGTGACACAGAATAGCTCTTCTGGGATACACAGTAGGGAACTGAACTCCCAGCCTCTGGCTCTACAGCCAGATACCAAACTACAGTGGTGCCTCGCTAGACAATGATAATCTGTTCCACTGAAATAGCTGTTTAGCGAAATCATCGTCTAGCGAAAAGCATTTCCCCATTGGAATGCATTGAAACCTGTTTAATGTCTTCCAGTGGGGAAGAATCTTCGTTGTCTAGTGAAGATCAGCCATAGGAAAGCCGCTTTGCAAACCACTGATCAGCTGTTTAAATAGCTGTCTTGCGAAGCTTAGGTCCCGAAAACACCCGTTTTGCGAGCGCGGAGGGAGCTGTCAAAATCGTCGTCTAGCAAAAATTGGTTTGCGAAGCAGGGACCAAACATTGTCCAGCGAAATTCCCCCATAGGAATCACTGTTTTGCGAATCTCTGTAGCGATCGCAAAAAGTCAATGTCTAGCGAAAAAACTGTCATGCGAGGTAACTGTCTAGCGAGGCACCACTGTAGTTCTTAATTGAAGTAATACCCCTCTCTTTGAATGGTCTTTATAAATGTAATCCCACTATCTTGGGTGCTTGGTTCTTCACTGGGTGAATCCTCAGCCAAGCAAGCCCCTGATCATTCCTCCTGGGCATCATCCCAATCTCCTTCCTCTAATTCCTCCTCTTCTCAGGGTTCTCGGAGAGTCCTCATTCTCCTCTTCCTTTCTCTGCCAATTCATCCTTAGATTTCTCTTCAGTCTCTCCCAAGTCACCTTGCTATTCTTCCCCCTGACCTGTCCCAAATTCCTCCTCTTTTTCTCATCCCCCCAGGGGTTCCTTTCCTTTCTGGTACTTCCTTTCTCTCATCCTCTTTTGGCAGTAAGGCAGCCTACCATGTGTTGGGGAAAAGTAACTTCACCTTCTCTCTTACTGGGCACCCTTTGTTTCCTAAGGCTGACATGACCACATAGGGACTCCACCTGACTCTCGCTTTTCTGGGATCTACATGCAATAACGCCATCCTGTGCAGAGTGTTGCATAGGAGCCCTCATGATTGGCTCACTGGGAAGTTGGTTGGCTCATGCCAGACCTGGGTTGGAGTTTGACAGACCACCAGGGGAATACCGGTCCATGTCTTTTTCACAGCTTTATTTCTGAAATATTTTATATTCTTTCTAGGACAGACAAAGCTCTGATGTTCAATACAACGGAGACAGTAGCCATGGATCGTCTCACTTTAACTCCTATGAATGAATATGAAATGTGCTAAAAGTATAGACCAGTACAGTACTATAATGGAGGAAAACCTTCTGCTTTGTTCAGACAGTACAAAACCCACAACTGACAAAGTATGCCTTGAAAGTACTTGGACCAATAATCCACGTTCTGAGCAAAGAAAAGCTAAAACCTGCGCTCCATTTGAACACATCCTGTAAAACATTTGAACCAATATGTAGCTCTTTATGTGCTTATTTTGCCATCTCGTTGTGAGAACAAGGGAACTATGAGAAATGCTGAAGCCCTCTCCTACAGCCATCTGAAATTCAACTGTCCATTTGGCACCAGAGAGTTAAGCAGACACGGCACTCACATTTTCCACAAATTCTGATTGCACGCATAAGGACAAGAAATAATTGAAACAAGGACTTAGATTTTCACGAAACTGAATTCTGCACCTCAAACACCGTTCTGTACTCCTCCTATAAGCTTATTAAATCATGGCATAAACAGTCCTGGGAGAGAGTTCCAGCTAAATCTGATGGAATCACAAAGTTGCAGTACGGACCGTGCTGGCTGCCATTTTAAAGCAAAAACTTCGTTAGTGGCAGTGAAGACAGGACTTGAGCCAAGTTGTCATTTCAGTCTCAGCTGTATGCCTTGTTGCTTGTTACAACAGCAGGTGCCCCACATAATTACTAAGCTACTTTTTATTCCCTGTTAATATATATGTAGAAGTGAGATAATGTTGCATGAGCACAATCATGGTTTGCACTTCTATTCTGCTACATCATGACCCATTATCTTGACTGGTTTCATCCTTATCCTATCTCCCTCTCGGTCTCTGTGAAGGACTCCGGTTAATGGCAAAAGACTATCTTTGTATCCCCAAGAACTGGGTGATCCCATCTATTTTCCTTTTGGTGCATCCTCAACATCCACCTTCTTTTTAACGAAAGCTTTGTCATACCTCCTAAGTCCCATTTCCTGCTGTAACTCAGCCATATTGTGTGCAACCAAAACAGTGTAATATTGTTTCTCTGCTTACACCTGCTGTCCTTTCTCTTCCTCTGTTTTTCCCCCCGACTACAATAGCTTCCTTAGCATGTTTAGTACTGTGTATTTTTATACCGCTGTACCTGTGATCCCAAGAACAGCAATGCTATTGCATAAAATGGATTAACATTCTTTGTGGATTACCAGTGATTTAAGACATTTGCAGATCTCAAGATGGTACAGTATCCAAGATGGAATGCAGCAGAGTAAACACAAAATAATTGACAAAAGCTGGTGGTAAACGAAACTGTTGAAGATACCTAGTCAGTAGTTGCAGTGAGCCACCAGTAGTCTGGTAAAATACAATTCAGGAAAAAGCCAACGAGAACAAATGGAAGTTTTAGGGCTTTCCTGGAAACCTTGGTAGTGAACTCTATTTGGTATATATTTCAGGGATATGAGGCTGCTGCAGAAAAGCCCTTTTCTGCCCAAGCCCCATCAATCTGGGTGCTCTTGGAATTGCATGGACAAGTTGGACCTCTGTTGTGGATCTTAAGATGCAGACCTGATACTTCCACGTGGCCCCTAAGCCCTGTAATAGAGGATGTGGCCAGCTAAATGTATATGGTTCTCTATACCTCCACCTCTCAGGAATTCATGGAGTGCTCCCCTGAACATAGATGCTTTTCCATTGGTATGCTCTAAGAGGTTTACCACCGGAAATTAACCAGGAAGCCATGCACATCGCTTCTAAGTACTGTATATAAATCAGTCAACATTAAATATCTGAGCTCCTGGGGAAAAAGAAATGGCTTTATAGGAACTTGGTTATGAATTCCCTCCCCCCCCCCAAATGTATGTGTTTCTTAGCTATGGGGCCAAAATCAGTCAGGAATATACAGTACATTTGAATCCTTATCTTGCTGCATGAGTATTTTTATTAAGCTCAATGGTATAATGCGGGCAAACAGAAGATTCATGTTAAATGCCGAGCTGGGAGAGACACAGCTTCACTTCTACCACACACTCCCACACTCTAACCCAACTGGTGGTCTGCTCCTTTTTTACCCTGTATTTTGAAGTGAAATGTATAGAGACAGATCCACTTGGTTCCTTGCCTTCTGCCAGCATTGTAGTTACTTATTTACAGACCTGCTGTTGGGTTGGTACACTTGTATGGGAGATCATTTTTGTGTGTGCTTGTGGGTGTCCCACTGCCTTCGTTAAAAAAGCAACAGTTATTGAGAAAATGACAAGCTTTTGAAATGCTTGTCAATTCCTTTGGTTAAAAAAGGACATGCTGTTACAGCATAGGTTGTGAGATTCCTCTGGCGCAAGATTTGAAAGGCCTCACATCCTCTTTAAATTACAGGCCATCTTCACACAATAGGACTGTGGAGTAGCTTTTTTTTTTAACGGCAATGTGACACTTCACAAATCCACCCAAGTTTATTTCCTTTAAATGCTTTATCCTGCATGTGCATCCCCCCCCCTTAGTATTGGGTGATTTTTTTTTTGAATTAGCTTTAGAAAAGATTACATGGATAAACACTGCATTGTCATTGTTAATAGAAAGCTGTGCAGTGAGGTCTGTGGGTTGCAAGATCAGTCTCAGTGCCAATGACAGTGAAGTATGGCCTTATCGAAAGGTGAATTCAGAAGAGGCTGCCCTGGGACACTCTGCCACTGTCCTTCTGTGTATCCTGACAATGTTATCTGTCCTCTCAGTACAGAGTATCAAATGTCTGTCATGAGTATAGAAATTAATTTAATGTCACCTGAAGACATGCAATTAATCTTTTGGAGGTTTTCATAATACCTTTACAGAAAGAGTTGCCAGTTTGGCGGATTTGGATTTTGGGGTTTAGTCGAAGATAAGGAAAATTAATTTTTCATCAGGGTTAATGCGAGCCAGCAGGGCCACAAAGGCTGAGAGAGATGGTTGGGGAATTTGTCAAGTGTTGTCACTCTGGAATAATGCTGCTTAACGTCTGATAGGTGTAATCAAGAGTTGAGATTTCTATAGAAGGGGATTAATCAATTTGCTCACTACAGAATGCACGTTGGTGATACCGCTCGTTCGTGGGGTTTTAAGAATTAAAATAAGATTTGATCTGTCAAATTTCAAGACGCTCTGACAGTATCAATGGGGCAGGGTTTTTTTAAAAATCAGGACATCCTCAGAGCATTTGGTATAAATAAATTTGTTCAGCTAATATTGGTGGCAAACAAGCTACATTATTGTGAAAGGTCAGGGCATTCATGATAGAGAGTGCACAGCTTATAAAATTCCGAGACTCCTTCATAGGTCTTACTTATTAAAGTATATAGTTTCATTTTTACATCATTACATGACCTCATCTTGGAGGTGGTGATAAGCTTAATTTTCTGAAATTAATAATTCAATAGGAGACAGTCGGGCCTCATTCAGCTTTGTTTTTGACCCTTTCAGCCATCCAGAGCTCTAAGCTGACTTACAGGGCACAAATAGCAAACTCTGTATCTTTAGTTATCACCAGAAACTGGTTAAGCATTCTATAGTTGTTTAGTACAAATTGGTAATTAGATAGCATTATAATGGATTGCAGCTATGTAATCTCTTTACATTTAATTGTTCATATTGTAAAACAAGGATGGGGAAGACATATTCCATTTGCATTTCAACACTTCCGTTGTTTGTTTCCAGTATAGGTTTATTGCTTCCGTAGATTACCCATCCTGGCTAACTGAGTAGGCTCTCTTTGTCTCCATTTCTGAGAAATGGCGTGCACAGGAACCACTTGCCAAGACCTTTTCCCACTGAGGCAGGTCCCATCTTGAGCAGAATCATACTTCATATGCTATGTACAAGTTGACTGGGTTCTAATTGTGCATTTCACAGATCTTGGTGTGTTCTTGCTTCCCCTCCAGGGTGGCGAGAATGTTGGCTTTCCTCACTCTGAAGGACCTTCTCACCGGCTTCAGCTGCCACCAGAGCAGAGATATCAGCCAGTCCGGAAGGTCACGTTGACGCAGGGCACAGTACAGCAGCCGCATCAGGCACATCCGCACCAGCTGGCACAGATTCACTCCACACTTCCTCCTGGGCTGAAAAACATCCCAGGGATACATCAAGCGAAAACGGTATTGATTCATACTTCCAGAAACAACTCTCTGTGGCTATTCGATAGCTGCAGCATCATAAACTGTATCCAGACATAAGTTTATCTAGTGAGTGCTTTATGTCCATTTATCAAGGAGGTATGAACCTCATAAAGGACGGAGGCAGCCTTGAATCCACAGCCTTTAAATACACACAGGGAGGAGAAGTAAAACTTGCCTTGTCTGTTCTTGGCAAAGACAGTGGCTACTTCCACCTGCAGTCCATTACCAGCAGCAGGAAAGACTCCTTAGAGCAAAGAACAATAGTCACCTGAGAAACCCTTATTTGAGTTCTCTCCTTTCAGCACAACTGGGACATGATATTGAGACAAAGCTCTGAAAATCTAGCTTGGTTTCATTTTCTTTTCTCACCCCTTTTCCGTTTCTCTTGTGAAGCAGTCTTCACACAGATTTGTGGGGGGCTGAGATTGACCTAATAAAAGTATTAATCCTATTACAGGTTTTGGAATTTGGACCATAGTTATTAAGGCTTTGGGGAGGGATGGAAGCTGTTAGAAAGGTAGTAGAGGCGAATGTATGGTTCAGTGGTGTCGTAGACAGTATTAATGCCTTATGTCAGTCTAATGCTAAATTGAGCTTAGCTTGGACATGAAAATTTCCTCCATGATGGTTCTAAGGGTCACCCTAGAAGAACTGTTGGATAATAGCTCAGTGGCTTAGGTATCCGGATGCGGAGCCAGAGGTTAGAAGTTTGATTCCCTACTGTGCTTCCTTGACAGGTACTCAGCTTGATCATTCATATGTGTTATTCCAGTTCTGCAGTTCTAAGATGATGATGATGATTGAGACAATATGCACATATTGTGCTATTAAAAAAAATGTCAGTCATCTGTTCTGGATACTTATGGAAATGTGCTGCCATTTTGTGTGCTAAATACCGCCTGCTTCAAGGCTTGAAAAGTTACATTTTGAACTGCAGCTCCCAAAATCCCTGAGCTAGCTTGATCATGGTGGCTGGGGGAATTCTGGGAGCCGTAGTTCAGAAAAGCAACTTTTTTTTGAACACCTGATCTTCTTGGTGCTGAACCTGCCTCCCAAGCTAATACCATTATGCAGACTCTGTGGGGGAGGACAGACTTGCATTGATAACTCGGCTGAAATCAAAAGCTGGAGGAAACAAGAGGTTAACTGCCCCAGCAAGCCACACTTTCTGGGCTAAAGCAGAAATGGGCAGCTGTTTTGGCAATAGCTTAAAACTCTTTAGGAGAGAACAGTGGCATTATCCTTCTGTCACTCCTCCCACCAGGTGAGGAATCCTCCTTAAATTGGAATTTCCCTATGTTTTTGCATTTATAACATGCAACGCGTCTGAGAGATGTTTGGCTGTCAGTTGAACAAACAAGGTAATGGGGAGGCCTTTAAAATCATTGCCAGCAGCGACACGACACTTTTTAATCAGCCTCTGCTTTCATCATCTCCTTCTAAGTGAATTGCTAACTGGCACAGTAATCTGTCAGATCCGGTTAAGCAGAAGCCAGTGAATTAAAAATGCAGCTTACTTTTCTTGTTGGCAGGTCCTTCCACACGGGAGAGGCAGAGGCATGGCAGGCCAGATGGGCCGAGGACGCCTGATGCCAAACAAACAGAATCTGCGAGTGGTAGAGTGCAAACCTCAGCCCTGCGTTGTGTCAGTTGAAGGGCTTTCTTCATCAACTACGGACGTCCAACTGAAAAACCTGCTGATGTCGGTAGGACCCATTCAGGTAGATCACCCTAGGCTTGTGTTAACTCGTGCCAGAAATCTTTCATTCTACAAAGCTTCCTGTCTCTGATAAGAGAAGTAAAGGGGGTGCTTTTAGCAATTAATTACATATATTCAGGGATGCTCCCCTATTGCGCCTGAAAGAAAAAGACTCCTTAGAGCAAAGGATGATAGTCAGCTGCAGCACAGTAAGCATGGTAGAGTATCATTCATCTCATTTTATTTTGTCTCATGTAGCTCTCTCGTGGTAGTTCCAAAACTCCAGTGAGCTTGCAAGAAAATACTGTGACGGCAAAATGGTGCTTCCATCCAAAGAGAATGTTTTGTTAGAGAAGTGAGTCCTTTGGTGAATAATGAGTTCTGTACTTCCTGTACAATGGTGCCTCGCAAGATGATGTTAATTCATTCCGCGAAAAACGTCTTGTGAAAACATTGTCTTGCGAAATGTGGTTCCCCATTGGAATGCATTGAAATCTAATTAATGCGTTCCAATGGGGAAAAAATCGTCTTGCAAAAATCGTCCATAGAAAACATCGTCTTGCGAAATGCGGTTCCCCATTGGAATGCATTGAAATCTATTTAATGCGTTCCAATGGGGAAAAATCATCGTCTTGCAAAAATCGTCCATATAAAACATTGTCTTGTGAAGCGCCACAGCAATCGCAAAAACCAATCGTCTTGCAGATTAATCGCCCTGCGAGGCAATCATCTTGCGAGGCACCACTGTACTTGTTTATTAGCTCTTGACAATTCTCAGGTGCAGGAATTGGCAACATAAGGACTTGTCTGGAAGATTGTGACCTTGTTTACACACCCACATGTGGTGAGCTGAGAATCATGGACTGCAGCAGATCTTCTCATTGTGAATACCCAGGTTATAGAAGCAGCTTAGATAGCAGTGTGGTTCATGGGCTGCCTTTTTTAAAAGGCCCCGGAGCTCCTGGACCCCCACATTTCCTCTTTCCCTATAAGAATTGTTTCCAGGAGGATGATACAGATAAAGTGTGCCCCACCAACACCTTGTTTTAACAAACTAGTTTCACATTGAAAAGCTAGCACCACTGCTAGAGTTTGCCCACCCCTGTAATAAAGACATTAATTTCAACAGGGAAGGATTAGAGATGACCCTGCAGGGAAATGATGATGGGGTTGTGTGGTTCAATATGAAGGGAACAGAGAGGGAAAATCAGAGGTTGAAAATACTACTTTTTGAGGTTACAATTGAAAAAAACCCAACAATAAACAGGTTGGGAAGCACTGGCTTAAGGGGTAGCAGCTTGTAGAATGTCCTAAATAGACTGTATATAGCTCAAGTAGTGTTTGTTTATTTAAAATATTTATGTTCCACCTTTCTGCCAAAGGATCCAAGGCTGCTTACAGCGTTTAAAAGAAACAAAGTTAAAAACCAAATAATAAATTATTATAATACTGAAAAAGCATTGAACAACTATCATCTTAAAACTCATAGTAAGAACAATATTAAAAACACAAATAAAACACAGTATATAGAATAGATGCCCACTGATTGCCACCTTTTGCGCTGATCATCTGGGGAATAGCAGTATCAAAGCTCTGACAAAGAAGTGGTAGGGGAACTTGTTCCCTGCTGGGTCTGTCTGTGTCTCGATAAGGATGCTGAGCAAAGCCTTACCTTGGTACATTTTAAGTGTCTGGAGATGAAGGTTTATCCATACTGTATTTCCTTTGGTAATAGTTTGCCCTCTGCCTCCAGCTGCACAGAGTTTTAGTTTTATGCACTTAAAATACGCCTGTGCTCTCCAAGTCATGCATTCTGCTGTCTCTTTCAGTATTAAAAGGTTAGTCTAGCTGATCTGTACAGCAAATGGAAGAAGAGGAAATGACATCATTCCATTTTCAGAGCTTAGGGCAATAAGCCTTCGAGAATACATTGAAACAGATCACTTTAACTGGTCACAGATATCTGGGAGTTTTCCTTTGCAGGCTGCATTGAAAAATGGATGTTCCCATTCACAGATCATTGGGATACAGTGGTGCCTCGCTTAATGACGATAATCCGTTCCAGGAAAATCACCGTTAAGCAAAAACATTGTAAAGCGAAAATAAAAAACCCATTGAAACACACTGAAACCCGTTCAGTGCGTTCCAGTGGGGTAAAAACTCACAGTCCAGCGAAGATCCTCCGTACGGCGGCCATCTTCGCTGCCTGTATAGCGAGGAATCCATCCCTAAACACATCGGGGATCCATTTTAATTACCTGGTGGCCATTTTGTAACCGCCGATCAGCTGTTTAAAAAAACATCGTTTTGCGAAGAATCGGTTCCCGAAGCAGGGAACCGATCATCGCAAAGCGAAATTCCCCCATTTAGACCATCGTTTTGCGATCACAATTGCGATTGCAAAAAGATTGTCGTAAAGCGGATTTGTCGTAATACGGGGCAATCGTAAAGTGAGACACCACTGTATTCTCTGTAAGAAACATCTTGACCAAGAGGCTTGTCCAGGAAGCATGCTGATGGCTTGTGTTCTTCCCCTCCTCTGTATAAAAGTTGTGTATGTGCATTATCAGCGAAAGTAAAGTAATGTAACAAAAATTAATAAGAATCCACAGTACTCTTGATCTTCCTGTTTTTTGGGGGGAGGGTATCCTCAGAAGGGGTGGCTTGTTCTGATGTTTCCTAGAAGAGTCCTGATTCCCAAGGTACTGCTGGACAGGTTTTGTCCCTATTTGCATATATGCTTTGCTAGCCATATGGGTAGATTGTGAAGGAATTCTGCCACAGCTGAGATATTAGGAAGTGTGGACTCCAGCTGTGCCTTCCACAGTATTAAGTAGCCTCTGTCGGCATAAGAAGGTTTAGATGAGGCATCCGGAATGTTTTGCTGGGCAGGCAGCTTTCTGCAGTGCATCTTTATGGACTGGGGAATATATAGATGGAGGTGCTACAAAATGCCTCCCCCAGCTAGCAACATCATTCACAGATAGGAGTGAAAATATACAAGTTATTTCCTGTGGAAACAAAATAAAATAAAGAGTAAAAAAGACAAAACATGGTGGGACGAGTGCCTCAGTCCCGTTTTCTGCCGCTGCTGCTGCAGCAACGCAAACGGAGCTTGGTGTGTTTTTCTCACTTACTCTTATCCTCTAAAATCTCTTACGGACCTCCCTGTGTTTTGACTTCAGCGTGTTTGACCCTTCTTCTGAATTGCGAGTGTATCTGAAAGCATAGAACTGATTTTGAAAGCTTTACTTTTATGGCCACGTCGGGGCTTTTCAAACACTGCTCATCCTGCAGTGGTAAAGTGCCTCTCTTAGATGGGTACTCACAGTGTTTGTTTTGCCTCGATGAGGAACACCAGCCTGCCGTTTGCAGTTTCTGCAAAGCGTTTACGAAGCACACTCTGAAGCAAACGCTTCAAAGACTTAGCTCCCATTTGTGGAGAAAATCTCTATAACCTTCTCGGGCTGTTATGGACCCGCCGTGGGCTCCTCCTTCCAAGGCTTCTTTATCTACAGGTCGTCCGTCTGAAGTTAGGAAGTCCGCAAAGTCAGTGTCTTTGGGCTCGAGGTTGACGGCTTCGATGTCGACATCGAAGCCTCCCTCGGGCTCGACACCAAAGAAGAAAAAGAAAAGTTCTTCTAAGTTGACCACGTTGCCAACTCTGCTTTTGCCGCCAGCATCGGTGTTACATCCCTGGTGAGGACTGATCACGGCTATGCCTTTGGGAGATGAGGAAATTCTTCCCTTGGGGTCAGAGTTGCTTGCCTCCCCCTGGCTAAGTCTCTCTCCCGGGCCTGCTCATGACTTGGTTGAGGTTCAACCAGAGACTCGCACAAGCCCTGGATCTCCTCCGGGTGTGGTTGCTGAGCCGCCTCGCAAGAAAAAACAGAAAACCTGACACCTCGACCCTGAGCCCAATCGAGCTAGACATTGACCGCCAGTGGGAGGTCCCTCCGCTTATCTGGAATATACGTACCCTCCTTGGGATGACCTGCAGGGCTACTATCCACTGAGAAGCTTCAGCTTTAACAGCCCTGGATTTCCGTTGCCTTTCGACCCAGCCTCGTTCTACAGGGCTCGACATTGGCCACCTTACTACAAGATTTTCCCATCTCCTTGATATCAGACATATGCAGAGGATTGTTTCCGTCATCCCAATGAGCGCCCTGCTTATCTTCCGGGTTGGGACCAAGCAAGCTGGTCTCCGAGGGACCTGCCATCGGCTTCTGGCACTAAAGCCCTGCCGTCGGGTCCGGTGTATGAATCTCGACATCGTACCAAATGTGTACCTATTCCGCCTCCATCTCCTGCGCTTTCCGTGCGGTCTGAGGAGGATTACTTCATTGATGATCTAGCTGGCCCAGCTTCTGAGCTCAAAATGCCTCAGGCTTGAGTGTCATATACAGTGGTGCCTTGCATTATGACGTTAATTCGTGCCAGTGAAATCGCTGTCTTACAAAAACAACATAATGCAAAATTAAAAAGCCTGTAAAAACTCGATTAATGCATTCCTAGGGGCTTGAAACTCACCATCCAGCGAAGATCCTCCATAGCATGGCCATTTTTGCTGCCTGTGCAGCGAGGAGTCTGTCCCAGAAAAGAGCGGGGAGCCATGGTTTTTACCCAGCGGCCATTTTGAAACCGCCGATCAGCTGGCCGAAAATCATCACTTTGCGAGAATCGGTTCCCGAAGCATGGAACTGATCATCACAAAGCGAAATTCCCCCATAGGAAACATAGTTTTGCAATCACTTTTGTGATTGCAAAACCTTCAACGTAAAGCTATTTTGTCGTAAAACGGAGCGCTCGTAATGCGAGGCACCACTGTACTTGCTCCCCGGACTGAGACGTCGGTTTCAGCATGGACTTCAGTGAGAATGAGGGTGAAATTAGGGAGGACTCCCCTCTAAATCTTCTTACTCCAGCATCAGATGTGGCCGGGAGCCACCCTCCTTCCCTGTCAGAGTACTACACTGCCTACTCCCAACTCATCAAGCGAATTGTGGAGCGCTGGATCTTACTGTTTTTCAGCCTCCACCTGAACAACTTGATAAGGTGTATGAGGATATAACCAAAGACCAAGTGCCTCCGCTTTGCTTAGCATACATATCATCTTTGCTGAGTTTGCTGAAAGAACCGTGGGAGAAGCCCTCAACCTCTCATCAGATACCTGGGAGGGTTGAGAACCTCTACAACAGTGGTCCCCAACCTTGGGCCTCCAGATGTTCTTGGACTACAACTCCCAGAAGCCTTCACCACCACCTCTGCTGGCCAGGATTTCTGGGAGCTGAAGTCCAAGAACATCTGGAGGCGCAGGGTTGGGGACCACTGCTTACAAGACACATGGGAAGGACACAGAATTCCTCTCAAAACATCCAATGCCAAATTCCGTGGTTGTCGATGCCATGCAGTCTCGAGCCTGTAGTAGGTCTGCCTCTGCTCCTACTGATAAGGAAGGATGAAAGATCGACATCTTGGGGAGGAGAGTTTATACATTAGTGACTTTTATCCTTCGGGTAGCAAACTACTTGGCGAGCATGGGTGCGTACCATCGGCACCTTTGGAATGCGATTTTGCCAGCCCTGCAGGCTGCCCCAGAAGATCGTTGCACCTCTAGCCTGTCTCATCACCAGGAGGCTACGTCTTTGGCTCGTCACGAGCACATTGAGGCATGTTGTGGATGCTGCCTCCAAACAGTTGGTAACAGTGATCACCCTCTGCCGACATGCTTAGCTGTGCTCTGCTGGCATCACGGAAGATGTTAAGGCAAGGATGGGGGCAGACTATTTGACCCAAAGATGGATGAAATCTCGGAGAGTCTTTTTAAATATCAAAAAATGGTGCGGTCTTATACATCACAGACCTGATCTCATACCTCCTGGCGCCTTTCTCCTATTAATTTTACTCGATTGAATTTCATTCCACACTTTGCACAGGGCAAATTAGGAACACGGCTACTTCCCCTGTTCTGCATCAAGAGGTCGACAGACTACTCTCTAAGGATGCCATCACTTTGGTGCATAACCCATAGGTTTCACGAAGTTTTTTCTCACGTTATTTCATTATTCCCAAAAAGGACGGAGGACTTCACCCCATCCCTGTCCTCCACCCCTTGAATTCCTACATTATGCCATGCCGATTTTGCATGATCTTTCTGGATAGTACTATCCAAATGTTAAGACAAGGGGATTGGTTTGTGCTTATTGACTTCAAGGATGCTTATTTTTACATTACTATTCATCCAGAAGACCGTTGTTTCCTGAGGTTCTCCCTCAATGGAGTAATTTATTAATTCATAGCACTTCCATTTGGTTTATCCACTTCACCAAGGGTGTTTACGAAATGTTTGGCCCCAGTAGCAGCTCACCATCTTTGTGGTATCACTGTATACCCTTACCTTGATGATTGGTTTCTGGTGGCTCCTTCTTCTGAGAAACTGCTTCATGACATTTCATTCACTTTATCTCTTTTGTCTGAACTTGGCCTTCAGGTAAACCACAAAAAGTCTACCTTACACCCCACTCAGAGGGTCACCTATATTGGGGGTGTCCTGGATGCTACTTTGGGTTGAGCCTTTGTTCCCGAGGACAGGATTTAGAAGATCCAATCCATGCTTCTTCACCTTTCAGCAGGTGCCAAGGTTCAAACTCTTCACATACAAAGGTTGTTGAGTCTCATGGCCTCTACCACGGCGGTGATCCAACATGCCAGACTGAAGATGTGGTCACTCCAGGCCTGGTACCTGGCCTTGTTCGACCCTCTCTTGGACTCCCCGTCCAAGCTCCTGGCAGTGACAGTAGAACTTTCAGAACAACTCACTTGGTGGTCTCTCCGACCCAGTCTTCTTGTTGGCAGACCTTTCAGTCCCCTTACACCAACAATATGGATTACCATGGACGCCGGTCCGACAGGCTGGGGGGCGCACACCCTCAACCTTACAGCAAATGGACATTGGATGCCAACAGAACGCCACCTCCACATCAACCTGCTGGAGCTCCTTGCTGTTTTCAAGGCTTTTCGGGTGTTCGAGTGTCTACTCATAGAAGTGACAACCGACAATACTACAGCAGTTTTCTACCTGAAGTGGCACACATTCCCAGCACCTCCTTTATCTCACCATCTGAATCTGGGAGTGGTGCTACGACCAACACATCTTCCCCATTGCTGTTCATGTTGCTTCTGCCAACGTTTTGGCGGCTTGCTTGAGTGGGCTGCAAGAATCCACTCACGAGTGGGCATCGAACGATTTGGTGTTCCAGTCTCTGCATCAGATGGGGCATCCCTTCTATGGACCTCTTTGCCTCGGCAACCAACAAGAAGTATGTCCAGTACTGCTCCCAGGCATGTGCCGGCCTCCACTCATTTGGGGATGTGTTTATGGTGCCCTGGAAGGACGACCATGTTTTCCCCCATCCCATTGATCCAGAAGGCACTGATCAAAGTAAGATATGACCAGGCAGATGTGATCTTCATTGCTCCCGGGTGGCCCCGACAGACGTGGTTCACCTCGCTGCTCCACGGCTCAATCTTCGTCTGCCACTGCTACCTCATCTACTTTCTGTCCACAGGGGCAAGACTCTTCACCCAGACCTGGAGTCTCTGCACCTCACAGCATAGAGGTTGACCCCTCAGTAGCAGATGTCTTACAAAATGCTCGCCGACCATCTATTACGGCCACTTATGCACAGAAGTGGAAAATATTTTCAGATTTTGCTGTTACAAACAATCTCCCCATACTACCTACCTCGCTTGATGCTGTGTTGAAATTCCTTCTCCTTCTCTTTTGATGTGGGCTTTCACATTCCACTCTTAAAGTATATGTGGCTGCGATTGTTGCCCATCAGCCTCCATCTTCGAATGCGTCTCGACTTTTCCAACACCCGACGTTAAAACAATTTTTAAAGGGTCTTAGGAACATGGGTTCTCCCTATAAACCACCTACTCCACAGTGGTCCCTTCAGCTGGTACTGAGAAAACGAATGTCTTCTTCCTTTGAACCACTGGCCACCGCCTCTTTGAAGTTACTTACCTTAAAAACTGCCTTTCTCCTTGCTGTCACTTCGGCTCGTTGTGCTAGTGATCTAACAGCTCTCCGAATAGATCCCCCCATTCTTATAGCTCCACCCGGACCTTTCCTTTCTGCCTAAAGTAGCTATATCTTTTCACCTTAATCAACCTACAGTCCTTCCCACCTTCTTTCCAAATCCAATGTCGAAATTAGAAAAGTCCATTCACTGGACGTCAAAAGGACTCTTGCTTACTGTCTCTCCTGGACAGCACCCTTTCGGTCCTCCCAAAGACTCTTTGTTGCGTTCCAAGGGCAATCTAAAGGTTCACCTGTATCACCGCAGACATTCTCCAGCTGGATAGTCACAGCAATTAAAATTGGTGTATGAGCTGGCTCGTACACCACTTCCAGCTACTATTCGAGCCCACTCTACCAGGGTGGTTGCTTCCTCTACAGCCTTCTTTCATGGGGTAGAATTGACAGATGTCTGCTAAGCTGCCACATGGTCCTCGCCTCTCACCTTTGCAGCTTATTACAGCCTCGATGTTCAGGCCAAGGCGGAAGCTGCCGTGGGAACAGCCGTCCTACCCTCTGTATTGTCGTGACACCCACCTCCTGGAAAGTCAGCTTGCTAGTCGCCCATTAGTGTGCATTCACAGAGACCACGAAGGAGAAAAAGAGGTTACTTACCTGTAACTCTGGTTCTTTGAGTTGTCATCTGTGAATTGACACTTTCCGCCCTTCCTCTCTTCTGTATGTCACGTATGCCATAAGGTATGCTGCGCAGCGGCGGACAGTTCTACGGAACTGAGGCACTCGGTGCTGGGGGCGGGGTTATAGCCTGGGTGGGAGGTCCCGGCACCATGTGCTTAAAGCTCTAGAAGGTTCTGAAGCTGCTCTAGTCAGACGCAGATTAAGCCATTAGTGTGAATTCACAGATGACCACTTGAAGAACCAGAGTTACAGGTGAGTAACCTCCCTTTAACTGCAGTACAGATGTGTTCAGCTATGGAGAATTAGCTAGCAGATGTCTTTATTGGTCAGCCCTACAGTACTGCTTCTTGGTTCCTCCAAGTGTGGCATGAAAACAACCCATTTGTATTTGTGTTTGTGTGCACAAAAGGCCTGTCACTATTAATTGGTGTGTGGATATTTATTTATTTAACTTATATGCCGCCCACTCTACTCAAAGTTATCTGGGCAGCTTGTTGTTGTTGTTTAGTCATTTAGTCATGTCCGACTTTTTGTGACCCCATGGACCAGAGCACGCCTGGCTCTCCTGTCTTCCACTGCTTCCCGGAGTTGGGTTAAATTCATGTTGGTAGCTTCGATGACACGGTCCAACCATCTCATCCTCTGTCATCCCCTTCTCCTCCTGCTTTCACACTTTCCCAACATCAGCGTCTTACAACAATTAAAATACAATAAAAATACAATAAAGAGATAAAACAATTAAAAAACAATTAAAATAGATACTCTAAAAATTGCCATCAGGACCTATAGTTGATATTATTTCAGTTACTTCTCAATATTGTAATGGGAAGACCTGAAAATGCTAGTGGTCCCAGGTCTGAGGCTGGGTACTGAACCAGTGAGTACTCTACGTACTGAGACACACTACAAACCGTGTGCTCCACATACAGATGGTTTCTGTTAGTTAGCCCTAACAGTCCCATCTCAGAAGGAGCCATACCACTAGCTCAGTGGTTCCCAACCTTAGGTTCACAAATGTTCTTGAACTAAAACTCCCGGAAGCCTTTTCACCACTAGCAGTGCTGGCCAGGATTTATGGGAATTGTAGTCCCAAGAACATCTGGGGACCCAAGGTTGAGAACCACTGCTGTTGCCCAGTCTGTTGAGTACATGTTTGTGTGCAAATCTTGCCAACAGCAGCAACACCTCTCTTCTGTGAGCATGAACGAAAAGAGTGACAATCTTCCTGTCCCTTGGTGGTCTCAGGAACTGTCTATGCATTGGGGGTGGCGGGGGGGGGGAAGAGAGTCAGAGTACACTCATGGCTATGTAAAGTGGTTGGAGAGCAAATAAGTTGTGTAAAGTTTGAAGGTAAAGGAAGACAGGTTGCACCGCATTCCAGAAGAAGCAGTAGTTGAATTTGTTGGAACAGTGCAATTAAGAAGCGGAGACTTAACTCTTAACTCTATGTTTTCCTAGCACCTGTACTTGGAATCCGAAAAGCGGGAGCTGGTAAAGTAAGTTAATGAATAATAGTGAGATCAAGTTATTAGTATAAATATTTCCTCTACATTGCTGCATTGTGTAAAAATTCCATTTTACTCTTAATTGTTGCTAATTTCCCCCTTCAAACATGCATGCTTACAACCACAAAGGTGAACCAGCGACCCTTGACATGGTAACTGATAAAACCTTTGTTAATTTTTAAAAAGTAATAACTTTAAACTGTGGACTGTAGTTCAGTTCTACACTATGGGCAAAATAGTTGAGTTTAAATGAATTCTGGATGTGAAGTCAGCATCGAATTTTGCTGATTCCCTAAGGAGTATGCATTCATGCTGATTTACTTCTTAAACTACTATGCAGTTTTACTTTTATTTTTGGCTTGTTTGGAATATGAATAGTATAAAAACATTGCTTTTGACAATAAGGAAAATGAGATTTCCAAACTAGAATATACATTTTTAGTTGGCTTTTTATAGCATGGTCATCTTAGTAGCATGTGGTTGTCTTAATGCACCAACATTGTTTATTTAACCTTCAGGTGTAACTTCTGAAAACAATGCAGCATATGTGGAGAGAGAGAGAATGCAAACATTTTGGAAGTGGGATATCATTAGATAGATTAAGAGGCAAACTGAAGATTTGTGCTGTGAATCAAGGGCAGTTTAACAATGGATTATATGAAACGTATAGAAAGAAATGATAACTTGATTGTAAGACATGTTTAACAGAAAACAGTTCGGCCTTAAACTGTTGTAAGACTTACTCAGATATCTTGAGGTTGCTGTCATTGGGAAAGTGTGGCAAAGATAATTAAATATGTAGCCTAATTAGCAGTATTAACAGTGTAGCGGAAAGATGAAATAATAGAACAGCCAGTGGGCCAAAACTGAACATTTATTGGCAGCTTCCATTAATTAAAGTACTTAGAGGCACTTGAGACTACAGGACAGATTGGAGATGTGTGGAACGGCCAGTTTCCATACATAACTCTTTCTCTCCATTGGATATGGAACTGGTTGACTTCCCTGTCCCAAGAGTCCAGGCGGAGCTAGTGCTTCTGCATGTGGCCACTCACAATTCTGTGATTAACTCTGGAGGGGAGAAGGGGATGAGCAGAGTGGCTTTGGGTTGACTGAAATTTAATGCAGTGTTTTCTCCCATTTTTCCTGTTTCAAAGTGGGACCTGGGCTTGTCAGTATAATCTGCCTTGAATCTCATTTTGTTGGGAAAAAGGCAGATAAGTAATCTATAGTGCTAGTTCTGTGTACCCCCCCCCCATTAACCCCTTTGCAGTATGTTGTTTTGAGAAACCATGCAGTAGCTAAACATAGCTTCTTCTTTTTTCCTCCCACTTGGCTCTCACAGGAGGCTGGAGGCTAAGGCACTGAGAGAAAGCACTGGAATAGTTGAGAAAGAGACATCTAACTTGGTTGTGAGGATCAGTTATTAGCAACAGGGCCGAAGAAGGTTCAGGAAAGGGGAGAGCTCCAGTTGACAGACAGAGGAGAAATTGCCGCATGCCACTGACAGGGAGTGTCCTCTCATTTCCACTTTGTCCCTCGCCCTGACTTAAACGGATCCTCTAAGCATGCCATTCCTCCCAGGAAATAAAGGATGCTCTTCATGATTGGTGACTCTTCTGTGGGAGAAGAAATCTCAGTTTAGATACTATATTTACATGTAAATGGTGTCTATGTTTGTAAAAAAAAAATTCTGTAATTCAGTGTATTGCAGTAAATATTTACTTCAAGAGTTATTTCATTAACCTGGATGAATGCTGGTGAGGAAATGAATGATCCATTAAGTTATTGAATATGATGCAGAACAACAGGAAGTGGAGGTGGGAGAGAAAAAAAATAAGGGAATGATGATTTGTACAGATGTCTTAAACAGTGTCATCATTCTGGGACTTAGACTGGAGGCCAGTTTTTGCAAAGATACTGAATGTATCACTTTGCTCAGCTTCCCATGCTTGAAAACTAAGATTAAACAGTATTTTGTCAAATGGTGCCAGAGGTTGGAAGATTTTTTTTTCTAAGTCTATTGCAGATTCAACTTATTCCAAGACATAACTATTTGTCAAACTAGTTATCACTAGTTAAGGACTTTTTTTAATAAGGAAGTTAGAAGACTGGTTGCTGGGCTCAAAGTCCCTCAGAAACAAACAGAATTTGCTCATTTGGCACTCATTCATTAATACTTTTTCTGTAAGCTTCACATACCTTATGTTTCCTTTATTTGTTTGTATATAAAGATGAAGCTCTTGTTTCCTGTGTTTGTTCAATTTAGTACTAAAATAGGCAGTTTCAAGAATAGCCTAATAAGAAATGTATATCAGAAACGCAGTATTGATTCTATTAACGAGAATTCTTTTGATGTTCACATAAGATTTGTGTATCTTGTTGCACCACGTTGTGGATAATATATGAGGTGCTGGAGTGTATCACAATTGTGCAGTCAGGCACATGACCAGATATATGCCTGACATGCAATTAGCTATACCAAGGTGTGTAAACTGTGCATGAACACCAATAGGATTATGGTCCATTGCATTCTTTGTGGGTTTTTCTTTTTCTTTGTGGTATTTTGATTTTAACACAGAATTAGGTCTATTTGGCAGATCACATTTGGCAGTGGCTTCCTCTCCACTCACCTCAGTTCCCGTGGAAATATGTGTCCAGCTGTTTTCCCAGTCCAAAATCATTGCTGGTTATATGTTGCTTATTTGATATGATCCAAAAGCATCCAGACCTAAGCAGTTTGGGACTTGGTTTGAAACTTAGTGGTTGAAACCGTCTTAGCACAGCTCCAGTGATGTAAATGATGATGGTGATGGAATCAGACACAGCCTTTAATTTTTGTTTTAGTTTCCTTTTCCCACTTCAGATTCCAAGGCTCCTGAAGGATCCATTCCCACCTGACAAAGCCTTTGGGAGCCTTGAGATTTGATGTGGTAAGGCTTTAGTATCCAAAATAGTCACTGTCAGTCCCAGTCCGGGGGCTTGGCCTGGCAATGATGTGTAGATTTGTGTTAGCACCAGCCCATACTTTGTTGCATCCACTTAAGAACAAACTATGATTTGATTTTAAAAAATTCAACTTGAAACCGTAAGTTAGAACCTTGGTTTGTTGAAAAACTTTGTAAATATGATGGTAGTTGTTGTTTCAGATATAACAAAAAACTATGTTAAGTTGCAAATGGAAGTATATATTTTTGATTGCTTCCAAGGGGCCACTCTGAAGGGGAGGGTGAAGTCAACTTATGCACAAAATGCTTTACAACTGAACAGAGCCATTATCTAGTGTGTCCACAGACCTTATTAGAACTTGTTTAACAAGAGTAATGTCAAATTCATCCATTACCAAATAGTAATATTCTGCTTTTTTTTTTCTTGCCATTTTCTATTCACAAATACACACCTAATTCGAAGTTAGTAAATTCACTAAATAATCTATATTCTACCAGTTTTGTGCATTGGATTGTCACTTGAATTCTCTCATGTATAAAACCATTGACTCATCTCGATTTGATTTGGCATTAATGGTTGTTCTGGGTTTCTCGGGCTCTGTGGCCGTGTTCTGAAGGTTGTTCTTACCAACATTTTGCCAGTCTCTGTGGCCAGCATCTTCAGAGGACAGGAGTAGCACTCTGTGCTCTGGTGTAGTTTGTTTGGGAGTTGAGTATTTGTACCAGAGCACAGAGTGCTACTCCTGTCCTCCGAAGATGCCAGCCACAGAGACTGGCGGAACGTTAGGAAGAACAACCTTCAGAACACGGCCAAAGTGCCCAAGAAACCCACAACAACCATTAGATCCTGACCGTGAAAGCCTTCGTGAATTGGCATTAACTTGGCAGGAAAATGACAATCATAGTTGGGGTGGTAAATGTTCAGACGGTGAACAGATTATTTAAATGCAGAATTGGCAACTGAAGGCATGACAGAAACTTGCAGACTTTATAATAGTATGTGCAAGCTGATATTGAAGAAAGCTCTATCAAACTGAATTTTTCTTAGCCTTAATTTACTACCTCTGAAGAGTACATAGAGGTTATGCTCAATGACAGTTTGCACTAATAAGAGAAACTGTGTTTCCGTACAGAATATTTTTCTGATACTGTTACGTCCTGAGAAAAGGATAACTTGTAATAGCACTTCAGTGCAGATTTTCATGTAATTTCATTTTTATGCTTTTATGATACTTGCAATAAGTATGTAATAAATTCTTGCTTTGATTGGTAGTTCTGTTAATAAACCTGCCTTCCTCTCTGTTTTGTATTAAAGATTGTTCTTAACATGGTTGTTCATTCTTCCATTCATTCTAGTCCTTCTTTGATCATTGCAGGCAGTCGCCTGAGTTCATACTCTTACATCTGTAGTCAGGAAATGCTGGTAATTCAGGGCAATAAACCTAGAATTTAGTAGATTTATTCTCTTTTTTAAATAAACCTATTAACCTCCTCCATCAATGGCTTTGTCCTGGTGTTAATGGACTGGATCAAGACTTGATCTTCCTTGGAATAGACCAATTGGAATTAGTGGCTCTTAAGTTAGTCATAACTACCTTAAGTCTGATTAAATATGAAAAGCTGTTCTAGAAACCTTCAGAGAGAGAGAGAGAGAGAGAGAGAAGAAAAAAAAGATACATTCTCCATTGGTATAGATACAGAGATGATATTTGTGTTTGTTCCGTTGTCCAAGGCTAGGTGTTATAGACATGTGAACCAGCAGGAAGTCAGATAAAAATCCAAGTAATTTTACAAGATGAGAGCTTTCAACATGTATCACTGGCAGAATTGTTCAGTAGTTGCCCGTATCATCTGTTGCACAGATGTATGGTAAAGATACATCTAGAATTATTGCCCCAGGACTATGGAAGATGAATAATCATTGCTCATTATGCTGTAGTGCAAGAATCTCAGCCAAATGGACCCTATATAGTAATGTATATATGGCTCCCTTTTACAGCATATGATCTTTCGCTTTTTCCTTTTGCCTATATTTTATGCAGCATAATCAAAGAGGATGAGTCAGCAGTAAGGCCAATTTGCTGCTCATCTTAATGTAACCATTAACAGATTATCTGGATTATCTGTCATTAAATACTTTTTAGGTCAGCTGTTGATATGGCACCAAATAATTTGAGATGTTATAATAAAATCTAAATGTATTCTCTTGTGTTTGGGTACATGATGGAAATGGCAAACAGTGTATCTTGTAGGTATTTGCTGTTTTGGTTTTTCATTGCTAGATTAGCTTACAAACTAATATTTTCTTTCAGACCTAATCTTTTTACTTTTATTTCCAGTGGTTTTGAATATTGTACTTGTATTGAGTATTGTAAAAGGTGCTTCTCAGAGTCGGAAGTAAGGTGGTATGAATCTGCCATAATTTGCCTTCCAACAGTTGGTTTTTCTTCCAGAATTCAACAAAACTGAACTCTGGGGGAAGAATGTGTACAACCCTAGATTAAAATCCAAAGAGCCTTGCTTCATATTATTTCCTGGCAGGTCTTGCACACTCCAGCAAAGTACCTCCAAAATTCAGGATAGACTCAACAGTGTTTTACTAACATAATGTAAGATGCTGCTGAATATGTACTATAAATACAAGAAACTTGGATATTTGTATACATGCTTTTGTATGACTATCAAAGTGATACTTAAATTATAAGTTATCAACTTTTGCTCCTCTGCCATTTTGGAATTTAACTCCCAGAATCCCTTATCATGGGCCATACTAGATGGGGCTTCTGGGAGTGGAAATCCAGGCATTTGAAGGATCAGAATTTGAGAACCACCGATACGGAGGGTGGTGTGAAGCTTCTGTTGGATATATCGCATCCACATAAGATGCCTTTGAAAGGTTTTGACTGGGAGGGAGCTGCAGTTAAATGTCAATCAATCTGGTGGCAGCCAATTGTACCCTCTACTTCAGATTCTTTTCCCGCCCGTTTTTTACAGTCAGTCAGGGTTTGTTTATTTATTTATTTATTTATTTATTTTATTTATATCCCGCCTATCTAGCCACTTAAGACCACTCTAGGCGGTCTTAGAGTGTGAGTTGTAGAGTGTCAGATTAAGACTGTGTGTGTGTTCTGTTAGCAGTGTAACCAGTCAGTCCAAAATGAAGCAAATTAAGCAATTAAGCTCGGTAATTCAACAAGTTAACATTTCCACAGAATATGTGGAAGAAGAACTGTAAAATGAAATGTATTCTTATTCATACCCAAGTCTTAAGTGAATGCATTGAAGCAAATAAGTAACCACTGAGGTAAACTATCAAATACGGAGTGGTCTGTGAAGGGAGACTGTAATTCAGTCTGCCTTGTAGGTTCCTGCCAGAACCATTTTTATCTGCTGCTTAAGGAAGGAGAAGAAAATGATGATGATGATTGGCCACATTCAACAATTTCCTCACAAACTCTTCCAAGCCACCCATTTGATGAAGCTAGCAAATCTCTATAACTTACTTAGTTCTGTATTGTAAGATCCTTTCTGCATTTGCGGGTGTGGTAAATCACCTACTTTTACTGCATGTTTCAAACTGGAAAACAGCGCAAGACAATGTATGGAATTTTTCATGCACCCAGCGAATGGTAAATTATAAGCGTCTGCAGTCAGACTGTGGAGCCTGGCCTTATTGGCCACCGCCTTAAAACCATTACGTTGTGTCAAACAGTAAGACCCTATTCCTACCCTTAGGTTTTCTTTCCCAACAGCAGTCGCATTTCCTCCTTGCTAGGAGAGCAAGTGATTCTAAGCTCTGTTATTCTTTAAGAAACAAACAAACTGTAAAAGAAATCTTTTTCTTTTTGTTTCCATAGAGCTTGCAGATGCTGCCTCAACAGCGAAAAGCCATTGCAAAATTTAAAGAGCCAAGTGATGCTTTAAGGTTTCAACAAAAATTTCACAGGTAAATATTGATCCAAATGCATGCATTTTCCTTTATTTAAACATCTTTGGACTCTCTTTTTCCCCTAGAACCTTCTTGAGTGGTGGCTGAACCTCAAGAGGGAATTATTTATTCTAAACTGCTTCTAACGTAATAATGTTGTTCTAATAAACCATGGTTGATCGGACTGAGAAGAAGCCTGTCACACACACACCCCAGTTCCCCTGTTTGTTTTTCTACACACCCAGGTTCCCTTTTGGTCCTGACATGTACTTTTCACTCTTTTTCGCTGCCACCAGAGGATATGTTCCTCTCTGTACCAAATATGACTATTAGATTGGTGTTATTTATTTATTTATTTATTTATTTATTTATTTATTTATTTATTTATTTATTTATTTATTTATTTATTTATTTAACTTAGATGCTGCCCACACTACCCGAAGGTCTCTGGGCAGCTTACAACATTTAAAATACAATGAAAAGGCAAAATAATTAAAATGCAATTAAAAATATATACTCTAAAAATTGCCATCGGACCCATATAACATTGTTTATGCGTTTGTAGGTAAATCATATACAGAAAATCAAGGATGATCTTTTATTATTCATTCAATAAACGTTGCTTTGGTAACATTTATGTTTGCTTATGTAGATTCACTTTAATCAAGGTATTTATATATCCAACTCTTTATTTATTTCTTAGCACTTTTAACTCTTTCCAATTTTAGCTGCATAAACTTTCCAAGACTTGCCCTTTTCTTATCTTATTCTCTATCTCTCTATTACTCTTCTCTCTAACACAACCATGGCCCTAACTGCCTAAACTAACTCCTCACTAGTTCAAACTGATTATAACTGTCTTTCTGTCCTTTTATTATCCTGGCTCCGCCCTCCTGTACTGTCATTGGTTATCACATCAGTGTTCTACTATGATGGACAGGCTAAGTATTTAGACTGTCCGTCACAAAGCCTTATCCCCATGTGTTCTCTCCCCACTGTCCATTTTCCTTTTGTGTGACTGTCTTTTAGGATTGATAACCTGGCTCTCTAACCTTCAGTTTCTTGTTACAAGGAATCCGTGCTTTCAGCTTACAAATCAGGATACTAAACCAGGTTTATTTTAGTTTCCTGCTTTGTAAGTAACATGTAAACCACAGTTTTCCCGTTGACATGTCACAAAAAAACTGGTTTAACAAGCACACATACTGGGGTTGTTAGGTGCATGTGACATTGCAGTTAGGAGGTGGCATGTGTCTGTTAGTCCAGTAAACTGTATCTGAACCAGATCTTAAGACTCTTCATAGAAATCTGTGGTAATGAAACTTCCTTAAAGCACTTACATATGTCAGTGCTATTTGTAAAACAAGTATGTCATGACCATTATGTGTTAACCTTATTGCAGGCATATGATAGATCTGTCCCACATCAACGTGGCACTGATAGTAGAGTGACCTGCTGAGTACGACTGGCCCATATACTACAAGTAGCATGCTCTGGAGGAAGTCGCGAGGGTGGGATCTGCCTGTGATCTCCACTGCCAGTTCGAGGGATCTCTTTGAAACTTCAGACTACCCTGTGGCACTTCAGATAGCAACAGCATTGCAGCATTGGAAGTTGAATTTTCAAGGATGCAGAGAGATTTATCTTGAATTTATTGTACTGTGTTGAACACACGGAACTACAAAAATCTTGTGCGCAAAACTACACACAGATATCCTTCAAGAGATGTAATGTGTGATCACAGTGATTCAGATTGAAAGAACACTAACTTCGAGATTTTTATATATATATATATATTTCTTCATAGCAAAGAATATTTGATAATGGTTGCTCTTATCTTCAGTGGGGTGTGTTGAAATACCAAGGCACCCATGTCTACTTTTTGTAGTTAAGCAGATAGGTGCATATAATATAGAATAAGATACAGATGTTTTGTCAAGAGGCTATGGAGCATCTTAAAAGCTCTTACTCATAGTGGGTCAAATGCAGTTCTTTGCAATGTTGTGTCCTAGGTATACTCTTAATTGTTTCATTTCCAATGTGACTTTGTAGGAATAACCTCACCATTTTGCCCTCTTGGCTTAATGGATATTTACACCTTTGCATAGTCTCCTAATATATGGGGGCTTTTAGATTTCCTTTAATATGCCTTTTATTATGTCTCCACCTTCTTTCAAGGATGCTTGCAAGGTGCTTGGCCATCTTTGAGAAATGAACCTATAAATGTTTATGTTGATTATAACATGAATGGTAGCACACAAGGAAACCATGTCCATTCCTGACAGGTTGGTCTTGTGAAATATACCACAGATACTGAATTTGCTTCCTCTTCTTTCTTCCCTTTGTGTTTTTCTCTGTCTTACAATTTTCAGTAAAGACTGCAGAAGGGCAGAGGTATAGACTCTAGCGTTCTAAGGGACATTGAAGTGATTTTTCTTCCCTGAGACATGGAAGTGGTATAGACAATTATGTTCAGATTTGAAGCAAAACTCTGTTTTGTTGAAAGTAGCATTATCCCATATTGTGTCAGTAACTGTCAAAAGAAGGCATCCTTTTTACCCAAAAGTTCTTGATGCCCAGGTTTTATTTGGGATGAAAAGGGGTTTTTCGTTAATTACTTCTAGAGGAACATTTTGATGCTAATGTATATATCAGTCAGTCAACATTGTGACTACAGATAAGAAGCGTTAATTGAGAAAGGGATTGGAAAGCTCTTTTTAAAATTTTTGAATAGAGGCTGAAGAACAGGGAGTGGAAGATTGTTCTTTAAGGCCTTCATTCTTAAATATTGGGGTTTGGTTATTTAAACTCCAGCTCTATAAGCTTTTTAAAATCTCATTATCATTTTAAGACACAACTGTAAGAATAAAAAAATTACACTGTAAATACAGTGTTGTCCTTTTTTAAAGGCAGAATTGTTTTGTTTTCCCACTAGAATTATTGCAGGAATAGTTTAATGGATGGGTCATGGTAAAGGTATAGTCATTTTATATATGTTTTTAAAGGGTAGCTAAGAAGCGCCATCTTGATCTTTGTAGAATGCTTTACATAAATGTAAGTATAGAACAAGGCAGTGAAGATGTGTTTCGCCACCCTTTATTTATAGTGGTTGGCAATGCATTTGGGATTTTGGTCCATTGTGGAATATTTTTTGTTTGAGTTTTGTGCAGGATTGCTTGAAAAGCTTGTCACTGTCAAGTTCAAAACATTAGATTGCCACACACGACTGAGTGGATCATGGCCATCTTCAAGAGCCTTGTTCCTTCTGCAGAGACTAAGGTGTCCTTTTGGGGATTACTTCCTTAGTTCTGTATTTCAGCTACAGTTAGTAAAAATGGAGATTTAAAATAGATTGGTCACAGTGATGGCAGAACTGCATGGATGTACAAAACATGAGAGAGCTGGGCTCTATTGTAAGCTTTATCGGTGTGCTATTTCTAAAAGTGAGAATCCTTGTCAGAAGAATGGCATTTATGATGCCTAAATATTTAATGCCGCTGTTTAAACAAGCTTTTTAACTCCACGGTTCAAATCCTGATGTTGGTAGGCCTTTGATTTAGAATAGATGGTGTTTAATCAGCTAAGGGAATTGTGAGGTTTTTGTTATTTAAAACCTCTGTCTTTGAGAAATAGGCATAGAGTGGCATTTAAGGAACTGATGTGCACTTTCATGCAGTCTGTACCTTTGACTGACTCTATGACCTGAACCCAGTTGTTAGTCTTAGCTAGAGAAGATGAGTCGAGTCAGTGTGCCTTGGATAAGTGTTTATTTATCAAAGTGCCATCAATTCGGTGGATCGATTCTAGATGAGACTGACTGTCGGATTTAGACTTATCTGTTAAAGATGATGGTGTGTGTCTTGCATGCATGTATCTCATAGGCTCACAACTTCAACTCTGGAACCGATTTATTTTGGTTACAGGAAGGATGGGAGCCCCTAGTACTTTGATCTCTTTCCTTCATGTTGGCAGGAGGAAATGTACGACCTGGGTGGCAGGCACCCAGCCTCTTGGTTGTGTTCATAAGATATTGTAGTATGAATGACTGATGGTACGTTAGAACAGAGTTTATTAGTAGGATTGCAGTAAGGCTCTTCTCAATGTAGAGATGCCACTCCAAAAAAAGAAAAGAAAAGAAAAGAAAAATCACAGTGAATATAGGGGGTCTTGACTTTACTTAGTATAGTGCTTCATGGCCTATCACCACTTAATTTTTGTAGAAGATCTGTTGCAACCATTATCTTGTTCTTTCTGTATCATGCGTTGAGAGTAAGATGCAAAGTACGGGACTTGCATTTAATGTATTATGTAAATATTGGACTTTTAAACAAAATTTAAATGAAGCTGTTCACATGCTTTACAATTCAGCTACATTAATGCTTATTTGCGGGGGGTGGGTGGGTTGTTTTGTCTTATCAAAGTTGAATGGGAGAAGTTCCATAAATGTTCATCTTTTTGTGTAACTCTTCAATTTTTTTATAAAGATGCTAGTAAGTCAATACATGTATCCGGACCTGTGTATTATTTGTTCATAAGGCTTCAGAAGCTTAAACGTGGTATGAACATTTATCTAGTGACTACTGCAGGTAGAAGCCTTTTTCTCCTCTCTTAGAGGTCTTTCATTTCACTTTGCAACATTTCCTACAAAACTTCAACTTTTCATGTCCTTGCCAATGGAAAAGTGCAGCTAAGTTATGTGTAGTCATCAGTGACTAATGACTTGATAGTTAACTGTTAAAAGGGCACTGCAGTATCCATTTGTTTTGGGGTTTTTTTTGTTTTTTGCTTTTTTTAACATTTGCACTGAGGAGTTTTTTTTTTAGGCTGGATAGAACTTTGGTAATCTTATTTCATGAGCTATGTAGACTATTCAGATAAGAGTGTTTCTATAACAGCTTGGGAAATGAAGATGGGTTCCTTCATATTTATGGTTCAGACTGACATGGAAATTTCCCTATTTTGACGTTCTCTGTATCAGTATTTTCTTTGATATCCTTTTAATCTATCTAGCTTTATTTAGAATATTGAGAATAAAGAAAAGAGACTAATCTCAAGTGAACTATAAATATCAGAAATGTTGCACACATTTATATTTCTTAACACTCGCACTTAAGCCTAGAAAGGTAGACGGAATGTTAAGTTAAACTGGCTAGAGAAGTATCTATGGGGAAATAATGCGGCTGTGGATATACAACCACTCTCACAACACGAGGGCTATTCTAACACCCCTCTGACCAAAACAAAGCAAAAACTGGCCCGCAGATTGTAATACTTGGGTGCTAGAATAAATGCTGCAAAAATACATGGCAAGAACTCAGGAATTAAGGTGAGGTTATTACTGTGGATGGGCAAAGTGCACTCACCCCCACCCCTGATATTGTTGAACTGCAACTCCACGCGTTTTTCACCATTGACTGTGCTGGCCAGGAGTGATGGGGGTTGCAGGCCAACAACCTCTGGGCGGAGGGGGGGAGCACCCTTTCCCTTCATTCTTCCTTGATTACGTGTTCCTATAAATGTGCTTCATATCGTAAAATCAGGAAAGGATCGTTCTCTTTTGGACCGCTGATTTTATGTGGAGCTATTATTTCTGCCACCAAGGAGAATGTATCCTGAAAGTATTAACCACAGAAGAAGTGAAGGTCCTCTTGTGATAAATGTTGCTATAAGAAGTGATACAGGAATTTGCTTTTTGCAGGCCTCTTGTCCTTGACTGGTAGCTTTTGTCTCCAGCGAATAGGGATCCAGAGAGCTAGTTTTACAAAGGCCTAGCCTGCCAGCTGATGTCAGGAATTCAGATTAAAGATTGCATATGCAGGATGCACTTTGGATATACAGAATATTTTAGCACTTTGTTTTCTAATCTGCCATTCCAGTTTTATGCACTTCTACCTATGCCTTGATAGTTTTAACTGCCTGCACTTTACAAAACTTTTTTCTATATAATTCTTAATGTTAGGAAAAAATCTAAGATGGCTTTTCTGGATAGGAGCATAAGTCCTATGGTCACACTTTCCATTGGTCTTTCACTGTGTCTGCTTTTACTTGAGGGTTTAGTCTAATATTACTGATGGGCAGTACCCCCCCCCCTTTTGATCACCACCTTATAAACTTTCTTACTATATTAACTTTATTTTGCAGCGACCATTTTGGACAAAAGGAAGGGTTGGAGAAACATTTTAAATGCCGCTGGGAGGTGCAGCTAGATTTTAAAATCTAGTTTTGAAGCCATAGGCACTTCGAAATTCTCAGCTTGTTAGGGTTTGCCTGTAGAATGTTCTTTTAGGCTCACCATTACTAACAAGATGAATTTTACAATATCAGTATAATGAAAGGAATATTGCAAAAATATTAAATCCTAAGGATTTTGTGTAAGGTTTTTTTAAATAACCTGTTTATTTTTAATCAAACACATTTGACAGTCTATTATATGAAAGCCTGGCAAGGGGAGGCTTATGTGTAGACCACTGATTCATATTGAATCTCATGTATACCATATTCTGGTATAGATATGGTTGGGAAGGATCATTTTTTTATTTTGTGGTATTCAAGGGATAGATTCCCTACTTCCATTCCCTTCTTTGGTTTTCAGCACTCTTTCATACATGACATGACAGTTCTGGTGATAATGTCAGCTCTTAAAAAAACAAAAACAAATATTTCTCCTTGTTGCTATTGAGTTTGATGTAAATCTTGCAAAAATCAGTTGATATGAAATGAAGCAAGTTAACACTTGCTTATTTTCCCCCCAGAAGGTCTTTGTTGAACATCGTTAGCACACGATCACAAAGTGGGAAGCTAGATCCCCTAAGATCTAGCACAATCGTAAATGGGCTGTCCGTTAGGGTATTGCTTTCATAAGGTTTTGTAGAAGTATTATTTGTTCATTGAAGAAATCACTGTTCACTTTGTAAAAAAAAAAGCTGTATCACTATATTTATGTGATCATTTATATAATTAACTCATATCTTTTGTGGTCATATTTTTCTCTCCTGCTTCTATGTAAATGGAAATATTTCTTGATTTTCTGTAATCAGATAATTTCCCTTGCAGGTAAAGGACAGCAGGAACAGCCTTCCGGTCCCTCCTCAGATTCTGACCTAGAAATAATCCACTTCTTTTTACAGGTGCAGCAGATGCATAAAATAAGTTCCTTTACAATGACTCCTGGGTTTTCATATTACGTGCAGTTCTACCACTGCTTAACATTTAGAGTTTCTCTCTTAACACTTTTCAGTTGACACAATCCCTTGTGGTCCCCCATTTAATCACTCTCATTACCCGTCTTGTGTGATAAAGCAAATTTTGTGAGACCCTGATAGAGAGGGTTCATCAAGGCCATCTAGCTAGTCAAGTTTCCTAAGACTCGGAGGCTTTTATGAGCCACTGCTGAACTGGTTCATAAAAGCCTCAGAGTTTCTGAACAAGGTAACAGTTTACCTCTTCCACAGCTCTTCCTATTTAGGAGCCCAGTAGAGACCAGTTGCTGATCCCATGAAGTTCTCTGTTAGCCACTGTGGTTCTAGGAAAATTTCAGTGTAAGGTTTTCTGGTACCTTTATGGTGACTGCTCCCCTCTTACACCCTCTGATAGCTGATGCTTTTCTCATAAGCACTGGAGGCCTGGGGAGCTTAGAGGGTCTCTTATTAAAGTGAAAGTTCCAGCGGTGACTTAGTAAACAAGGAAGAGAGAAGCAGAATGAGAGGTAGGTAGGTTTGCACTGGCCTCTTATCAGAACCACCCCACTTCTTGTTCATGATACTTGGAGCAATGAGAACAGCATGCTTGGGCTCTGGCGTTTATCAGATCAGAACGTTGTTGGCCTGCAGTTTTATTGTCGTCTAAGGCAGTGGTCTCCAACCTTGGGCCTCCAGATGTTCTTGGACTACAATTCCCAAAAGCTTTCACCACCACCTCTGCTGTCCAGGATTTCTGGAAGTTGAAGTCCAAGAACATCTGGACGCCTAAGGTTGGGGACCACTGGTCTAAGGGATCCACTTTCAAATCTTGGCATGGGACAGAAAGCCTCTGAGATGTGCATGCCCTGTTTGGTTGCAGGATTGGTGGACAGCAGCCTGGTTAAGCCTGTCTGGCACAGGTTTCCAGTTTTGCTGGTCTGTGAATCGTTGTTGAATCATAGCTTCAGTATCTGTTGGTCTGTTTCACTAATCAGGCACTCAGGCTCAATATTTTAGAATAGATGAGCAGTTTCTACATCCTTTTGGACAATGGTGTGAGTACTCACAAATGCTTAAGATGCCGCTGAAATGTAACTAATGTGTTTTCCTTTCAGGACTACTTTTTCCTCCTTTTAAGCATGATGTGCAGTCTAAAGAACTCACAAGGATGCCCTTTAACCATACATTTCTTTATTCATACAGGAAGGTCGTCTTCATGGCAGTTTCCAGAGAGCATAGCATTATTAACAAGCCCTTTCTTATCCTCCTCTCTGTTTTTTTGCAGGCTCACCTAGTTCTCATTGAATTCAGGGGCAGTAATTGCGCTGTAAACCTCTCATGTAGCGATAGTGTCAGTCTTTCAATTCCCTTATTGTTCTTATTGAGTGTGATCCTTCCTAACCTGTAACTTCGTGAAATAACTGTATGCAGTTGAGTACAATCGACAATACCGTTCAGGCCTGTTACTGTTCTAACCTGGACTGTGAAACTTGTGCTTATTAGAATAACTAGAAGAGACAGTTGTACGATGATATTGACTCCATTGGGGGTTGCTTTGTGTCTCTCACAGCTCATTTTCTTAAACATGTGGTATGTGTGTATTTTTATAATACATTTCTTCTGCTTTCCATTAGAATTTTTCTCTGGGATTTGTTGATGCGATACAAGTGTAGAAATGAATTCACAGTAGCCGTAGGTTTAAAAAAAAATGTAATGATGGATTTTAACAGTCACACATTTTAAATGGCTTTGAATGTTATTCACTTAAACATAACAATTGTAAATGAAATGTATAAATAAAAATGCTTTTATTTTTGCACCTTGGTTTGTATCATTTCATCAGCACTTTTCAGAAACCGTTTTTTTTAACACCCTAATATGTTCTGTGCAATACTTTTCCTGCTGTGTACAGTACTAAGAAGGTGGGGAATCTTATATTGCTTTTTCCTCACAGAAACCTTGTTCATTAGGAAAATGATTTTTGACTGAATAAAGCAAAGTGAAAAGCAAGTGTGCTGTGTTTATACACCACCCCACCATAGTGCTTAAAGCACTCCCCGCTACACAGGCCCACTAACAAGCTGGGCACTCAAATTACCAACCTCAGATGGATGGAAGGTTGAGTGAACCTCAAGCCATCTACCTGAGCCCAGGATCAAACTCAGGTCATGAGCAGAGTCTTCACTCCAGTACTGCAGTTTAGCCACTGTACCACAAGAACAGGAAAGGGAATCGGGCTTTTCTGTGTTGAAACGCAAGATTCTCTCCATTCGCTCTGCATTGGATTTCATTAGACAGTAATGTCCTCAAAGCTAGATCTAGAAGACAGTGTTCTGTAGCATAAAGGTGTGCAACTCTAGCCCTCCAGATATCTTGCAGTTTCCTCTTCCACCAGCCTTGGCCATAATCGCCACTGATGAAGGATGAGAGGAGTTGCAATCCACAAAAAGCCCACAAATTGCCTGCTTTAGATATTAGCAAGAACAATGTTGTGTTTAAGGTAGAGTTCACAGGACCACAGATTTGCTGGAAAATACTATTCTTAGAAAACATTTATGCTTGATTCTAAAACTATATATAGTATATGCTGTGTCTTCCTATGAAGGCTTTGTATTCTATCTGACCACCTCACTCTTTCAAACAGGCCCTATTTAGTTCATTCTCTCCCCCTGCCCTTTGAAGCTATTGAGGAGTCCTTAATTCCTCATTTAAAGGTAAAGGTTCCCCTTGACATTTAGTCCAGTCATGTCCAACTCTAGGGACACTCATCCCCGTCTCCAAGCTGTAGAGCCAGCGTTTGTCCATAGTTTCCGTGGTCACGTGGCCAGCGCGCCTAGACACAAGGTAGGAGCCACTAAATGCTGTCGACCTTGAGGATTCTGCACTGCAAGGGACTGTTACTCTAACCAGGCACACAGACCAGAGGTTCCCAAACTTGTGGCCCCATCTCTTCTTGGACTTTACCTCCCAGGAGCTTCTGGGGATTGTGATCCAAGACTATTTGGGATCTCACGCGTAATCTGATCTTTAGCCTATGTACTGTGGCAAAAGCAGAAATCCCTTTGCTCAATCTGTCTGCCTCTCCAGCGTAATTCTTAAAAAGTGGCAGTGACAACATGCTTAAAAGGTATGTAATGTAATGAGCGAGATCCCATGTAACAGGGTCTAAAATGTTGAGACGGACTGGGAGAGATCTAGTCGGTCTCTGGGTAGCAGCCAGTTACTTTCTGGGCTCACGTCCAGCCCTAAAGACAGGGACTTACATGAGTGGTAAAACAGCTATTGCCCCTCATGATGATGTGGCTTCCCCCCTTCCTCCCAGGCTTTCCTGGCTGCTGAAATACCTTTATCAGATTCCATAGCTGTATGCTATTCTCAGAGAGCCTTGTGGATTAGCTTCACCCTCTTCTACCCACTTGCTTTGTAGCCTAATATATATTCTTTGAACTCTGGCCCCCCCACACACACTTCCAATGTAATTGGACTTTCCAGAGCCTCCAGACTCCATTCCTCCTTAAAGATAGTGAGACCATTTCCACCTGAGACCAACTTGGGTCTCTTATAGTGATTAAGAGATCTGTCCCTTCTATAGGTGTGTTCAGACCCTTCACTCTGGCTTATCCTCAGTTGTGTTTTTCCACTCCTCCTTACTCCAGCAACACTCCTTGTTTTATCTAAGTGCCTCCACTAGGTGGAGAGATTGTACTATCAAAACTGATCATTGGAAGTAGGCTCCTGGTAAACTTTATAGCAGAATACTTTCGGAGGAAATGAACAGCTGCAAATCTCTCTCCTTCAAATTAACATCTACTTCAACATCCTTCAATCAGCTCTTCTCCCTCTGGAAAGGAACATGTCCCTGTTTTCTGTCTCGGAAATGAACTAAAATGCTTCCAGTTTTCAATCACTCTCTGATTTTCCTTCCTCGCCACCTTTAACAGAACAGCGTGAATTAAAGCCTAGGGCTTTGGCAGCTAGACATTTATACCAAGGATCATAGCAAGGAAAGGACATTTAGACAAGGTTAATCAGCTGTGGAGCTAGAGGTTGGGAGTTCGGTTCCCCTCTGTGCTTCCAGGGAGAAGAACCAGCCTGGGTGGCCTTGGGCAAGCTGCACAATTCCAGGTCCCACCAGAAGAGAATGGGAAACCACTTCTGAGAACTCCCTACTAGAAAATCTTGGAAAGGGTCACCAGAATTGACTGGACGGCACTTGATTATTCTTAATGGCCCTCAACCCCATTCACCAAGATTGCCGTTAGCCACCAAATATTTGACACGCTGCTCTAATTTCATTGCTTCATTACATAATTCTGAAGCTCTATTGCAGAAATTACTGAACAGGGTTTGCCTATCACTGAACAAGGCAGAATTCAGGTGTATGGGATGTCCTTTAAAAAAAAAAAAAACTAGGACTCTGGAGTCCACCTTTTGGAGCCACATCAAATTAAAGAATTGTGGAGGAGTGGAGCGATAAATAAATGATGCCCCTTGTAAATCATGTCCTGGAATAGAGCCATTGTATATGCAATGCTAAGCCCCAATTAAAAACAAAAACAAAAAACAAAACAACCTACAGATCAAGAATTGTGTTGTGCTGCAAGGACAAAACCGTTTGTGTCTGGGATTACTGCAATCTACTGAAAATTGTCCAGTGATTTACCAGTCAGAATTTACCCATCTTCTGCAAATCACAGTGAGTTTTGTTTACTTGCAGGTGCCTTTTTATATTTGCTCATATAATGAGCTAAACAAACAAATCTGTCATACTACATACAATACTGTATGAGTATCATAATCATACTGAGTCCCATAATCATCTTGATCTGCCTTAGATACTGTAACTGGAGCTGCTGGAACTAGGTAAAAGGTGGAATGGAACAGAACGGAACAGAATGGGGAACTTCTTAATAAAAATTGGTGCATAGTGGGATGCAATGGAGAAACATCAGAACAATATTTTCGACCTGAAAGCTAAAAAATAGTGCTTTTTCATTAACCCTTTATTGTCCAAAATCTGCCGGAATGGAATATACTGACCAAGAATTGTAACTTCCAAGCATTTAATACATATGTATTTGCAAGCTGCTTTGGGTCTCTTTACTGAGAGAATAGTGGCATAAAAATTGAATAAAATAAATAGATAAATCAATAAGACCATATTTTATCTGGTACCTTATAGATATGTTGTATTATAGCTTTCAACATCTGTACCATACATGGTCAACGAGGAGTCATAGACACTGTAGTCCAAAACAGGGAAGGGCAGGACCACGGAGAAAGCTGACCTACACTGCATGTTAAGGCAATAATCTTGGTTCGATATCTCAATTCAAATGTTGTGTATCTCTGTAGTTGTACATATCTATCTCTAAGCCTCTAGGTGCTTTTCCACCTTCTCCACTCATGCTGTTTTGAGGATGGGGAATGTGAGCCTTCCAATATTACTGGATCACAACTCCCATGAGCCTGCATTATTGTCCATGAGGATGGCTAAGACTGGTGGCAACTGCAGTCCAATACAATCTGAAGAGTCACATGTCCCCCCACCCCACTCCTGCAGCTGTGGTTATAGAAGAATTTACCAGTGAGTTCATTGTTCTCGTGAGAAGCGGTGAGATATCATGGACTATGGTGTTCCACCATCTCTGCAGCCTGTAACTCCCAGCAAAAGCACCTAGTAGAGGGTGTTGTGGAAATTGCTAATCAAAATAATCTGGAGAGTGGTAACTGGGCAGCTGCATATGAAGCTTTGAGTTCATGGGGAGGAATAGAAGGATATAATGTCCAGAAGCTGACTGGTTCAAACAAGTGGATTGTTGACTTTCACTTCTATGGCACTAAGCAGAGTACATACAACCTTCTGGGGCCACTTGCATTGACATTCACTCTCAGGGATGCCCTGATGGAAAATGCTCCTCCTTACAACCTTCCACTGTGATGGGCACTTTTACCTTAAAAACTTTTCTCTTTCAACAGGGAAGCACTGCCACAGAATTGTTTTGTTGGACTTTTTGCAGCCTTGCATGCTGCCTGCAGTTGGTTTGACAAGGAGGGACTTTTCTGGCTGGAGCGACTGTCAATCTATCCCGCGCTACCCAATCATTCCACCCCACCTCTGAATTCAAAGAGAGCCCCCGCCCCATGCTTTTCATTCTCTCTCTTTAGTCTGTTGAAGTCGGTTTGTTTTGTTGATCTGTTTACAACTGTAATGATGTCTTTTTATTCTTTCTCCTATAAATCTCTCAGAGTGAGTTCCTGAGAGCTTGTCATTCTTCTCCTCTGCAAATCTCTGTCCTTCTACTGCATGACACAAAGAAAGGTAACCAAGAATTCAAAACTCTGCAACGGATTTCACTCCCAAGGAAACACAGGACGCGATGAACTGAATTGTTCGGCCACAGATGCTTTGAAGATCGTTTTGCCAAAACAGAACAAAAGCACATGTACACAACAACAACACTCCACTTGTGTTCAATAATCTCTCTCCCGTTGATCCCCTTAATCTGGGGTAGTCTATTTCTGACCCTATTTCATAACCCCCACTCAAAAGTAATGCCCTTTTAGGTACAACAAACAACAGAAACAGGCCTCGTAAACTCTAGAAAGCATGACCTCACTTTTTTTCTTTTCTTCTCTCTGGGCTGTGCCTCTGTGTCCCATCTAATCAGTGGCATCTCAAATGAGAAATTATGGGGTTCCCGCCCCCTCTAAGAAAGGGAGGTGGCTACATCACCTTTCATTAGCCAAAAGCTCACTCACTTTGCTTCAAACAGCAGGCGGTCAGCAATCCACGTTTTCATTAAACATGAAATTTTAGGGCCTTTCAGCTGCGTTTGGCCCAGCCCGCTGGCAGCCCCTGCCCCCCCCTTTCTCAGCCATTTAAGTTTTTTATTCCTTCAAATTTATGACAGAAAATGATCATGAGCATCACGAAAATTAGAACAGCTAAAAGGCCATCACCGTTGTAAATGAGGCTGAGTGATTATAGACCGGCAGCTGGTTAAGGTGCGCTGATTGAACTAAATTGCCGAGAAATAATTACCTCCTCTCGAAAAAAAAGGCACAATGGGCTCTCGGGCTGAATATGGCTGATGAAGAAGGCACTTCAGAAGGGGGGAAAAGACCTGGGGCATGCTCAGGCCAAGAGAGCGGTTTGGTGTGAATATGACGCTCATCTCTTGTCTTGAGCATAGGATGAACTTCATGGCTCATGGGAAATCTGCACCAGGCCATAGCAGGGTCCCACACAGCTAAGTCAAGATGCTTTGTATCATCCTTTCTGGGGTGGTAATGGTGGTGGTGACTTTACACCAGGCGACCAGAGGTTCAACATCCCCCCCCCCGCCTGGATTCCCCTACTTCAGTGGGTGCTTGAAATCTGGCCAGGTTTTTGCTTCCTGATTTAAAAAATGGGAGGGGGAGGGAGTTCTTCGGGAAGATTTCTTTTCATCTCAAGAGAAGGAAGGGGGGAAATTTGCATAATTTGAGGCAGGAAATACGGCATCCTCTTTAGCAGCCCTTTTGCTAATCTCACCCCTCTTTGGCCCAGCTGCTGTGAAGAGCTTCCAGGGGCCACCTAACGGGAGAGAAGAGGTGGGTCACATTGACAAGCATCCCTCCCCCATGACTAGTTTTTTCAGGCATCATTGACAGCACGCACTCTTTGTCAAAAGGGCAGGGACCTGCGAGAGGTGGTCCACCTTTTGGGAATTGACCTGTCGTTCTGGATTCACCCTTCCTAGGTCTCCCGGATTTGGACACTGCTGTTGTTTCCGGTAGTGAATGCGAATTTCATGCCGCCCCTAATCCATGCAGAGAGCAGGCGTTGGGGTGGGGGGAAGGTAGATTATATGTGAAGATACTCACTGTTGCTTAAAGAGATGCTAGTTCACTTTCAGAATCTGGTAGACGTTGGCCAAGTGTATATTATTCATAATAGTAATATACTCCCTTGACCCACAATTTTAAATTCTTGTAAGTGAATAGTTTAGTTATACTTGGTTTTCTCTCCTCTCCCTTTTAAAGGTTTTTCTATACAATTTCTCATTTTTTAAAAAAATCATAAGTTCCAAAATAAAACTAGTAACTTAAAAAAAGGATTTTTAAAGAAAAAAAAAACCATTTTGTCCTTTATAAAATAAAACACAAGTAACATATACTTCTACCAGTTATTGAGATCATGAGGAAAATGCCTCGGTGAACCTTTTCTGTTGCCATACTCACCGTGTGGAATCCATCCTTCATGGAGATCAGGTTAAATTCTCTTTTGGATCTTTATGCCTTCACTTGAAAACTTGTCTGTTCCAGAAGATTTTGCTCGTTTCCTAGGCTTGGCGTTCCCCCCCCCCCCCCGATTCACTGCCAAGCATAGTCAGGTTGGTAAAACACCCTGCCTGTTTAAAAGTGGCTAAATTGTGTACTGTACAATAAATCCCCAGTCCTTTTTCTGCTGCTGGAACTTGAGTAAGAAATGAACTGGGATGGCATCTTCTACATTTCATGTCTAGCTCTCTACCGGCACACGCACCCAGGGGCCACTAGGGGGCACTTGTGTTCCACTTGAAAAGGACAAATTCTCCCAGGTGTTCTTAAACTTGCTGTAAAGGTAAAAGGTTCCCCTTAACCTTTAGTCCAATCATGTCGGACTCTAGGGGGCGGTGCTCATCCCCGTCTCCAAACCGTAGAGCCAGCGTTTGTCCGAAGGCCGTTTCTGTTGTCACATGGCCAGCGCGACTAGACACGGAATGCCGTTACTTACTGTATCATGAAACTTACTGTACCATGCATTAAAACTTCAGCGTAGAGTTAACAGGCACATGAAGCAAATTTCTATCTTCCATTCCCAGGCATTGAGAGTCTACTCATCAACTAACCTCCCAGAAAGTGCAGAACCAGAAGTTAGGAGATTGATCCCTCACAGTGTCTCCTGGGAGTAAAGCCTGCTTGTGTGGCCTTGGGCAAGCAGCACAGTCCCAAGGCACCCCCAAAAGAAGGAAAGGGCCAACCAATTCTGAGTGTTCTGTACTTAGAAAAACCTGGAAAGAGTCAGAATTGACTTGACAGCATACAGTTATTGATGAGAGTCTGGAATAACAACGACAACAACAACAACAAAAATAAATAAATAAATAAATAAATAAATAAATAAATAAATAAATTTATAAATATTAGTTTAAAATATAATAATAATAATAATAATAATAATAATAATAATAATAATAATAATAATAATAATAATAATAATAATAATAATAATAATAATAATAATAATAATAATAATAATAATAATAATAATAATAATAATAATAATAATAATAATAATAATAATAGGAACAGGATACACACTGCACCAATATTTAACAGATACTTAGTTTTTTGGTTTAAAATTGTATCTGTTCTATAATACCAGTCAATGTTTTTATAATTTTGATTGAATGTGCCTGGTGTTTTTGAACAATAGCAACAACGGTCAATCAAAATTATACAAACATTGACTGGTATTGCATAACAGGTACAAATTTTAACCAAAAACCTAAGGACTTTGTTAAATATGAACACAGTATATATGCTGTTCCTAATATTTCCATTTTTTGTAGCTCTGATAATGTTATTTCTCTGATCTGCAACTGCTTATTACGTATACTGTGTGATTTTTCCCAAAGCCCCAATGATAACGGGGACCACTGAGGTATGTTTCCTCCACAAGCGAGATGCTTCAATTGCTGGGTCTCTGTATTTTGTTCGTTTTTCCAGTTCTTTTTTTTTCAACTCTGGCATCTCTTGTGTTGTTGTTGTAGTTGTTTAGTATGGCTCCTAATATCCCCCAGCTAGGGATCATGTTGACGAGGGGCTCCTGAGTTACAGTGCAAACAAGCAGACAAGAACACACGACAGACCATTTTTAAAATAAGAAGGCTATAGAAATGCCAACAAAGAGTAAAAAAAAACCAAAAAACAGATAGTTTCTGTATTTCTTTGCGAAGTAGCTTGGAAGTGTGAGAGAGTCGTAAAAGGAAGGAATTCTGTCTAAAAAGTTTTAACCAGTTGAGGGAGGCATTACGAGGGCCATCTGAAATATATTTTGTGTTTCAGAACAAGACACAAGAAGTCTTTCAGTCCTTCTAACAGCAGTGAGTAATGAGGACAGTCCCTCATTAATGGGGCCCCATTGTTTTCACACAGGAACAAGTGTTCTGCGGTTAGCGTCCGCCTGTAGTTAAGAGGCTGAGCAGGGAGTCCCCATTTCAGAAACTGGTTCTGCTTCCTAGAGGGGCTTATCAGAGCCACCCCGAGATATTTTGTGGCATCTGACAAAGACCAAGAAGGTGCTTTTCTCGTTGAAGCTTTCTTTCGCCTTGGGGATATGAGAGCATCTTGCTTTGGGCCTGAGCACACCAGCCTAGCTGAGGGAACACAGACCAAACCTCAAGTTGCAGTTTTTACCACTTTGCATGCTGCTAGGAGAAGGCGTGGCTGGGAGGGGACTTTTCTGGGCTAGGGTGACGATCCATCTATCCAGGGCTAACGAATCATTCCTTCTCTGCCTCTGAGTTCAAAAAGAGACCCTCCTATCTGCTCGGTGTCTTTTCCCCTCTCTTTTACCTGTTACTAAGCCGTCAGCAAGTCTGCCGCTGGAAGCAGTCATGTTTGGCAGCTTGCTCTTGATCTGTAAGTAAAGAAAATGTTTTTTTAAAATTCTTTCTACTGCTAATGTCTCAGAGTGAGATTGAGATTACAGTGGACCCTCTATTTATGGAATTAATCTGTGTTGGAACGGTGGCTGCAGGTCAAAAAGTCTGTAGGTCGAATCTCCATTGACCTACAATGCATTGGAAACCGATTAATCCCATAACCAGCCGTTTTTGTTCCATTTTGGTTCCATTTTGGGTTTTTTTCTGGTCTGTAGGTCGATTCTCTGGCTGCAAGTCGAACCTAAATTTTGCAGCCAGAGAAGTCTGTAACTCGAAAAGTCTGTAAGTCGAGGCGTCTGTAAGTCGAGGGTCCACTGTATAAGTGTCAGGGAATGAGGAAAGGGGAACTGGAAGCTATTCTGCTTTGTGAATCCCTCCACTTCTGCTGCACAGCTAAAGGAATTCAGCCAAAAAATTGAAACTCTGCCACACCTCACAGCACTCAGCTCTCTCCCCCCCACACACACACCTTTCTGCTCGTACCTTCCAGCATCTGCTGCCTGAGGCAGCTGCTGCCTTGCTGTGCTCAGTGGAAAGGTCCCGGTGCCTCCATGAAAGCCGCTTCTTTCTGACTAGCCACACACCTCGCTCCTCTGTGTGGCAATTTGAGGATAATAATATTCACTCAACTCTAAAAGGTAGTGAGAACGGGGAGTTGGTAAGAGAGCCTACATGGAGTGCTTTGAAAACGGTCATCCTCGGTCAGGTAAATAAATCTGGAAATCTATATAGCCGGCTAATGCTTTGAACATCGGCATGCGATATAGATAGTGAGTTTTAGTTACCTGACCAAAAGAGGACAACTTTCACAGACATTTGTAGGAATTCTTGTGAAAAGACTGGGTGAGGGAAACATCTACTTCTTCTTTGTGGCCTCCGTGAATCACACACATGGGTTTCGTAGTGCGCATGCTGGGGGTTTCGGAACATTCTAGAGCTTGGAGAATAGACCGTTAGTGTCTTCCCCCTCTCAGTGCGCTTGTAAAAGGTAAAGGTAAAGGTTCCCCTTGACAATTTTTGTCCAGTCGTGTCCGACTCTAGGGGGCGGCGCTCATCCCGCTCTTCAAGCCATAGAGCCAGCGTTTGTCCGAAGACAATCTTTCCGTGGTCACATGGCCAGTGTGATTTAGACACGGAATGCTGTTTACCTTCCCACCGAGGTGGTCCCTATTTATCTACTCGCATTTGCATGCTTTCGAACCGCTAGGTTGGCGGGAGCTGGGACAAGTGACGGGTGCTCATTCCGTTGCGTGGATTCGATCTTACGACTGCCGGATCTTCTGACCGTGCAGCACAGGCTTCTGCGGTTTAGCCCACAGCACCAACACGCTTGTGTTGGTGTGCAAATCCCCAGCCCTCTCGGTTCCTTTCAGGAACACTAGAACTCCCGTGAGTCTCCCTTCATACATCTAGCCTTTGACTTCTTTTATTATTATCATCTTGGTTTTCCTTCTTTCTGTTAATCTCTTACGTTATTCCCCTTGTTGTTGTTTTTTAAAAACCTATAGAGTTTTTGAATCCTCCCTATCTCCCCCCCCTTTTTTTATTGCTCTTGGGGGACTGTTTAAGAAGTGTGTTGTCTGTGGCAGAAGAGTCTCCTTGTCAGACAGACACTCTAAGCTAAGCGCCTCTACTTCTATGGTCTTTCAGAGCTCTGTGTTGGCTTTCTGCTGACAAGCAAAGACCTTTTGTTTTATTCATATGGACCTTGAACAATTAGCTGGCTGTTGAGGAAGGAGCTCTTGGGAAGCTGTCTTTTAAAAAAAAATGGTTGTAATCCAGTAGTAATTCATCACTAGAGTAGGCCCACTGACACAACAGAATTGACAGAGCAGTTGATTTACCAAATCCCCATTGATTCAATGGGATTACTCTAGCTGCCACCTACAACTGGATTTTACCCAACTCATTTTGTGCTTTTAAATGACTTTTTGGAAATCTGAAAGCCTTTTACTATTATAATAGGTTCTATTGCATCTTAATCTTATTATTTTGATTTTTTTTTTTGCCTTAACTTTCATTTAATCTTGTTGTATGTTGTCATGGGATTCCAGTTGTGGGAGGAAAGCAGGGTACAAATGAACTAAATAACAAAATATTTCACAGGAATATGAAGCATTTTGAAGGATCCTCGTGGTGCAGTGGTTAAACTGCAGGACTGCAGTCAAAACTCTGCTCATGACCTGAGTTCAGTCCCAGTAGCCGGCTCAAGGTTCACTCAGCTGTCCATCCTTCCAAGTTCAGTATAATGGGCACCCAGCTCACTGAGGAGACAATGCATTGCCTGCATAATTACACTGTGAACCACCCAGAGAGTGCTTTAAGTGCTATGGGGTGGTATATAAGCAGCACTCCTTGCTTTTTTTTTTTTTTAAATGAAGAATTGAAATTTGCATGCCATTTTGGCATTGTGGTTCACATGATGGCTTGGGATGGGATTACTTGTGGTGACATCAGACAGGTCAGTTTAGCTCCCCCAGAAAGTGGCTATGAGAGTCCCAATGGGATTAATGCTGTCTTCTGCTCTACAACTAGTGCTGGCTCTTGGGGTAAATAGTGCCTGGGACAGGATGTGTTCCCCCCCCCATGGTCACCTTTGGAGGACCACCCCAAAAGATGGCCTGACTATTTCTGCTTAGCAGCAACATCAATATCACAGAGAAATGTCATATTTTATCATTCAGTTTAAGGCTTGATAATGTTGTGTGTTTTTTGGGGGGGGGACTACATATGTCTGAATGTCTGAGCCAGCATAACCTGGCCAACTTCTGATTTTAGTGATGATTTAATGTTAGGTGTAGGATTCTTGCTGATCGAGCATCTACAGTGCAGCCCACTAAACTGATCTGGATTATGGGCCCTATATGGCGCCTCTTGATACAACTCTTAGAAGTCTGGTAAATTGGCAGCTGGGAAGATTATACCACTAGTGTAGCTGATAATGAGAGAGCTCTAAGATTCCTGTTTGCAGAGACATTAGGAAAGGAACGATCAATCACTTCCAAGTTTTTATAGATCAGGGCGCACACCCCGAAATGTACATAATCTCGACTCAGAGTTTATAATTGCAACTGTCTTTACAGCATTCCAGATACTGAAACTTTACAGTCTTAATGATATTGACACAGCGCTGGGTGAACAGAGAAGGACATTAATAGGCCCAAAGGAGGCTGGACGTCCCACGGAATACACCTCTCCATTCTCCACTCGAAAGAAATTCAGGAGCCTGGGATTGCTGCAGAGGCTGTATATATATAACCACTTATATATCCTGTATATATATAACCACTTAGCAGAAACTATGCCAGCTCTGTACAAATATAATATAATTGGTAGCTGCAGCCATTCCAAAATCTTGCAAAAGAGACAGTAAGTGACTTATTGACATTCCATGGGAGCAAATATACAGGGACAGATTCTTTGGATATAGTAGGACCCCCATATATATGGGGGATCAATTCCAAGCACCTATGTGGATGCTTAAAAAACACAGATTATAGCAAATGCTCTTTTAATAGCAAATACTATACATAGCATGGTCTGTGGGTCCCACTCGTCGTCAATTCTGGCAACCTCATATTTAGAAATACATGAATATGAATATTTCATTGCTTTATAGCTGATCAGGCACTACATAAGAGCATAGCTTAGACCAGTGGTTCTTAACCTTTTTGAAAGAAATGCCCCCTTGAGCCATTGAGGAAGTTATCATCGCCCCCCTCCCTGAGGTGATGATATTTATTTATTTATTTATTTATTTATTTATTTATTTATTTATTTATTTATGGCACTTAAATCCAATGACCCCTGAAAACAAAATTCAATTGCAAGAAAATGAAATGCCCCCCAAAAGTAACATTTTATGATTTAGTTGCAAGTGAATTTTAAGACGCAAAAAGAAATATAAAAAGGGCATAAAATATACCGCAATGCAGGAACTAAAAATTTCAAGACGAAAACTCTAAAACTAAATTAAGATTGGAGGAAAATATATATTCATGCACACTGTAAAAAGGCTGCAGCCATCTTCACAAGTTTGGCTTGCTCCAGCGCCCCCCTACTGCCCCCCTTCTGCTCCAGCGCCCCCACGCCGCCCCTTTTCATTCTACTGCCCCCCTGAAAAATGAATTCGCCCCCTGGGGGGCATTATCGCCCACGTTAAGAACCACTGGCTTAGACCACTCTTAATTTAGAAACATATATTTTTAGAATTTTTCTTTTAATATTTTTAATATTTTCCAGACTGTGGATAAGTGAATCACCAGATACTGATCCTGTGGATACGAGGTCCAACTTTATTTTATTTTATTTCAACCACGTCTTTCTCCCTGTAGAGGGATAGGATGGAATAATGATGATTTGCTCAGAATGACAGTCAATTGTTTCGGCATCCTTGAAAATGATTAAATTGAGTATAGTGTCAAGATACATAACCCTAGGAAGGCAAGGGCTGGCAGTGTACGAAAATGAAACAGCACGTTTCCAGAATAGGAACTCAGGGCAGGGAAGAATCCTGCAAAGAAATGAGAAATACTGAAGTAGATGGGTTTGCCATTTTGAATGTTGGACAAAACCCCAGGAAAACCTGGAAGCATTTTTATAGTTCTACCAGGTCAGGTATAACCAATCAGTGATCTCAATGGACAGGGTTCACTTGGTGTTTGGGCCCTCCTAGCCCTTGAAATCAGGCAGACCCACAATTGCCTGAGTAATTGTAGCATAGTAAATCACATCCTGCACCTGCCTACCTTTGGATCAAAAAGCACTATCCCCAAATTCAGCTTTTGTAGCAGAAATTTCCCCACTGTGCCTTTTCCACTCTCAGGCAACAAACATACAATTGATATAACAAAGCATTTGTCAGCCTTTTGGTACACCTTGAATCAGCCGCCGGAGGCATCCACCTCATTCTAGCAGCAAGGCCAGACTCCATGCAAACATTTTGATCCAGTCGGACAATTTTTGTTTTAGCCTAAGCTTTTGTGAGCTGTAGGGACGTGGTGGCGCTGCGGGTTAAACCGCAGAAGCCTCTGTGCTGCAAGGTCAGGAGACCTGCAGCCATAAGATCGAATCCACGCGACGGAGTGAGCGCCCGTCGCTTGTCCCAGCTCCTGTCAACCTAGCGGTTCAAAAGCATGCAAAATGCAAGATGCGGGTAGATAAAATAGGTACCATCATGGTGGGAAGGTAACGGCATTCTGTGTCTAGTTGTGCTGGCCACGTGACCACAGAAGATTGCCTTCGGACAAAATGCTAGCTCTATGGGTGGAAACTGAGATGAGCACCGCCCCCTAGATTTGGACACAACTGGACAAATTGTCAAGGGGAACCTTTACCTTTGTGAGCTGTAGCTCACTTCTCCCTAGGCAAAGGTAAAGCTGTCTTAGTTTCTGGGAGTCTTAATCCAAAATAACAAAAGTTAACATTTTCAAGCTCCGCATATCCTTTACAAGCTACTGTACATTTTTTCATATATGAAAACCCTAAAAGAGAGCAGTGGTCTCTTCTTTAGTGGCAGGTATTCATAAGTGAAAAGAGGCAGAATCCAGACTTTGGAAACAGGAAGAGTATCCATGGGATCAGTACCGTGGTTTCACTTACTTATCTGCTGCCTGAAAATATTAAATTAACACACACACACCCCAAGATACATTTTTTCAAAGATGCATGACCAGAAATGGCCACTAGAGGGAACGAAAGACTCCTATATATAGTAATGGTAAAGGTTCCCCTTGACATTTAGTCCAGTCGTGTCCGACTCTAGGGGGTGGTGATCATCCCCTTCTCCAAGCCGTAGAGCCAGCATTTGTCCGTAGACAGTTTCCGTGGTCACGTGGCCAGCACAACTAGACATGGAACACCATTACGTTCCCACTGAAGTGGTACCTATTTATCTACTTGCATTTACATGCTTTGGAACTGCTAGGTTGGCAGGAGCTGGGACAAGCGATGGGCGTTCACTCCGTCGCATGGATTCGATCTTACGACGGCTGGTCTTCTGACCCTGCAGCACAAAGGCTTCTGCGGTTTAACCTCCAGCGCCATCACATCCCTATATATAGGTTTCACAATATCCACAGTTTCCAGCATCCGCAGGGAGGGCATGAATATGGCAGTCCAAACTGTAACTGGATTCACACTTAAAGCAGACTCATTGAAAACTGTGGTATTTGAGCTGTTTACATAGAACTTAAGTTACAAGTATTTCAATAGGTCAGCTATAAACACAAATCAGTCTGGATTCAGCCCATCTTCAATTGACCATCTTAAGAAACACTGAACTTCTGAATGAATGACGTTATGTTACTATTAAGGTCAAATTATTTGTTGTAACAACTGTCAAGAGAATGAAACATTTTGGAGATCGTAATGTGTTAAATTCCAGGCACCGTAGTACCTCTGCTTCCTTTCTCACCATCGTTGGGAATCCATAAAATTGGGATAAATTCGACCAGTCAGTAAAACTTAACAAGACTTGATGTTAGAAATTCACATTCCCTAACCCTAAACAACATTTTAAAGAAGAAAAAGAATGTGATGCACCAGGAATTCTTTGTCATTATATACTAACCAGACTGTGCATGGCACATTTTATTTCTATAAAACTATTAAAACTATTACAAAATATTCAAAAAATACATTTTAGTAAATTGACAGCAGTTATTTCTCAGTTTATTAATGCAAAACATCCTTTTACCCTCCCTCTCTGTACAAACTAGTCTCCATTGCCACAGATTAGCCAGCATGTGCGCTTTTTAAAAAATATTTTTTTTCTCATAAATTTCTTCTGCTTGATTTCTGAAGGTGAAAATAAGAGAGTTTCTCTCCACAGTTTTGCAAATGAATGAGGTTGTGTAACAGTCTTCAGTTCCAAGAATGTGGACAAAAGGGGTCGTTGTTATTCTTATTCTTTTTTTTACAAAGCAAAATAGTTTAAGGACAAGAGAAATAATGCAGAAGATGATACTACATTTTATACTATTTAAATTAAAATAATATATTCTCATATTTTACACTATTTAAAAAAAATGAAATGTGACTGTTAAGTATTGATCTCTCTTTTTTAAAAAAATTGAATTTACAATTCTGTGTATAAAAATATAATTTACGGATCCCTTCCCCACCCTTCCCACAGAGGATTATCGGCTGTTTGTTCTGAGACTCGCTGCTGGGAAAATGAAAAGCAAGGTATAGATGAGAGGGACTGGCGGCTTCCTTTTGGAGAATCTGGACAGACATGAACACATAGAAAAATAGAACTCTGTGCAGTTTTGCTTGGCCTCGCAAAATAATTTTCTTCTCCCTGTGAGTGTACAGTTCGCATGATAATAAATTATCAAAGAAACTATTTAAGGCTCTTGCAAATCGGGTTCATATTCTTTAAAACATCTATTTTAAAATACCAAACAAATAAATATCCAGGAGACACGGACAACGAAAACAAGAAAACAAATAGACAAAAATATAAATCAAATAAAAATATATATTTATATATATTTATAAACTAAAACAAAAAAGCTTTCCTGGGCTCTTCCTGTTCTTTAAAAGTCTACTTTGGACTGTCCTACTGTTATTATTGATTTAAAGTCTTTCTCTCTCTTCCTTCCTTCTTTTCTTCCTTCCTTTGTTCTTCCTTTCGTTCTTTCTTCATCTTAGTATTCCCCCCCCCCCGGTGTGTATTATTTTATTCTTACATCGGGCAAAAGCGGAGTTTGGAGAACAGTCCCTCTCAGCTGGCCATCCCCAGTGGGTGTATCATCTCAGAATCCAAGACCCAGCGGCCAACGTGATAGAGGAGACGGGAATACCAGTGGACTCCGGCTGGAGCCTCGTTGGGTGCCATCGCTGGCAGGAGTGCAGGGGAGGAAAAACCACCGGGGTACAGCATGGCCAGGAGGGCGTGGGCGACGCGGAAAGGGGCAAACGCCCAGTGGGCCCAGCTATGCTCCTCAATGACAGCGTAGCAGGAAGCCAGCACCTGATTAATGAGGATGGTGCCCTGAGCGGTTAGTGGGGCGTAAGCCCCCGAAGCCTCTTCTTGCAGGGACACCCGATGGACGGCCGCCTCCAACAGTGTCTGGCCCCCTTGGCCCAGCACGTAGACGCGATGTCCCGGCCGTACTCGGCTGGCGAAAATGGGCTGGGGTTGAGAGCGGTTCTGGGGTGGGGCCACAAAGAGGAGGTGGGCCGCCGTCAGCAAGAGCCGTGTCTGGGGCCTTCGGGTCTCGATGACGTAGAACAGCTTGTGCATGTGGGCCTCTTCCTGGTCCAGGAAGGCAAGGAATTCGCTGTAAAGCAGGTGCCCTTCCGTATCGGCTGCCAGCACCCTGTCACCGGGATGGAGGTCCTTCACCAGCTTGGTTCCTCCTTGCTCCAGGTTCACCCAGGCCGTTCCGGGGAAACAGCCACCAGATTTGGCTGCCACTGAGTTTTCTGGACGGAAGACAAGAGACCATGTTACTATTTATTTACAAGTTCAGTGAGAAACGATCATTTTACCTAAAGGGAGAGAAAGACGCCTATGGGAGAAAAGAGATATTACAGCAAACCTATGGTTACAAACAGAGCGCTATTAAGGCGTTAAATGTGTTCGAAAACAAATTTGGCACAGGATTTCTGAGCTCTGCAAGTTGAGATCAGCGTATTTCTGACTTGTGATTGGCTACTGGCAGGTAAACACAGACTTCATTTGCAAGGGGGCTGTGCAGAAACAGGAGCTATTGAAGTATTGGAGGGAGGGAAAATACTTTATCCCCTTCTAATTGTGAAGCTAATGTCTTAGCTGGTTCACACACCCCACCCCACCCCCGAGTTGCTGCTATCCTGTCTTTCCAGAGGAGACATCTCTTATTGTCTTCTTGTAATGGCTACCCCCTGCTCTGAAGTGCTCAACAGTAAACACGTCATACCTCTGGCTCAAGTCCATGTCTGTCCCTAGATCTCCGCTTGTAATTATCAGTCTAATACTTCCCTCCATGTATGGGAAAATCCAGGGCTTAATTTGAGCAGGGTTCAGCCCAAGAACATGTTTTCAATGCCAGAGGAACAGTTTTTAAAAAAAGGAAAAAAAAGGAGTAATCTGAATGGCTATGTCTTCTTGTGCCTTTTCCTCATAATTCAAAGCACTGGGCATAATTTAAACATGCTAGTGTTCATTATTCCCGCTATCTCTTTTGCATTTAAATGTTCTGAGAATCTCTGGAACTGGGGAAGTCCCAGCCGTGGCCTTGAAAGCAGTTTCTGGCTACTTCTGTACCCACTGCTGTTTGCATGTTACCCTTAAACATGGATGAATCTACCTTGCACTTTCCTCTTGTTTTAGCATATATTTTTTTCGCCCCTGAAACTGGAGAACGCCAGATCACCCGTGCCTTGAAGCAGGATTGAATATCTGCAGTCTTACCACTCAGCATCAGAAGAGGTGGGCGTAGGAGACTGGCTTCCATATTCAAGGGTGTAGCTTTTTTTGAGCCCTGCAACTAGTTTTTAAAGATTAAATGTTGGGAAAATCCCTACCGTTGGCAATGGTACCTGGCTGAGTGTTATGTGCCTTATAACAATGCCAGACGAGGAGTTCCCACAAAACATGCCTGCCTCTTTCCCAGGACAGGCTAGGAGGCTTTGAAATCTAATCTCTCCACCCACCCCTCCTTACTCTGTACATGTTTGTACACCTGCTTCCTTACCTATGAAGTTAGCACGCATCCCATTAGAATTAAAGGGGTAGCAAGGAAATTGCGAAAGGGCTCCCTCCGTCTTTCTCTCTCCTACCATTCTCAGCTGCCCAGCTGGTTGTCATAAATGACAAGAAGGAGCAAACCAGGACCAACCCACTGCCCACCTCTCTCCCCTTTTCTTAAAGTGGTCATGTTTAGAACACCTCTCCTGGCATTGTGATGGAGTGAGGTGTCTGTGTGTGGGGGGGACAGGTTTGACCTCTAGCCTTACTTGTTAGAATATTTAATATTTTCCTTGCTTTCTCAGTGAATTACAAATTACAGTATATGCACATGAATATAGCAAATAACTCAATTGTATTAAGAAAAACAGCCAAAAAAAGGGGGGGATAACATCTGATTTAAGGAGTAAAGATAGATTAAAAGAGAGGTTTTTATACTCTTGCTGTCTAGTTTTGTGCATTCTCGAAACATCCGTGTCTGAAGAATTAGCATTAAAAAAGATTTATGCTGACTAGGACACTTTTTAAAGTTAGAAAATTGTACCTATTTACAATTTAATGAACCGTTTCCTTGACAATGTAATCTGGAACATGTCTACTCAAATACTGTACATGAATCTAATGAGTCTGCTTCTGGGTATAGGAGTACTGTACTGCTTAGTAAAGGAAGCCCCGACCTCTATAAGCACACTCTCATGCTGTGAGTTATTCAGTATTAATGCAGGCCGTTATCAATGTAAGACTCCTCAATTGGTGAGCTATTGAAGACAGAGCCACTGTCTTAGAATTTGGAAGTAAATTGTTTCAAATAATGTCATTACCAGCAACAAGGTGCTTTTTGAGCATCAACAGCAACAAGCAATGTAATTCATGTAACATGTAACTGCATTACCTTTGCAATATGGCTAAAATTTCTAGTTAATTTTCAGAGACATTTTACAGGGATTTTTTTTCAGGTTTTATGCCACTCTATTATCACTTCTAAGTAGCAATGGAGGTATTGTTTGGTTTTGTCTTCATATTTTTGTAAATATTTGCCATATGCAATATCAAAAATGGCCACTAGAGAGAACCAGAGAGCATGCTCTGCGCTGCTAGCAAGGATAACACAGAGCTTGGAAGGTTTGTGGGTTAGGAGCAGTGACAGTGAGAACACAATGGGTGAACTCCTATTGCTTAGTGCACTGGTTCTTAACCTTTGTTACTCAGATGTTTTTGGACTGCAACTCCCAGAAGCCTTCACCATCAGCTCTGCTGGCTGAGGTTTCTGGGAGTTGCAGTTCAAAAACACCTGAGTAACAAAGGTTAAGAACCACTGGCTTAGTGGAGGAAGTGGCATTACAGTAGGCCCATAGAATCAGTGGGGATTTGCTGAGTGCCTTCCTCCATAAGTGCCATTACTAAAGTAAGTCACAACTAGACAAGGTAATTGGCTTCAATGGAACTTCAAAGGGAGAGCCAAAGTGATAGATCCCCCTCCCAACACCTTGCTGGTGGCTGGTGGGCAAAGAAACAGGAGGAGCAACTGAGGAGGAGGAAGAGGGAGTAAAAAAAGGCCAGTCTAGCTAGCAAGTCCTGATGATGATGTCCTCTCTCAGCAGCCCTGAGCATCGTTCTGTTTAATAAAGGAAAACACAACTCCCAGAATCCCTCAGCTGTCATGGCCAGGAAGCTCTCTAGAACAGTGGCCCCCAACCTTGGGCCTCCAGATGTTCTTGTACTTCAACTCCCAGAAATCCTGGCCAGAACAGTTGATGGTGAAGGCTTCTGGGAGTTGCAGTCCAAGAACATCTGGAGGCCCAAGGTTGGGGACCACTGCTCTAGAAAACAGCACCCTCTACGAATAGCTGACTGGTCCAGGCTTGCTTCAGAATGAGGAGATGCCGGAGCAGCCCCTGTGCCTAAGGAGACACATCGATGGTTTGGAAGCAGTACAATGCCTCTGCTTTAGGATTAGTTTATACTGAAAGGCAGATAATAATAAATAAGTTAGCAAATAATAACAAAGCTGGGAAATGTGACTTTTTTTTTATCACTGTTCCCAGAATCCCTCAACCATCAATGCGATTGTGGGAGTTGTAGTCCACCAATTCCCATGTCCATGCTTCGAAGAATAATGCCAAGCTGGAGACAGGGTGGTGGGGGATGCAAAGACAAGTGGCTTCGTGCAACTTTTGCAAGGATACGGCAGTCGTCGAAATGTGGATCTCTCTGTCTTGGCGGCCCCTGCATCTGTTGCTATGGAAACCTGGTTGCTAGGGAGAAGGCAGAACCTGTGCCCTCAGATGTGCTTCAAAGCAGCAGACAAAATCTGAACTCCTGCTAATGGCACGGCACAACCCATTACACTTTTAATTTGGTTCATTACAGCTGCAATTTTTAGACGGGCAGACATTGACTGGAAGGCAGTTAATAAAATCGCTAGGAAGTGTGCACAGCACAGCTCCCGCTCTCTCTCACACACACGCACCTCGAAAATGAAGGGATGTTGCTCTGCTGTCCAATTTTCCCCCCTTTCTCCTTCTCTCTCCCAGTGTCGTCTTTTGCATGCAACAGAAATGGTGTTGCAATCCGTAAAGTAAGCAAAGCCCTTCATTTAGTAAACAAACTTGTTTCCAGCTCTGGATTTACTGCTTCCTTCTCGCTCTGTCTCAACTTGACACAACTTGCATTTCTGCAAGTTGTGTCTTGCCCCTGCAAAGTCACTAAGGGTTTGTTTGCTTTTTTGGTCCCCCTTCTTCTTGCTTCCACATACTGTACATTGATACACATTCGTCTGGGGGGCACATATCTATGTACTGTGCATAGTGACAGAGCCTTGTAGTGCAATGGTAAAACCGCAGTACTGCAGTGAAGACTCTGCTTATGATCTGAGTTCGATCCTCAAGGTTGACTCAGCCTTCCATCCTTCCGAGGTTGGTAAACTGAATACCCAGCTCAAGGGGGGAGGGCAATGTGTACCCTGCATAATTGAATTGTAAACTGCCCAGAAAGTGCTTCAAGACTATGGGGCCTTATATAAGCAGCACACTTTGCTTTGACAGTGAAAGGATATCTCGTTTCACTGCACACCTGCCCATCCCAACACTCTGCAACAACATTCAGCCGCAAGCGATTGAGTCCAGGGAGATCAAGCCTTGCTTGGAAATAGGTTTGGATGAGGTGATGAGATGCAAAAGAAGACCAGGTTCTTCTACCTTTTTAATAGCTATATGGAGGAGGGAATTTCAGCAGGTGTCTCTTGCATTAAATCGGACTAGCTGAAATTTCCCCTTTGAAGTAACCTATCCACTTTTTTCATCTAGTTTCAGATCATACAGACCCCAAGAGGATCTTTCTATCTATGGAATTGGGATTTGAGCTGTTGTAGCCCAAAAAGCTAACTAGGTCCAACTCAACCCTTGTGAGATTGGCCAGGGATGGAGCCGGCAGGATAGGGATTGAGTTGTTAGACGGAAAGGTAAGCGACAGTCTTCCTTGCTACTAAATGTACAAGGGATCAAACAAACAATATTATCTGATTTGGCCCACTGATGGTTAATGTTAAGCATAAGAATAAGAATTGCACTAGCTAGAATTTTCTTACACATTTCCACAGTGTACGTGCCATGTGCCATCAAATTAACTCCAAGGTATGGTTACTCTAGTAGAGTTTTCAAGATAAGTGAGATATTTAAGGAGTGTTTTTACCAGCACCACTTCCCAGTGAGTTTCCATAGCTGAGCGAGAATTTGAACTCAGGTCTCCTGAGTCCTAATCAGACACTCTTTCCACTACACTGCAGTGGCTCTCCTACTGGTTTATTGTGTAACTCTACCCACATAAATTTCAGCAACTGAAATTTATGGGTTGCTACAACTTAAGAAGTCAGTGTAGGTATTTCTGATTGCATGCCAAGTCATGTCACTGGTGGGCAACAGCAAATGCCTATGCTGACTTCTTAACTTGAAGCAGCTTAAATATTTCACATACCTTGGAAACTCCTCTAGAGTCCCAGAAGTTGGGATCAACTTATATATATATGAATTTGTACCCTTGGAAATGAAGTGTCTTGCATTCTATGTGAAGTTTTTTTTTTTTTTTTTACTGCTTTTCTTTTTTGAAGCGTAGGCCCACAGGAAACCGGCTTAAACCGATTTTCTCTTAGCTAGGGCAATGCCAACAGAGAGGAAAACAAAGAACCCACAAGCAGCTCGTCCCCTCTCCAAAACGGGGGCCCTCGGTTTCTTTTCAAACGTTTTTCTCAGATACTGCATCTCGTGTAATAAATATACCAGCTTCCTTGGACATATTTATTGCCTGAAATAATTTAACACTCTCTTCAAAGAGTCCAACCCTACTAAGGTGGGGCTGTTGCTCTGCCCAGGAAGTTAAACATCGGCCGCTCCGCTCAAACAAGGAATGCTTGTGGAGCTCAAACAAGGAGCGGCTTTCAAATTCACATTCAAATCTGAGGGGGTTCTCTTTTTTGTTTTGTTTCTGGCTTGAATGCTCAAATGCTCATATTCAGATCAAGCCCCTCTGAGGACCTCTTGGGCCAATGGGCACCCCAAATTCGCACAGGGTCGGTGGGCGACTCCCTGGCTGAGGAGGCTTGAAGGCCTTCCTCTTAACAAAACCCAGGGAGACAACCTTCTGCCCTCAGGGGAACCGAGCCACCCAGAGAGGGCCCAATAGATTCTGTTGCCTGAGGAGCTGAGCAACTGCCCTGTCCAGAAGCGAGAGAGAGCGAGAGAGAGAGAGAGAGAGAGAGAGAGAGAGAGAGAGAACATCCAGGATGGGGACTTCGGGCAGAGTGTTTTCCAAACATGTCCCCCGCTCTCTGACAACAACAAGGCAACAATGATAATTTAACAACTAACTGTTTTGCTACTCTTAACAACATTGACCCAACTTCGGGAGGCAGTGGAAGACAGGAGGGCCTGGCGTGCTCTGGTCCATGGGGTCACGAAGAGTCGGACATGACTTAACGACTAAGCAACAAAAACAGAACAACGTCTCTAGGCCTAAAATCAATTGCTAGTCCCAACTAGAGTATGAATACGATTTCCGTGTTGATTTACAACCCAGCAGTCGGTTCAGTGAGGCTTAGTCCAACTGGGGCTAGCAACTGGTTTTAGGGATAATCACTGCTTGAGGCAGCCACCTCACACTGCCTAGCGGTAGGACCGGCCTTGCATGGATTTGGCTGGGCAAAGTTCACCTGGGCTGATTTCATAATACAAAAAATACCCTTAAAAGTACTTGAGGAATAAGGCTAGAAGGCAGTATATTGCAACTTTTCCTTAGTAATTAGTCATCATCACAACAGAGTCTGGATTCACACACACACTTGTGCCTGCCTTTCTTACAGCCCAAAATCAATTGTCAGGCTGCATCTCCCATCAGCGCGAGCCCACACAGCCAACATTGCTAATGGAGAAGGACAATGGGATTTGTAGTCCAACCACAGGACAGCCACATGTTGCCTGCTTCTTTCCATCCATTTCATTGCACCATAGCTACCATGTGCCTCTAGACTAGAGCAACACCTGGGCGCCTGAGGAGAGTACTGGCATGATTAGAGCCTAAATCAAATCGCTAGTCTCAGCTACAGGAATCCCACTGAAGGAAGGGGATCAGCAGAAGCGCTGAGTCCCACTTCATGGCATCTGTTCCAGCTGGGACTAGTAACTGGACTTTGGCCTAAGCCTTTTAGGCCAAGGGCTGCAGCATCAACTTCATAGGAGCTGGCTAGTAGAGCTGTAACTAGGTCTTTGCCTCAGGGCATCCAGATTTGGAGGGAACTATGATCTAGTGGTACAGTACATCTATTTCTTTTCTTGGGAAGTGTTAAGAAGATAAATGGCAAGACCCAGCTCTACTTCTTTCTTTCCCTTTTGGGGAGACACCATTTCCTCCTCCTCATTTTCCTTGGGTGGAGGTCACACACCCGTACCTCTTGGTGAACTGAGTGGGAGGTGGTGCCCCTTGTCCTGGGTGCCACAGCTGCTTGTTATGGTTCTATTGGCCGGCACTAACAATCACACATTGCTTCCTTCTCCCTCCCTCCCTCCTTCGCTCTCTCTCTCTCTCTCTCTCTCTCACACACACACACACACACACACACACAGGCAGCTGATTCCCTTACTCTTTCAGTTGAAAAAATTTGGTGTGCTAATCTTAAAATAATCAATTTTTTTTTACATTAAACAGCAAGAATGCATCTAATCTTCTAAATACAGTACCACATTTTGAAAGTAACATTTGAACATTTACTTTCCCAATGTTACTTTTTGGAAGTCTGACGTGACCCCCAGTGGGTCCTAGAAGTGAGAACACTGGCCTTCTGCTCCTCCAGAGGTGCATCATCATCATCATCATCATCATCATCATCATCATCATCATCATCATCAACAACAACAACAACAACAACAACAACAACACAATTAATAATAATAATAATAATAATAATAATAAATAATAATAATAATAATAATAATAATAATAATAATAATAATAATAATAATAATAATAATAATAATAATAATAATAATAATAATAATAATAATCGTCATCATCATCATCATCATCATCATCATCACGTGCTGTCAACTCAATTCTGATTCATGGCGACCCTTTTTCAGGGTTTTCCAGGTAGAGAATACTCAGAATTGGTTTGCCACATCTCTTTCTTCTTGGGGGCACCGCTGGAGACTGTGCAGGATGCCCAACGCCACACAGGCTGGCTCCAATAAATTCCCATCCTCTGGCTCTGCAACTAGATACCTAAACCAGCTATCCAGCCAAGCTTCAAAGTTGCCTAACTCTTCCTTTTCTCAAATCTATATAAAGGAATTCTTTTGTGAGAAGGGGAAAAAAAATACATCTCCCACCCTGATGGGCTGGGAATGCTTGGGCCAGATGGAGAAATGAAACGAAGATAAGATGTCTCTCACTAAGTCGGATCGTTGTGAGTTAGTTGGCCAGGCTGAAATGGTGAAGGTGGGCCAAGGAATGAGGGACCACCCCAGTATTCCTCTGAGCACCAGTTGGTGGGGCATGTCAATACAAGAGCAGTGGTTCCACTCACACCTAATTTGCAGAGCCATAACCAGCTATTTTGTCCGCCAGGGCAAATGGCATCATCTCCAATCCACTCCATTTTGAAGATTGGATGTGAGCAAACCCCCCCCCCCATGGAAAAGAGGAGAACAGGGCGCCCCGTCCCTAAAGAAAGAGCTTATGCTGTGAATAGGATTTAGCATTCACTAAGACTAACCAGTAAATTCAGTGCCAGATTTTAATTACATGATATTGTGGTTGTAAACGAAGGAGGTAATATGGCACTCATTTTCAACCATAATATAATATCGTTAGTGTAGATTTGGTTTTCTTTTTTGTTTGATGTTTTAATTTTATTTTATGTCTATGTTGTGACATTCTAAGCTTCCCACTGCAGTGGCCTGGCCCCTAGATAGGCAGAGTGAAAATTTAAAGAAACCAAAAGATATCAAAGAATAAGCTGAGGTAAAATTTCAGCTGTTCCATCTTAGCTGTAGCCCTTAGCTTTGAGACACATCTGCAGGGGCATCTGTGACATATGTTGTGTGGGACCATATAGGGCAGAGCCCTATGGAAAGCCCGAACCTTTTCCAGATGGAAAAGGTTCGAGCTTCACACCAGAGAACAGACTCTTGGCCAACAACAAACTCTACATTCCAAAGGACATGGGTTCAAAAATCTCAAATGGTTGTTGAATGCCTTCTGGGGGAAATCTGTGGACTGTAGTCCAGAAAAGTAATTTTTATTAGCTCTGGTTTTTGACAGAAATGCCATCCTTACCAAACCCGAAATAATGCTCACGGGTCATCTTGTCCCTTGCGAAAGGTGCTTTTGAAAAATATATATTGTCTGTGATGATCACATCCAGCCATGTACTGATGTGACTCTTCCTCTCAAGTACGAAGGTCATTTCATAACAGCATATTTCTTCTCTCCTTCTCACTCATTATCTCTCTCTCTCTCTCTCTCTCAAGTTTGCCCTTGTCTTCTCAGTGCGCTATTTCTAGACCCCATTTCCTCCTAAAAGCAGGGCACGGCGGGACAGCCGATGGTCTGGTGCCGGGCCCTCCCCACTCCACCGCTCTGTGGCTTGCAGGCTGCATTAGGACAGTTTAAAAATCCACCCTTGGAACTTTTCCTAATGCCTTTTTCAGGAAGGACAGGGAAGAATAAAAAGAATAATAAAACCAAACAAAGTATTTATTGATTGACTTTATCCCTTTTGCTTGGGAGTGGAGTACTAGGCAATGAACCAGCCAGAAATTTCCTGGGGAGGTGGGATTGTGACCGCTAAGGATGCCCTTTCCGAGGAAGCCCCCGGTACGCTCCTACAGCATGGCCCCTTTCCTGTCTTGTCCACCCCCCCAGTCCCTGCTTCGGCCTGAGATTTTGTTTGCCCACTCCGAGGTCCTTGATGAATAGGTCCAGTTGTATAGCAACTCGGTAAACAGGCCGGCCAAGTGGTGGAGGTGTGAGAATCTGCTCCTTTGAGCTGGGGCCCTTATTTGGGTTCTCTAATTAAAATCCAATAAAGGGCCGGCACTGTCATTCTGATCTGGATAATAAAGGGAGGCACTCTGGGAGAAGAGGGGACACTTCCAAGTCTCCACCCTAGCCCCCCCACCCACCCTATTTGTTCAGGTGCAGGGGACCCTTGATGCCAATTCACACACACATGCACTCAAAAAAAAAAAAAGAGAGGGGGGCCCTGCTCCCCATGCACGCACATAAAGTCCCCCCCCCAGGCCCTATTTGCACAGACCAGGAGACTTTTCCAAAACACTCAAGATGGGTATTTGAATATGAAATGGAAGAGTTTGTTCTCACTAGCCTTCATTATCTCGGCCTCTTTACTGCTCCTGCGCTCTCCTCCTTTGCCCTCCTGACAGCCATTCAGGCCTGGCGGGGGAAGCGTTCCCCTTGTTCGCATTCCAATCTCCAGGATCATACTTTTTGCAAATAGAGATGGCGGCTCAAAGACTTCCCCCTGCCTGGAACGCGTAGGTTTTTTAATCTTCTCATCGGATTCTCAGCCATGAAACCAGAGCCTGACCATTGGGAAACCAGCTGGAAGGGATGGGATTCAAGACAGCGCTCAGGAAATCCACGTCTCATACAGTCACACGACCTCATGTGACACATCCTCAGATTATCCCCCTCCTCTCCCAAGTGGTGGATGTGGGCTGCATGTTAATGCTCGGATTTGGCCTGGTAGAAGGATGTGCTCCCTATGGAATAGATGCAAGATGGATCCGGATTGGGTTGAGTGCATGCAAGTAGAGTGAGCTGGCATTCTCGGGTCAGGGTTGCCTGTAGGAAAGTGGTAAGTTGGGAAAACGACCCTCAAAGCCGAAGAGGACGGACACCACCTCTCTCACACACTTGTACGATCAATTTTTGGGTTCTTGTCTACAGTTTTCCTACACTGTCCATGAAGGGGCTGTGCTAAGCCTGAAGAAGCAGAATTTTCTCCATGAAAGCTTGCAATTTGCTTGAGTATTTAGCGGTCCATCAAAAGGTATCACCCATCCTTACATCTGTATAATCTTGGTGCGTTTATAACCCTTTAAGACTCAGAGCTCCAAGGGCAGAAGGCCTGACTGGGGAACATCTCACGTCTGCTGCTCTGATGACAACCGTTTCAACTACAACTGCTGTCGTTATTTCAGTTTAACTAACGATTTTGGCATCCAAAGCACCCTTGCCCAGAAGTATGGCCACAAGCCCACCATGACAAAAGAAGTGGAGAATATGGACTCCCCACTCCTCTGGGAAAGAAAGAAAATGTTTTGTGCTTTCAAAAACAGGGAAAGCGAATAGGGCCAAGAGAGTCAGTCCCAGATTTGGGTGCCCCCTATGTTTTGATGCAAAGCCCTAGATGCTCCACCCTGATTACAACCTGAACAGAATAATCTTGTCCAACTCCTGCATCCTCTACACATATCAGGCTACGACTGCCATCACCCTATCAAAGTGAACTTGTTGTCTGGGGATGATGCAGGCTGTGTTCCAACACATCCAAAGGGGCCTTCCTTTGAACAGACCAAAAAGAGATTAAACATGGAGGATAGTAATATATCCAGCAGATACAGTGGACCCTCGACTTACAGACTTTTCGAGTTACAGACTTCTCTGGCCGCAAAATTTAGATTCAACTTGCAGCCAGAGAATCGACTTACAGACCAGAAAAAACCCAAAATGGAACAAAAATAGAATAAAAACTGCCAGTTATGGGATTAATTGGTTTTCAATGCATTGTAGGTCAATGGAGATTCGACCTACAGACTTTTCGACTTGCAGCCACCATTCTAATACGGATTAATTCCATAAGTAGAGGGTCCACTGTAGGTAGTCATTGATTTCTATTATATTTATCTCCCCCCCCCATCACTAGATGTAGCAGAGGAGGTATGGGGCAGCCTACAAGAGATAGGAAAGGCCAAAGGGACTCGTGTTTCCCTTCTGCCTTCTGCCACCTGAACCAGTTGCTGACTTTGTATGAAGGCAGAATTCGCCCTATTCTTTGCTCTGCATATGGAGAGCATATAAAGCAGCATACTAGGTTCAGGGATATGCAACTCACATCTCTTGTACGCAAAGCATGGAGAAATAATTCCTCCTCGTTTCTACATAAATGAACACAGAGCTGCTATTATTATTATTCAAAAATACCAGGAACAGTCCATCAAAATTATAAAAACATATTATTATTATTATTATTATTATTATTATTATTATTATTATTATTATTATTATTATTATTATTATTATTATTATTATTATTATTATTTTATTTTATTTTTATTTTTATTTTTATTTTTATTTTTATTTTTATTATTATTATTGACCCAGGCACATGTTTAGATGTATCCCTTAAGAGCTTCTTAACTGCACTATTAAAAAACCAAAACCGCTCATGCCAGTTGTTAAGAATCGTGCTGTCATAGCTCAGTTTCTCTCTCTATAAAATGGGAATGTGGTTAGTTAACACACAGCTGATGTCAGGATAAATCAGAGGCATAGACAGGCACTTACAAGTGTATAGATACTTTCCATCACCTGCATTAATTAAGAGTAACAGGGCGGCGACGGTGAGTAAGCTGCTTGAAATGGCCATTTAAAATTCCAAAAGAATTCATTCTTGACTGGAGTTGCAACCCTATGAACTACTTACAAAAGTAGAATTTATTTCATTCGACTTTGTATGTGGTAGATCCAGAAGCCAACTGAGTTAAGAAAAGAGCGAATCTAAATCCAGATAATTTTGGATTACAGATCCCATGGTCCTTTACTGTCTCAGTCCAGTCTCCTCGCGAACCACACCCTTTGCTAATCTTTCCTCCTTAAGTGATAGAGTTAGCATTTACCGGTAAGTGCCTCATTTTTCTTTCGCGGCTGCCTGTTTCTTGGCACTTCTGAAGTGTTTTCTTTAAACGCCAGGAAGCAAACGAGGGGGAGGCGGCAAAAGCAGCAGCGCCCATCTCCCGAAATCATTGCCCTCCTTAAAGCTGTTTTGCCGAAAAACTGACAATTTATGCAGAAGCGTGGCGGCGACGAAGGCTCAAAGGTGCCTTTCGCAGATGCAACAGCAGGTGGCGCTCAAAGCACGGGGGATTCCTAGCAGCAGGTGACGCTGAATTTATACAGCTTTTCTTCCAGGCAAGCTTGGAGGCGAGAAAAAGTTACCCGTAGCCCCGTTCCACAGGATTTGACCCATTTAATCCGTCGCCATTTGTGATTCACATTAAAAGGGCGCTGTTTTTCATACGGGACGGGGGGTGAACGGGGAGTTACTGTAGGCGATGAGACAAAACAATTTTAATCCTTGTAATGATTTTTTACTTATTTTAGGATGAAGGTAAAATGAAGAACTGGGCGGATGGGGGGGGGTGTGCATTTAATGCGCTAGAATTCGCTATCGTCCGCACAGTTTCTCTGTTGGAACTTCCTTAAGCGAGTGCCTGATCGGGGCGGAAGGCCCTCCGGCAACCCAGGACTGACGCAACCGACGTCAAAGCACCGGGTTCAGTAGTTTAGGAATCGCATGGTCTACCAAGCCGATCGGTTCAGGCTTCTAGGCTAAAATCTTGGCACTGGTCCACCGGTTGCATCTGAACCCAGCAGGAAAACTATTGCACAGTTTACTCCAGATTAATTGACTGGAGTGTGCGCCACCCTTGCGCACACTCGTGAGGGTCATCACTACCAAACAAGGAAGGGATCTGAGGTCCCAGGGCTCTCTGGATCGGGCCGGGCCCCTAAAATCAATGGGACTCTTTTCCTAAGGGAACGTGACTTAAGCGCTGTTCCCGTAGCTACTACGAAGGGATACTTCGAATGATTCAGACACGGGACGAATCCTGACTGCCGTTGGCCAATTGGCCTTCAGAAGTTGGAAACACGTCCTTTTTTCCCCCTTTTTAAGTGGCGAAGAGTCTTGTGGCACCTTGAAGTTGACGCGTTGTCCTCGACTGCAGCGGCCCGCGCCTTGATGCATCCGAGGGCAGCTCAGGCCGATCCCAAGGTGCCACAAAGCTCTTCGTCCTCTTTTTAAGGCCGAAGGTCCACGCTGCTGCCCGCCCCCCCCCTCGGGGCATTGAAAAGGGAAGAAGAGGTGCTTAACCCCGCTTGGTTTGGACGGATGGGGCGTCCCAGCCAGATCCCAGAACGCGGTGAGGCTTCCGGCTTAAGAGCCCTTCGGCGATCGCGGCGTCAAGCCTTCCCCGAAGCCCTTCCGTGGCTACGAATACCTGAGAGGCGGAGTCTCCCTTCGATTCCGTCGGGAGGCAAACCTCTCTCTCTCCCCCCGCTGGGAATTTCCCTGGGGTGGTGCAATCCTGCCCGGTTCTTTTTCTTTTCTTTTCTTTTTTCCAGACCCAAGCACACCTGGCGAAACGGCGGCGCTTGGCCTCTCGCCACCCAGCGCCGAAAAGAGAAAGAAGACGCGGATCGCTGAGCTGCACTGGCCCCGCCGAGGACATTCGGGATCTCTGGGCAATCTTGGGGCTAGTTGGCTGGCTAGAAGCAGAACACACTGGGCCGAGAGGGGGGAAGGGGTCCCTCGTGCTCCGGGCCAACCTGACCTTGCCTCTGCCCTACATACAGGATGCTGGGATCTGTAATCCGGGGGGGTGTCCTGACGCCTCTCACACCCGGAGTGCCAGCGGGTTCCCTGGCGCTTCTCGGCAGCTCATTTGGGCACCCCTCCAAAAAAACTACACATCCCAGCGTTCCACAGGGCAGTCCCCCCCCCCCGGCAGTTTAATGCGGTATGGAAGTGCGAGGGCGGCGCGGTGTAGACGCTGGTAAGAGAGGCGCGCGTCTCTTTCCCGTCAACGGTACCCGGTGTCGTGTCCCCCCCACCCATCCGCGCCCCCCCCCGGGTCCCTCTCCGCTCCTCCTCCTCCTCCTCCTCACCGGCTTTGACCGAGCAGTGGATGTGCGCCTTGGACTCGTAGTAGACCCAGTCGAAGCCGGCTTCCACGGCCAGGCGGGCCAGCATGCCGTACTTGCTGCGGTCCCGATCCGAGGTGGTGATGTCCACGGCCCGGCCCTCGTAGTGCAGCGACTCCTCGGAGTGGTGGCCGTCCTCGTCCCAGCCCTCGGTGACGCGGAGCTTGACCCCCGGCCACTGGTTCATCACCGAGATGGCCAAGGCGTTCAGCTTGTCCTTGCAGCGCTGCGGGGGTGGGGGGGGGGAAGAGAGAGAGAAAAAAGAGAGAGCGAGCTCAAAGAAGCGCCGGCGGAAAGTGGGAGAACCAGCCTCCGAGGGGGAAGAAAAAGCTCCCCTAGTCCTAAGGCCTGGACTACAACACCCGTCATCCCCAGCCTCGCTGAGACTGGGGATCATGGGGGGACGCTGTTCAGCCCGGAAGGCCTCCCCTTGACAAAGGGCCAACCATGGAGAATCAAAACACCCCTCTTTGCTCTCTATCCCTAGCTGCCCCCCCCTCGCCATCCTCCATGCTCATCCTTGAGGCTCAGGATCGCCCTGCGGGGTTAGGCAGGATCCTGGACTCTACATAGCCCCAGAAAGATCTTTAACCCCCCACGCAGCTGCATCCTTTGTAAGAACCTCTTGGGTGCAAGGGAATTCAAGAGAAGGATGTAGAAGAGGGAGGAAAGGGGGGTGTGTGTAATTTTTTTCAATCCTCAGGATAAGGCTGCGTGCGAGCCACCAAGAGTCGCCAGAGATCGACACAGAATAAAAGCTTTCTGGATCATACAGGGCCCCAAACCTCCCATTGCATCCATCTTTACTCAAAACATTGCTGATTTCAAAACCCAGGTTTGGGGATTACTTTAAGAGATTGTTCTGTGCCTTCAAGTTGAAATCGACTTATGGAGACCCTAGTACGGCTTTTAAGGTAAGTGAGATATTTAAGGAGTGGCTTTGCCAGTCCCACTCCCCCCAGTGAGTTTTTCCTTGGCCAAATGGGGATTCGAACCCAGGTCTCTCGAGTCCTGGTCCATCACTCCATCCACTACACCACACTGGGCATCACCAGAGGACAGCAGCCATTTAAACCCTTTGGACCCTCTGTTCATGACCCCTAAGGCTGCCGTGCTTTCCCCACTTACAAGGGAAGAACTTTGGCTGAGGATTCCCTGGTAGGACTCCCTGCGCGTTTTTGGCCATTGTGTAGAGAGGATGCACGCAAGCGATTGAATTGGGGGAGGAGTGAAGAGGCTGCTAGAAAAGGCTGGACTGTGGAGAAGGCCTGTTGAAGCTACAGAATTCCATGGAAAGCCTACCAAGAAAGTAAGTTTGGAAGGCACACAAATACAAGCAGGCTGGGGGCTGGATGAAACAAGTGTGAATGGGAGATGGGGGGGGGGAATCCCTTAACCCTTCCCACGCCAGCTGTGTTGTGATAAAGATTGCACTGCGGTGATTTCTAGCTCCTGAAAATCGCTCAAAGGTCGCCCAGGGAAGAAGATCCTCTTCTCCTCCAGGAGCAACCCCCCCCCCCCCCCCACTATGCCTTCCTTCTGCCTTGCCTTTCAGGACAAAATCGGTGGGGTTGCTAGTAATAACACACCTCCTTAGCACCAAAGCTCCCGAGAAGACATAAACCCGCCTAGCATGTTGCCATGATGGATGGTCTAAAACCCTCCTCAGAACACCTGGTGACCTCCAGATAGGTTGTGCTACCACAAGGCCCATCATCTGCCTACCCACTGCTGCCTGGGGATGATGGAAGGCATGGTGGCCCTACATGCCTTGAGGAGAACAACACTTGGGAATGGCGGGTCTACAAAAGTCCCCATCTAACATCAGGGGGTGGCCAGATCTTAAAACCTAAGCATGGGCACCAAGCTGAACTTTCATGGGGCTAGTTAGATCCTGTCCCCCCCACCCCATCCCTCCAAAATACAAAACCTCAGCCAGCAAAACCAGTAAAAGGAGAAGACATACAGTGGTGGCCTCAATGGTGAACCTTTGCCCTACTAATAACACAGCCCGATCCACTTCATCCTGACTTCTGTCCTAAACAGGCTTACTCCGGAGTCAGTTCTGTTCTTCTCAGTGGAACCTACCTCCCCACTAAGGCTGCAGTGCCTTGCCTTCCACAAAGCACTCCTCCACTCATTCGGGTTTCCTTCTGAGTAAACCTCATCAGATCCTATTTTTCATCTGAAGGGACCCTTTGCTTTTCTGGAGTTGGTGAGACTGAGGGCCTCAGGCCCAATTATTTAAGTCATCTTAATCTCTTTCAGGAAACACGTCTTGGATCAGAGCGTCATGTGGCACAAGACCCATTTATTGCCATGGAGGTTTACGAACCTTCTGAAGGCCATCTTTCTGCACAAACCAACAAAGAGTGTTCTCCTGTTTGCAGTGCGCTGCATGTCTACTCTGAAACAAATCCCACTTTGTCCAAATGTACTCCTGTACACTTTCCCCAACCTGCTGCCCTCTGGAGGCTTTTTTGGACTACACAACCCTTATCACCCCAGAGTGTTGGACCTGATGGGAGCTGTAGTCTGAAACAACTGGAAGGTATCACTCTGGAGAAGTTCTCATACTAGTATGCAATAAAAGCAATGAAGAGCCTTAGGGCATCTTAAGTGCTAACAAGTGTAACTTGGCATCAGCTTTCATGGTCCTTGGTAGCTCACTCCTTCAGATTCACAGCCTCACATTCCTCTGTTCCTGGACCTGCTCTACTTGAAAATCACTACTGTATGTATAAACCCAATGCTACTGTCTGTATCATTCACAGGCTACAATTGCATGTCAGAGCCCTGATTTAGACAAACACACTCTCTCCCAAAACCTGCAGGATTCAACCTCAAGTAGATTCCCCCTCCCTTTCCTTCCCTTCCCTCCCATTCACCCCACGTGGCTTGAGTAACATTCACTCCCCCAACACTCTCGAAAGCTCACGCAGTTCAGGTGCCCTTGAGGTTGACCTTATAAAGATATACCAATATGAATTTTGAAGCAATTTTTAGTGTCCATTAAAAACAAAAATCAAAGAAAGCCCAAACTTTGTTTCTGAAATACTAGCTTTCTAATGTTGTGAGTTTTCTGGGCTGTTTAGCCGTGTTCTTAAGGTTTTTAGAAATTCTTCGTTTTTCTTCACTGTGTTCCAAACTGCGAAGGTGTCATCCACGTATCGGAACCAGACTGTGGGTGCGAAGGGTGCCGAAGTCGGGGTCTGATTTATGAAATGTTCCATGTAGAAGTTTGCTATAATCGGGCTGAGGGGGCTCCCCATGGCCACTCCATCTGTCTGTTCATAGAACTCGTTATCCCACTGAAAATAGCTGATCGTTAGGCATGTTGGGAAAGGGCCTTGATGTCTTCTGGAAAGATCTGCTGGAGGAGTGTCAGAGTGTCCTTTATCGGTACCTTGGTGAACAGGGATACTATGTCAAAGCTGATCAGTCTGTCCCCAAGGTTGAGATTTAGGGTTCTGATGTTGCTTATGAAATGTCCTGAGTCTCTGGTGTAGGATGAGGTTCATCCAGTGTGGGTCTGTAGGAGGGTGGCTAGGTATTTTGCTAATTCATATGTCGGGGAGCCAATGGCACTTACAATGGGTTTGGGTGGTACTGAGTTTGTGGATTTTGGGGAGTCCTTATAGTCATGGTGGGAGAGCTTCTGTCTTGCAGATTTGTTGAAGGATGTTGGGGCGCAGGGAGGAACTCCTGATCAGCACGTATGTTTGTTTTGTGATTTTGTTGGTTGGGTCCCATTTCAGTTTTCTGTAGGTGGTGGGGTCTAGAAGTTCCCTGATTTTCTCCTTGTATTCTTCTGTTTGCATGATTACTGTGGCATTGCCTTTGTCTGGTGGCAGGATGATGATGTCCGGATCTGAGTTTAGGGGCTTGATAGCATTTCTCTCCTTTCTTGTTATGTTGCTTTTTGGAGGTTTTACTTTTCGTAGGATCCTTGTCACTTCACCTCTTATTTCTTCTGCTTTTCCTTATGGAAGAAGATATAATGCTGATTCAACATTGGCAATGATGTCTTCCACAGGAATTTTAGTGGGTGTGACTGCAAAGTTTCTTCCTTTGGCTAAGACTGAGGTTTCTTCCGGGGAGAGTTGGCATTCAGATAGGTTGATGATGATGCACAAGGTGTCTAGTGTAGGTTTCGGTTGGCTTGTTTGGCATTTGGTTGAATTTCTGTTTTTTGTCTGGCTGTGTGGTTCAGAATTTCTTTTTCCATCTTTCTATAGGAGAGGATATCAATCTTGTCCCAATCTTGACTTCTCATTTTTTGGCTGATATTGATGTGTAGGATTAATAATTCTTTGTCCGTGGAGCCCAGTTCTTTGTGGATTGTGTGGATTGTTCTGGGTTTTTCGGGCTCTTTGGCCGTGTTCTGAAGGTTGTTCTTCCTGATGTTTCGCCAGTCTCTGTGGTCGGCATCTTCAGAGGACAGCAACCTGTGCCCTGGTGGTTGCTGTCCTCTGAAGATGCCGGCCACAGACACTGGCGAAACGTCAGGAAGAACAACCTTCAGAACATGGCCAAAGAGCCCGAAAAACCCAGAACAACCATTAGATCCAGGCCGTGAAAGCCTTCGCGAATATGTTGTGTGGATTCTTTCCTGTAGGAGGGCATGTTCCAGCCGGTTATAGATGCGGCTAGCCTGTGGAGAAATGAAGGTCCTTTTTGTCCTGAGGAAGGCTGGTATGGTTTTTGTGTCTCTGCAGCGTAGTAGAAATATTGAGGAACATAGTAGGTGTGCTCTTTTGCTTTGGAGTGTTTCCAGTCTCTGGGTCTGTCTGATTGTTTCCCGCCGGTAGAGGTATTCAATCTATTCTCAGAGGCTTTCATGGCTGGGATCCGATGGTTCTTGTGAGTTTTCTGGGCTGTTTGGCTGTGTTTTTGAGGTTTTTCTTCCTAACGTTTCGCCAGTCTCTGTGGCCGGCATCTTCAGAGGACAGGAGTCAGAACTCTTGTCTGTGCTCTGGTGCTGTTTGTTGGATAGTTGAGTATTTATAGCTGTCGGATCAGCTTTTGTCCTTCTCAGGAGATTGGGTGATTATGGTGATCAGCATGTTTTTTTGTTGTGGGTGAATTGTTGTGATAAGGGGGAGAGCTTATCTGTCACTGTGATTGATGAGTGTCGTTAGCTGGTGTTTTGCATGCAGTGATCAACGGTCCTTGTAGCTGGGAAGAGTTTGTTGACCTTTTGCAGGCTGTATTTTTCAGTGCTGGGAGCCAGGCTTTGTTGAGTTTCAAACTTTCCCTTTGATGTATGGCAGAAATACTTTATTTGTAGGTGGATGTTTTCCCTCTTCAGTTTGGTGTTTTTTTTCTTGGTTTGATGGCTCTTATGATTTCATTCTTGGAGTAGCCATTTGCCTGTAGGGTCCAATTCAGATGGTTGAGTTCAGTGCTGAGAAATTGAGCTTCACAGTTCTGATTTCACAGTCTACCAGTGTTTTGATTATTCCTCTTTTATGCTGTGGGTGGTGGTTGGAGTTTTTGTGTAGATACCGGTGTGTATGTGTGTGTTTTCTCTAGACCTTGTGTCCCAATAGAAGTTTTGTGTATGACCATGACATCTAAGAAGGGGAGTTGGCCCTCTATTTCTTTTTCCATGGTGAATTTTATATTTAGGTGGATGCTGTTGAGATGGTTTAGAAATTCTTCCAGTTTTTCTTCACCATGGTTCCAAATTGTGAAGGTGTCATCCACATATCGGAACTAGGGTGCTGAAGTAAGGGCCTGTTTTGGGGCCCTACAGGCAAATGGCTACTTCAAGAATGAAATCACAAGAGCCATCAAACCAAGAAAAAAACAAGAGGAAAAACAGCCACCTACAAATAAAGTATTTCTGTCATACATCAACGGGATCACGGACTGCATGGGGAAACTTTTGAAAAAAACACAACCTACAAACAGTATTCAGGCCCACCACAAAAATACAACAAATGTTGCGGTCAGCAAAGGACAAAAGGGACACCCTCACCACTGCAGGAGTATACCAGATAACTTGCAGTTGTGGCCAGATATATATTGGAACCACAAAACACAGCACCCACATCAGAATCAAAGAACATGAGAGACAGTGCAGACTAAAACAACCGGAAAAATCGGCAGTAGCTGAACATGCCCTAAAACAAGCTGGACAAGAAAATTCTATTTCAAAGCACAGAAGTACTGGACAACACCAGCACAGAGAAGCCATTGAAATCCACAAACACCAGCAGAGCTTCAACAAAAAAGAAGAAAGTTTAAAACTCAACAAAGCCTGGCTCCCAGCACTGAAAAATACAGCCTGCAAAAGGTCAACAAACTCTACCCAGCCACAAGGACCGTTGATCATTGCACACAAAACACCAGCTAACAACACCCATCAATCACAATGGCAGATAATCTGTCCCCCTTATCACAACTATACACCCACAACAAAAAAACATGCTGATCACCATAATCACCCAATCTCCTAAAAAGGACAAAAGCTGATCCCACAGCTATAAATACTCAACTATCCAATAAACTGCACTAGAGCACAGACGGAGTTCTGACTTGTCCTCTGAAGATGCCAGCCACAGAGACTGGTGAAACGTTAGGAAGAAAAACCTTAGTAACACAGCCAAACAACCCAGAAAACTCAGAACAACAGTCGGATCCCAGCCGTGTAAGCCTTCGAGAACACAGAGTAGATTTCTAACCTTCATTAAGTAGGGAACTACACCCCCCTGCATATGTTACAGTCCATACAGGCTTTACCACCTGATTCTGTTAACTATAGAAGTTGGCCTCATGGAATTTCCTACCAATTTGGGTTTGTATCTTGCCCATTTTCCTCATAGCCCCTTCCAGATGCAATTGCTCTCTATTTGTGTAAATCTTTTACTCGGCCCTCATAGTCCTATTAGCCTTTTTTGCTGGCTGGCTGGCAATCCCTGATGGCAAATCCAGATGGATTAATTTCTACCTGCCTATCCATTGAAGTCAAAAGTAGGTTTCCTACAGGTTTGGGAATGGATGTGGACTGAATAGGGAAAGAAAACAAAACAGGGCTATGTCTAGGCCCTATGTCTAGGCCCAAGTTGTTCAGATGAGTCTAAAGGTTAGCAGTTCCATCCCCTACATTTCACAGGTATTTTCTGTGATTTTGAGAGATAGAGAGCAGGGAAAATCCTTGCGGCTGGATCTTCTCTGCCTCTTTACTAGTCCCACTAAGGTCCAGTTATCTTACTCTGGTGTAAGTGAGGGAGTGTTCTTAGGATCATAGCCCTAAGGCAAGAGGACCCTGGATACGGTATGGTGGAGTTTCTAGGAAGGGATAAGAGCTATCTTCCTGCTCCCAATACACAGCAAAGAGAAGACGCAGCAGTTTTTTTCCAGAACCCCTGCCAGCAGAAAGGGGAGAGAGGGCCAGATCCTTGCACTTTTTATTTAAGGACATTCTGGGATACGGTCAAAAGGAATTACCTAGTGTGTAGGTAGCAGCCAGTGGCCTGGATCCTAACAGGTGTAGTCCCCACCATGTTTTAGAGCTGTGGAATCAATGGGATTGACCTATGTGTTGGTTCACCTTTCGAGCAGTTGGTTGAATGGATCTAGCGTGGTTGGGAGTTAAGAGTCAGGCTATTAGAAGAAACGAAGGACGCCATTCCGGCAACCCTTATCCATACGATGCTTTTTTAGTCTAGTGAGGGCTTTTACTTGCGGGGGGGGGGAGGGAGGAGGCATAACGAAGGCCACCGTGATGGCAGGAGCTGTGAGAAGGAGGCGACCCTACAAAGGGTGCCACAGAACCCCGACTTGCGTGCAACTCAGCCTACAAGCCTCCAGATGCGGCGCAAAACCCTCCCCAGAAGCGAGGCTGGTCAGTTTCCCGTCCGCGCCGCGCCTTTGCGCCCGGTGGAGAGGGCTGAAAGGAGGCAGATCGCAGCTCAGGTGGGGCGAGGGAGAGAGAGAGAGGCAGGATCCCCTTCCCTCCGCGCCCTCTCCCCCACCCCGGTCAAAAGCCCTCCCAAATATCATTGCAGGGGAACTTCTCCTCGACCGGAGGCCGGGCGGGCAGGAGGGACGGCGGCGGGGCCGGTGTCTGGCAGTGGCCGCAGCCGTCTTGCCAGTTTCCAAGTGGAGGGAGGGAAGGAAGGAAGGAGGGAGGGAGGGAGAGACCGGCTGAGCCGGGCTTGTCAGAGTCAAAAGCCGTGAAGCCCCAGCTACTGATTAATTCCTCGGGTCGTGTGCCGCCGATCAAGCCCGGCGCTGTTCAGCCACCGTGAAGAAGCCCAGCCGGGCGGCCTCGGCGAAGGAAGGCGTTGTGAGCCGGCCAAGGGGCGAGAGGGGCCGGCTGGTCCTTGGGGGGCTCAGCCAACCACACCCACACACACACACACACCATCCATCGCCCCCCCAGACTCTTTAACCGCGGCACCGATCAATGACTTGCTCCACCCTTCGCAGCTACCAGCCCGATCCTATGCCTGAAGAGGAGTGGACTATGGCCCCAATTCCTGCTGCTCCCCAACGGGGGTACCATCCTACACCCGAATCACTCGAACGCCTCAGGACTGACTTCTGAGTAGACCTGCATGAGGCCGCGCACCATTCATGCGCTTTTGGGTGTGTACCTATTCCTACACCTGGGAAGTACGCCCCTCAGACACCCTTCGCTGATTTACTCAGGAGTAAGCATACACTGGGGGCCCTTATACCGCCTTCCCTTGAGAATAAGGCTGCGCTCCTGTAGAGACCTGATCCTAAGGATTCAGCGGGAGTGACCGACCCGTCACAGGGGCCCTTTGCCTTCCTTGGGACTTGGTGAAGGGGGGCAGAGGATCCCGCTGCGCGCAACTAAGTGGGGAAGGCGGGGGGGGGGAACCGGAGTGTCGCCCGGACACCCCTCAAGGACATCCAGGCACAACTTTTCCTTCCTCAGCACCCGGGAGGTAAAGGGTGGGGGTGCTTTTGCTCGTAAACCTCCTCTCAAGTACGTTTTAAATGAGAATTATTCTCTCAGACGAATTCCAGCTTTATCATAAAGGGAGCTGGCGCCCTTATCTCGTCTACAGATCCAGCCAAAGCCTTTTGCGGCGGCGGCGGCGGGGGGGGGAGGGTGTGGAAGACTCAGGAGAAGGGGGGGGACACCTTCAGCCTAGAGTTACCGTCACTTGTTCAGTGAGGGACGGCCCACCCGCTCTGGGCTGGCTGGCTGGCCGGCTGCCGCTCGCTCGCTGTTTGCCTTCGTCTTCCTCCCTCTCGTTAAGTTAATATTAACCAGCGGCGAATGCATTCAAGCAACCCTTCTGAACATTTAACAACCCCGCGCAGGGCGTCGGATCTCCCCTTGCCTTCGCCCCAAGGTCGGAGGAAGCAGACCCAACGCCGGGCTGTATAGGCTGGATTGGGGGGGGGGGGGCGCGTGGGAGGATCGCCCCCCCCCCCCGCGGAGCCTCACCTAGGGCGCAATTCTTCATCCTAAGCAGATCTGTCCCCCTGCCTTCTTCCCCCCTTTCCAAAGTTCAGCGCCCACCTTTCCTCGCTCGCGGCGCCTCGACCTTCCGAGCGTCCCTCCGGAGTGACGCCCCTTCACTTCGGTTTCTATTGTGCGTGTCCAAGGCAGGTGCGCGCGCGCGGGGCGAGGGGAAGGGGCTGACCCAACTGGGTCCGGGAAGGGATCGAGGCTCCGTGGGCCTCCCTCTCCTACCGGCTCCCCTGCTTCTCTCCCACTCCGTGGAGAACCAGAACTCGATGTCGTCCCGCTTCCCCGATCTCCCCCATCTCTCCCCCCCAAAATTTCTACCCTTTCTGGGCAGGTGGACGGGAAACAAACGCCCCCCCGCCCAGGTCTGCTTCCAGCTCTAATCCTGCCCAGTGGAGGTAAGATGAGAGGGGCGGAGGAGGCTGAGGACTTCCACTCCTTGCAGGGAACCGGAGTCGCTCTGGTTTCAAAGAACAGAAAGCGGGGGGAGGGAGGCTAGCTAGGCAGGAGAAGCGAAGGTTCCCCCCCCCCCGCCGCCGCCCCGGTGCCGGGAGCGCGCGCGGGCGTGTGCGGCGTGGCTGGCCGCGGCTCAGCCGAAGGTGCTGGGTTGGCTTTTCTGTTTGGTTCGCCGGAGGGAAGTCGGCAGAAGGTCAGGAGTTCAAGCACTGCCGGCTCCGGCCACGAAAGAGGCCAGCAAAGAGCCCTTGGGGAGGCAGCCCGGCAGCCCGGCAGCCCCCGCCGGCCCGGAAAGGAAGAGAGCGAGCCACGCACGTGGGAAAGGGGGCGCGCAAGGAAGGCACCTCCGGGCGGCAGAGGCGCGTGGATTTGGCGCTCCAAAGCTCCGGCTTCCCATCTTGCCGCCTCCCTTCTCCGATCTTGGAAACGTTACTTTCCTGCAGCTGGCCGGGTGGGGACCGTTCTTGCGAGCTGGGATTTCCCCCCCCCCTCCCCAAAAAAGTAACCTTCCCCCCGGTTCCGATCTTTCTCCCACCTCTTCCCTCTTGGGTCCCTCTTGGAAAGCAGGAAGTCATCATTCGCCTCGGCTCGGGAGATCGAGACCCGAACAGGTTCGAATCCAGCCAGGTGGATGCGCGCTCCCTCCCCGGCTCGTGCACCCGCACAGACATACACACAGACACACACAGAGAGAGAGAGACAGCGGCACAGGCGTCTTCTCCTGGAGCTTCCGCGCCGCCACAGCAAGGAAGCGGCAGCCGCAGCCGCAGCCGCCGCCGCAGCAGCAGGAGAGGAATTGCCTGCCCGGCCGCCGTTTAAAAGGGCTACAAACTGAAATCCTAGCCGTTTGCGATCGATACGAGAGGAGTAAGTGGAGCTGAAAATGCGAGCGGCGGGGTGGAGTTGCCCCTGCCTGATCTTGCGTCTTGGAGGCAGCTCCGGGGAGGGAGGAGGTGGGGAAAGAAAAGAGCCGGCGAGGGGAATGGGGGGTGGGAAGGGAAGGGAAGGGAAGATGATGGCATCGCCCAGGGAACCGGGAGCTGGATCACAGAAGGGCAGATCCCCACAATAGATCGACGCTGCCGATCCCGTCTCCCTCCCTCCTCCTCCTCCCCTCCCCCGCCTCTCTCGGGGATCTCCGCCTTTGCCTTTTGCTTGATTTCTCCTTTCCCCTTTCCAAGGAGGCGGGGACGCGGGTGGTGGTGTCTCCCAGCCCCGCACCGGGAGCCCGTCTGCATATTTAATTGAGGCTCGCGCGCCTGGTTCGCGGCGCGCGCGCCAGGCCTCCCAAGGTACGAGTCGGATTTAAGGTGGTCGGGTGGAGATGGCCGGGCGCGCTTTCCTCGGCCCGCATAAATCTCCTGAACGTGCGGAAAATCAGGCGGAGGGAGCAGAGGCGAAGGAGGAGGAGAAAAGGACTCGCTCTCGCTCTCTCGCGGGGAGGAAAGCGGCGGTGTGTGTGTGTGCACGCGCGCGCGTGTGTGTCTGGGGGGGGAGAGTTTAGGAAATCCCCCCCACCTTCTCGCGGAGACTCCAGCGGAGCTCTTAGAATAGAACCGAAGGTGGGGCTTAAATATATTAATAGCAGAGGGGGTTGGGAAGGCGAGGGGGAAAAAAACCCACTGTTGACCTATATTTGGCAAGGAAACCTATCAGTGACTGGATGCCAGCTCCACTCCAGGTAGTTTGAAGGAACTCCGGAACTAGGAAGCGGGCGGCGGGGGGGGGGGTGTCGGCGGCGGGGGATGCTTGACGAATCTCCCCACCAGAGCATATTAGCTGGAGTTAATGATGATTGCGATAATTATGCAGGGAGTCAAGAGACTGGCTGAAGGGATGAAGGCGCTCCCTATTTTTAGCCAAGTCCAATTTTTCTCCCCCTCCCTCTCCAGTCAGGTGCATTTGGAAAATAAAGAAATAAATAGCGGCCACGCCGCGGCTTTTTCTCCATTCGGTTTTTTTTTTTTTTAAACTCCCCAAACTGAAGCGATGCGATGCTGGTGAAGTTACTTCTCTGCCCCCCTCCCCGCCAGGCATGGCAAGACCAGCCTAATGGGGAGCATCCTTAACAGAAAATCGATTGTAGGAACGCTCTGCTGGGCACTGCTGCAAAAGATGGGTCAGCAGGATGATCATCATCATGCCAATAACCGTGGCGTGGCGGGGGGGGGAGAAAAGAGTGAAAAGAAGGTGGAGGTGATGAGCCTGAAGATTGCCACTGAAGTTCAGGCTAGCCTCGGAGAAGCCCGCCTTTGCTCTCCTTGCGTCGGCTCCCCAAGCAAGGCCGAGGCCATTCTATGTTGACTTTTAAAAACTGGACTTGGAGCCCCGTGCCAAGAGATGCCCGAAGGGAATATATGCCTTTAGCTTCACCCCATGCCGAGTAGGTCCCTTTGTGGGGGGGGGGGAGAGAGAAGGAGGCGGTAAGATGCAGTCAGAGCCAGCGAACCAACCAACTCCCAGGGAACGGCATAGCGTGGTTCCCCGTGCAACTGTCACACCATTCATACACGCATCCCCCGTCTCAAATGCACACGCAGTACATGAAGGTATGCCTTCCCAGCCCCCACCCACCCACCCCCTTTTCTCTCTCTCTCTCACACACACACACACACACAAACACACACACACACACCCCTCTTGCAAACTTACTGGAACCTTTGTATGGGCAGTGGAGCAGACGATTTGGCAGCTAAGGAGAAAGAGGGCAGAGAGAGAGAGAGAGGAGGGGTCTGGTGCTGATGCTGAGGGCGTCTAGCCCAAGATGCTCCCACGGGCGCTGTGCTTCAGGCTAAGACCCCCTCTTCCCACCCCACCCCTTCCCTCTCCACCCCACCGGGCCGTGAACGTCTGAAAGCGGCGGACAAGGGTGTTTTCCTCCTCCTCCTCCCCCCCCCCGCCTTCTGACCTGGGTCATCAGCCGGTCGGCTCCGGTGTTCTCTTCATCCTTAAAGATGATGTCGGGGTTGTAGTTGGGGGTGAGCTCTTTAAACCGCTCCGAGGTCCGGCTGATCTTGCCTTCGTAGCGGCCGCTGGCGCCCAAGGTCTTCTCGGCCACGTTGGGGATGAACTGCTTGTAGGCGAGCGGGGTGAGCTTCTTCGGGTGCCGCCGCTTGCCGAAGCCCCGTCCCGGTCCGCAAGCCAGCCCGGCCGAGAGGAGGGACAAGAGGAAGCCCAGCGAGGCCAGCAGGAGCCCAAGCCTTCTCAACGGCAGCATTCCGTCCGCGGGGGAGGCAGCGAGCGGGCCCTGGGCTCCCTCCCTCCCCGCTCCCGGGCTGGCGGCGGAGGGGCTGTCGGTGTCGCGAGGGCTGGAGGGGGGGCCCGGGGGCGCGCGCGCGCGGGCCGGCGAGCGAGGGAGCCGAGCCGAGCCGAGCCGAGCGCGCGCGTCTGCCTCGCCTCCTTCGCCTTCTCTCTCTCTCAGTCTCGGACTTCGGAGCTCCTTCCTCGCCGGCTTCTTCCCTCCTTCCTTCTTTCCTTGCTTGCCTTGCTTCCTTGCCTGCTCGCTCGGTCGCTCGCCCGCCCGCCTCTCCAGCGAAGGGCTATCCCCCGATCCCCAGCGAGACAGGTGCTGGAAGGGCAGCCTCGAGCTGGCGGGTGATAACGGAACTCATCGGAGTTCGGATCTTGACACAGAAAGGCAGGGACCCAGAAGGAGGAGGAGGAGGAGGACGAAGGCGGCCAGGAGTGGGGGGGGGGGGGGGACGCGACACGAAGGTTGGGATTCTAAGGGGAGCCGAGCCTCAAACGTCTGTGAGAGCAGCCTGCCTTTAGTTCTATATTATAGCTGCCAGAGCTGAGTTCTGATTGGCCGAGGCGGGAGAAAGCTCGCCTTCTGATGTATTAACCCTGAAGAAGGCAAAAAAAAAAAAAAAAAAAAAAAACCAACAACAACAACAAAAAAATCTTGGAAGCGCTCTCTCTCCTCCCTCCCTCCCCCCCTCTGTACCTGAAGGGCTTGGAAAAGAAAGGGGTGGAGACTGCGCCTTTCGGGATAACATCAATTACATGTTTAATTCCTCTTTTTCTTTTTTTTTTCCCCTTCCACGCCTCTTAAACTTTCTCTCTCTCTCTCTCTCTCCCTTCCTTTTGTCAGCACGAGTAGCAGATGCTGGCAGAGGATACAAACCATCGCCCCTTGGAGAACGCAGGGGGGTAGCCGGTGACATCTCGGTGGGTCTGTCGGTCTATATGATTATGCGCATCGTCCCTTTTCCTCTCTGGATGACTCTTCCAGCTGCCTATAGGGGTCTATCTCTGTATCTCGATCTGTCAGGTGTACGTGTCTCTATACACACACAAACACTAGAGATAGATACGTGTGTGCAGGGTGCGTCGGCGCCCGCTTCTCTGTGGATCTCCACGCCTCCGAAAACCTCAAGCCTGGGAGGTACTTTCTCTCTCCTCGGTGCGTGTCTGGGGTGGGCATGTTCTCCCCTGCGGACCCGATCCTTCGAGATTCCTCGAAAAAGGCGACTCTAAAGAGTGCCCGAAATAAGAGGGCGGAAACTTTATTTCTAAGTAAGTATTTGCATCCATTGCGACAAGAAAAAATGGCCTACCTCGTAAAAATACAGTCCTATAGTTCCCTGTTAGTGAGCCCACCGAATGGAACAAAATTTACTCATGAGTAGAAATGTACAAAAGTGCGCCGCCGGACTATCAAAGGCTGCCTTTCTATCTCTCTCTCTCTCTCTTCTCTGTCTATCTCTTTCTTCAGATGCTGAAAGCATTTTTCACACGTTCTCACCAGACATCAAATGCGTGGCGCGGAGTGTTGTGTGGACTAGGTTTAAGAGGAAACTAATTGCCATCTCCGCTGGCTGACAAGTGGTGGTTTCATCCTGAACTGGGAAAAAAAAAGCTACTGATCAAAGGTGCTGAGGGATGAGCAGAATGGCCAGCAAGGGAACTGATAAAGCACCTCCCGCTGCAAACGCGGGGTCCGAAACAGAAGCAAACGCACAGAACTTTTTTCTTAGAAAACCTGTTGGGATTCCCCCCTCCTTTTTTCTCTCTCCTGGAGGGGGAGTTTTGCGAATGGAAAAGACAAAATAATCAAAGTTTCTTTCAAAGAATTCAGATTTCCCTCAAGACTTCAATGCCCTTAATTTTTGCTAGTTAGAGAAATCTGTAACTCTAAAGTTAAGTTTTTAAAAAATGAGGAAAAAAGTTATCTACAAATCTAAGTAGGCAGATAATGTCCTGCAAATTGTGAAAGCCCTTCCCCTTCTAAAATATTCATATTTTTCTCTTACATCCTTACAGGTAAGTCAGGCCCATGATCTCCGTAAGGCTTACGTTTGAGTAAAAGTTTTTAAAGGGGAGGAGGCTCCTTTTGTAAGCATTGTGGCAATCACAGGAAGCATAGACTGCACATTTACTGTTGAGTAGTTCCGTTGTGGGAATCGGGTCCGCTCCGGAGCGGAGTGAGATATATTAGGATCCCTGCATAAACTGTTACGCCGAAGTCAGCCTTCATAAAACTTAGAAACGTTATTTATTTTTATTTTTTTGGATAGCAGCCCCCAGCCAGGAGTCCTAGTTCAAAAAGTAACGTTTCCAAGCTTGAGCTCCGATTCGGAAGCGTTTCCTTGGGGGGAAAATCCGTCTGTTGAGCTTTGAGGAACTAGTGCACCCCCCCCCCCCCGTACACGCTTTAAACTCGAGTGGAAAGTTTCAATGTTATTTATTTCCTAACTCAGAAAGGCAAGCCCATTGAAATAAAGGAGATTGCTCCAAGGTCCATATACACTGAAGATATTATTTCTACCGGAATTTCGAGAAACCAGGGCCCTCGAATTATAATGCTCCGGCTCAACGAATTCGGGGATCGGAAGTTTGCAGCCGAGAAAGAGTTAAAGAACCCGTTACTATCCATCCGACGTTTCAAAAACGGAAGCCCCAGCCCTCGCCAGTCACTTAACGGAATGCTTCGTTAATTTTTTTTGGGGGGGGAGCCCTTGTCCAGCCCCGTCATATATAGTGATGTGTTGTTATTGTTTTGAAAGAAAAAGTGCTATGAAAGAAGAGGCAGGTTTTAAAAGTCTGGACGTGTCCCGTGTAAGTAAGTGTTCAAACAGGGACACTTTCGGAGTCCGAAGGAGGTCGGACAGTCAAGTCTCCCGTGGATAAAACGCCTCAGAACTCTTGGCGCAAAGAGATCAGAAGTAGCCCAATTTAAGGGACCTCTGCACCCTCCAAAATTATAGGGTACACTCTGAGCCGGGCTTTCTCTCTCGTGAAGTCGAGCTGGGGAAAGAAAACCGCTCCGTCTCTGCGGCAAAGTTTGCAAAACTTCGATTCCGTCTGTCACTCCTTCTCCTTGGACGGAAAAAAACAACAACGGGCTGGAGACCGCGGTGGGGAGGTAGGGGAGGCGCTCAAATTGCGCCCAACCGTCTGCGAGGAGAAGGAAGCGCCCCCCTCCCCGTCTCCCCCTCCCCTCCTCTTCCCTCCTCCCCCCCCCGCCGGCCTCCCATCTCCTTTCATTATCAGCCTGCCATATGTACAAACCAGTGACCCAAAGATTAGCAGGAAAGGAAACGCGCCGAGGAGGAATTAATTACTACACGCGAGTAATAAAAAAAGTGGGAGGTGGGCTGGTGGGAGCAGGAAGGAGGAAACAAAGTTGTGGCCATGGAGGAAGTTTGGATCAGCTTTCCTATAATGGATTGTCCTTTTTTTTTTTTTAAAGGAGATTTCTGCCAACCCAAGACGCAGAAATCTATGGTTTAACCCTTTTTTCTAACCAACCGTGGCTGCTTGTTCTGGCAGGAAAGCGGGATATCAATCAATAATGAACAGGCTGGCTACCTAGGCTCCGGGTCACCCAGTCTGCTTCTCCCGCTCCGTCTCTCAGAAATGATGCAAAAGGAGGTAATTTATTTATAGCTCACCGGGTCATCTATTCCAAGACTCTCACCTGAAAGGAGCAGCTTCATATATTCCCTTTGCACAGCCGGCTGGATAGCTCAGTGGTTTAGGTAACTGGCTGCGGAGCCAGAGGTTTGCGAGTTCGGTTCCTCACAGGGCCTTCTGGGAGACGAGCCAGCCTGTGTAGCCTTGGGCAAGCTGCCAGGTCCCAGCCCCACCCCCAAAAGTAGACCCGTTCTAAGTACTCTACCTAGAAAACCCGAAAAAGGTGTCCATAAGTCAGAATTGACTTCGCGGCACATGATGATGATGATGATTCAGACATAGTTGCATGAATCTAACCAGGGTCGCCACAAGATATTTCGCTGTCCGAAGTCAGGGGATAATTTGTCCCTCCTCTCGCACCCGGGTCAAGGCCAAATCCTAAACCCAATCAATTTCCTGTTGCAGGTGGGCTAAAGCAGCCTTCCACAACCATATGCCCACTCTCCAAGCTTCCTAAAGCAAACATATAATAAGAACAAACCACAAAGGGGCTGCTGGAGGGCCTGCCACGTGGGCTGGACCGGCCCTGCTGTTTGGGGGACGGAAGAAGCGATTCCGTACCAAAGCTGAGCTCCCACTCCGCCTGGGGGAATTCCTGGAGCCGTGGTCCGCAGATGCAATTTCCTCCAGCTTTGTTGCGTGCTTCGGGTGACATTCTGTACCCAGCCGTAAGGGCCACTGAATACAGTGGGCTTTACTCCCGGGTAAACATGCCTAGGATTGCCCTATTCAGTGACCTCCTTCATGGTTTAAGCCTCACCTACGAGTGTTTTACACGTTTCAGCTCTGTCCTTTTGTCCTGTCTAGGGCAGGCGGGGTGAAGAGGGGTTTTCCCCGGACAGTGAGATCCCCAAAGAGGGGAGGGGGGATGCCAGAAAGGGGATCCCGCCTCCTATCTCCCCACCACCACCTTTACAGAAGCCGAAACCCTTGCAGAATCTGAACGGTCAACTTTTCCCCGTGCAAGGAGGCGAGTGGAGGAGTCTGGGACTTTCTTCAGCCTGGTGAGATGGTAGATGAACACATGAACAACAACATAAAATAACAAAGGAAACAATCCCCCCCACCCAAACAACCCCAGATCTTGGGCCTGCATGAACTCTTGCGTCAGGATTAAGATCTTAGTCGGATTATAACAAAAATCAATGGACGGACGGTTACCTCCGGGAGCTGAACATCACGCTACGGTGGTTTTCCTTGGTTCTTCTTCTCGAGGAGACCAAGAAAGCCTCCTTCAGAGTTGTCCAGGAAATGGAGTTCCTTTTTCTTTACGGTGGAGCTTCACGTGTCAAGGAAGCAGCTCTATGGTCCATTCCAACCCCAAGATGGGGGCACGAGGCAGCACAGAACCTTACAGGGGTGGGGCTATTTTCATTGGTAAATCTTTTCTCCCCTTCTGGCCAGATGAAGGATAACCCCCCCCCTTCCCATTGTTCCTCCTCACAGGAATATTACACTCTTTCCACTGAGAATGGGTTATTCTCCCATTTTCACTGTGACGCACAAAGTGTTCTGTTTATGTACTGCCCCACAGCGCTTAAAGCCCTGGTTTACAGTTCAATTACTCAGGCTACACCTAGCCCCCAACTCCATGAGCTGCAGGGGGGGGCACTCACTCAGTTGAGCAACCAGGAGGATGGAAGGCAGGGTCACATTTCCAGTCGGCTACTTGAGCTGGGGATCGAACTCAGATCCTGAGCAGAGTCTCCACTGCAGTACTGCAGTTTAACCACGGCGCCACCACGCTCCTTGACCTGAAGCTGACTTCCCACTCCTGCTGGTCCCAAAAAGCTGTGGGCGACGTTATCAGCAGCACATCCTCGCCTCTAAAACGGAAACCACAAATCTCCAGCCCTTCCCCCGGCTCCGTTTTTGTGACAGGCAGCTTTCGTCTACTTGGTGCGCTCCATGAGGCGCCCGATTACAATTCCCACCCACCCCGAATGGGATGGATGAGAATGATTGCACCAGACTGAGGAAGGCTGGGAGCAGCCTCCAAGTGCAGACCCAACAACTAGGCGAGGGTCTGGAGACTAGATGATCAATGGGGTGGATCGACTTCCTCCATTCCTAAGGAATTTCCCTTGATTTGCACCGGGGACTCACAAAGGTCCTTCAGGCCTCTTTGGCTCTTGGGTTCTAGCTTAGAAACGTACCTTCGCCTCCTACCAGAAGAGGAATAGCTGGGCTGCCTTCCCTCTCCATCACTACCACAACCTTCCCCCTATTCTCTCACAAGCATCTCCACTTTTCGGCCACGTTCCTGAAGCTAAGCAAGCTCGGCGCTGGTCCTCAACGGGATGGGCGCCCGCCTGAAGCCCTAGGATAAAAGCCTCCGCGAGTTCCCGGGCGAAGGAAGGCGGATGATCAAGCGAGCGAGAAGCAGCAGCAGCAGCAGCAGCAGCTCTTGGCGATCCAATCCTGCAGCCTTCGCCCCCAAAGCGCGCGAGGGATCCACCCCGACCCGGAGCCTCTCCGGAGCTTCTCGGCTCGGTCCTGCCCTTCCTGGAGTTGCCCATTGCCCGCCGGGCAGGTCCTCCTTGGCGCAGCGCAGCGCGGCGCGCTCTTGGTTGCCTTAACACACCTTTGACTGCAAGGCGGGTGCGAAAAACGTGCGCTCAGAGGCCGCGCGCCGATCGCAGGGCGCCTCTTCCGACCGCCACGAGTCGCGATCCGAGGCCCAAGCTGCCTGTCTACCTATCTGCCCTCCACACAATACCCACTGCTTTAAAAATGGTCCACTGTGCCTGTCTCTCCGGCCACAGGGTGTGTGTGTATGTGTGTGTGTGTGTGGGGGGGGTGTCTGTCTCTCCACCATCCCGGCCCCAATAGAAAAGAAGGTGCAGAAACATTGCCTGCCCCACCCCAATTATCCTCTCTTTAGGAAGGCGGGCAGCCCCCCTCGCCCCCTGTTGCCTTCATTGTTGGACTGGACCGCTCCTTTCTTCGTTCCATCAAGCGCCACAGCCAGGAGATGCTGGAGGTACCAAACCTGTAGGGTTCTGCCTACAAAGCAGACGCTCCACTCTTCAGCTATGGCCCTGCTTGCCTGTCACCCACCTGTACTCCATTTCTCTCCCTCCCGCTTCCCTTTCAATAAATCCCGCCCCAGCTGGGAAGGACTACAACTCCCAACACTCTGCAGGCCGCATGGCTAGAGCAGTGGTCCAGAAACCAGTGGTTCCTCTTGATGGCTTCATATTTCTACAGAAGAATTTGCAGACTTGTGGAAAGGTGAGGGAACCCGGGGCTGAAAGTCGCTCCCTCCGCTGCAGCTTGGAAAAGTTGCATGCGTGGACTACAACTCCCAGAATTCCCCCAGCCAGCCACTTTTGGGCGATAACTCCCAGAGCTCCGGATTCTGGGATCTGTAGTCCAGACCTGCAACTTTTCCGCCGGTGGAGGGCGCGCTCCAGAGCTGGTTGCAGAACCGGGTCTGAGTTCCAGGACAAGCAAAATAAATCGCCAAGCGCGGCCGCGCTTCGGGGCATGTGTAGAGTGATTTTCCCTGGCGAGGATCGTAAGCGCGCCTCCCCTCCCCGCACACCTCAAGGGAAAGGACTGGGACCCAAAAGGCGACGGTGCCAGACAAGGGGTCGCTGTTTAAATTGGGGACGCGCCGGAGGGGGAGGAGAGGAAAGAGAGCTTATGGGATCCCCGCTTCAAGGCACGCGGCCAAGCCCCCCCCCCATTTCACGCCTGGCGGAGGCGCACCACCAGGAAACCCGTAAATATCCTCCAGCAAAGGAGTGCGCAAAGCCCGTCCCCACTGCGCGCAGAGAGATTGGAACGCCGCCTTTCTGTTCGCCAAAAGTCGGAAAGGATGCGCAGTTCCGTCCCAGCCCCACCCGCTGGCCCCCAGCCTCTTCTCCCAGCATCGCTGCCGCCCGCCGGCCGGCCAGGGAAGGCCTCTGGCTTCCTCCTCAGACAGGCGGGGGGGGGGGCAGAATCTGCCCGCCTCCCGTTCCCATCCTCCTGAGCTTCCAGCGCTGGCATCAGGCTTGCATGAGGGTGTCCTCTGTTGGCTAGCTCGTGTAATTATCAGGTGTGGGAACAGTAGGACCTTTGAGGCCTGGATTCAAATCACCACGAAGCCACAGAATCTCCGCCCCTCACATTCTCTCAGCCTGTCCTGTCTCACAGCGCTTTTTGTGATAATGGAGAAAGGCGAAGCGCCAGGTACTCCACCTGGAAGGAAAGGAGGAGGGAAGGCTGTAAGGGCAACAAATCCTATCCCTGCAGGTTGTGATAGATGGGCCTTGGTCTCCCAAGGCTTCCATGATCTGAGTTTTTTAATAAAATACGTAAATCTCTGTCTTAAGTACCAAGAAGGGTTGCCATGTAGTGGGCAGAGTGTGGGACCAAACCTCAGGAGACCAGGGTTCAAATCCCTTCTTAGCCATGGAAACTCCCCCCACCCTACCCCCATCTCTATGTCCTCGGTCAGCCTCTCTTTGAACATACCAAATGCCTTGAACACCCAGTTAGGCTGAGCCTGAGTTAGGAGCTACTTGGAGGCAGAGAATGGGTTGACAAGAATCCCCTGTTGGGGCCTGATCCTCACCTTTATGGCGCATTCACAGGTACCATTGACTGCAAGCTGACACTCCCTAATCTACGGCTGTTTTTCAGATGTTTAGTCTGACAGGTTGGCTCAAGACCAACTATTAAGCTTTGTTTGCTGAATAAGGATTTGGACCTAAATTGCCGGCGGTCTTAGTCTAATGTAACATCACAATTACTCTGAGGCAGCTGAAAGAGTATGAATACGTACTATTATGAGGAGCAGGTTTTTATTAGGCTGAAGATGTCAGAGAAGGAGGCAGCCACGCACCACCAGTGACAAAGCAAGAGCAAATGCTGTGTCACCTGACGGCCGCTCCCGGATCAAACTAGGTTGGGTCTCTTTTGCCTTCCGCAGGGCGTCGGGGTCATTTCTGAAGCCTTGGGGCCCTGCAGTAGGGTATGTATATAATCCTACTGTCTGGATGTGATTGGCAAGGACGATCCCAGAGCCCTTCAAGATGCTGGAAACAGGGCCACTTTTCTTGAAGAAACCAAGACCAGCATATACAGTTGAGTGTCTTATGCCTTTCATTCCAGGTATAATCAAAGGATGTGGTGGTGCTACAGGTTAAACCGCAGAAGCCTCTGTGCTGCAAGGTCAGAAGACCAGCCGTCATAAGATCGAGTCTATGCGACAGAGTGAGCCCCCGTCGCTTGTCCCAGCTCCTGCCAACCTAGCGGTTTGAAAGCATGCAAAATGCAAGTAGATAAATAGGTACCACCTTGGTGGGAATGTCACGGCATTCCGTGTCTAGTTGCACTGGCCACGTAATCACGGAAGATAGTCTTCGGACAAAAGCTAGCTCTATGGGTTTGAAACGGAGATGAGCACCCCCCCCTAGAGTCGGACACGACTGGACAAAAATTGTCAAGGTGAACCTTTACCTTTTATAATCAGCCAACTGTGTTTCCTAAAGAAAGTGGAAGTGGGGAAGGGACATGTACTTTACTAAAACATTTAAAAAATCCCAAGGTTATTGCAAAATCTATCGATATATCAGCTTGCAAATTGGCATTTTGTTTCCATTTGCAGCCCATAGCTTCTGCCCTGTGCTAATCTAAGAGGGAAAAATCACACAGAAAGGTTCGTCCTCAACCTGGTGGGTTTGTTGGGACCCACTGAGTTGTTCCATCTGATCTCATTGTTCATTTTCTGCATGAATTTCCCTTGCAGCCTGACTGCACTATTGCAAAATAAAATAAATAAAAATGCACTGTGCTGCTCCCCTCCAGCCATAGGTAAGCCCAACTGTGAGAGACCTCCATCCCTTGCCTTCATTATTCCACATCATGATTCAGTAATATAAAAGATGATTGCTTTCGTCTATTTTTACTCTTTTAAGTTAAAAATAACTGAACTGGTAGCCTATTACTTTGCATTATTTAAGGGCAGGGAGAGACGCTGGCACTTCTCTCACAGCAGAGTTTGTTAAAAGTATTATTTTTAAACTTCCTAAGGTTCAATGCCTTGATGCGATTTGCATTTATGAATGCAGCGCCAGCCCAGCGAGGATGATGGTTTCCTTGCACAGGGAGGAGAGGGAAATCCCAGATGCTGCTTGTGTAGTTGTTGAAGCTGTAGTTTAATTTTTCTTTTAACAAGCATTCTTTCGACACTCACCTCCTATCGAGAGCAATTATCCCTTCAGTGAGTGTTACAGTTGGATTTTGGGAAGCTCTTGAAAATCTGCTATTATCCCTCAAGGAAAAGGCTAGATGATTCTTTTGTTCGGAGCAAAAGCCGTGCTGTAACATCAGTATCCACCCTTTGGGAACTTCTCTCATAATGCCACCATCAAAATGAATGGGATTTCTGCACCTCTCATTCATTTCAATGGAATACATGTGGGCTAATTTTTCAATGGATTGCACCCAACTGTGTAAAAAACTCCATTTAAAAAAAGAGCAATCAAGCTTTTGACTTCTTTCCCGAAGTCTTTTCCTGCCTAACCAAACCACCCCATCTATAAGGATGCTCATTTCAACATTGGAGATGAGTAGCAGTTACTTGTGATTTTTCACAAATATTTTTTTGACAGTGTCAAAACATGCCATCCTTTCTCAGCAATTTTTGACAGTTGCTGAGCAATGAATGCCTTTTTCACTGTTATTCTCCAACTTGTTCTTGTTCTCAGTTGATTTCACCTGCTCTCAGTGATTTCGTAAGCAGGCACATTTAATGGGCTATATACTAATCTGATTTCATCCTATTCCACATGTGATCCCTGACTGGCTAGAGTAAGGTATGTGACAGCTCAAGGAAAATGAAACAAATACCGTATTTTTCTGTGTATAAGATGCCCCCATGTATAAGACCCCACCCCACTTTTTTAACCCAAAATTAAGAAATCTTAACTTAGCTTTCAGTATCAGCTTCTGGTCTCAGAACGCTTAGGCATTACAAGTCCCTGTTGAATCTGAACACTGCCTACAGGCTCCACCTCCAACGAGGTGTGTTCCAATTGGATTGTACAGCATCAGCTGACATCAGTTCTAAAACACTCGTGATTGGACAAAGCTAAGTCTCCTGACTGTAGGAAGCTAAGCCTTGTGGCTGGAGGAAGCCTGTTTACAGAGGCAAAGTACGGGCAGTTTTGTTCTCTCCTCAGCTTACTTCTGTGTATAAGATGACCCTCAATTTTTAGTCTAAAAATTTTAGACAAAACTATCATCTTATACATGGAAAAATATGGTAGTTTGGAGAAGGGTGAATGAGACAATAGCACAGTTCAAAGATAAAACAACATGAATACACATACAATCAAAGGGCTGTCCAGGAAGTGTGTCCACCCAACTGAGGTCCCTATTTTTGACCTCCAAATTATAAATGGAGAATACTTATTGTAGGCAAAGTCAATACTATCTTCCTTTATCCTGAAAGCAAGTTGAGTGTCTCCTTTTGGATGACAGGGATCACATACTTCCTTGGCTTTTCTATCCTACCCATCATCTAAAAAAGGATGGAGAAAATCTTTCCTCTAGATCAGTGGTCCTTGGGCCTCCAGATGTTCTTGGACTACAACTCCCAGAAGCCTCCACCACCACCTCTGCTGGCCAAGATTTCTGGGAGCTGAAGTCCAAGAACATCTGGAGGCCCAAGGTTGGGCACCACTGCTCTAGATATTGTTGGACTGCAGCTCCAGCCATTAGTAGCCAAGAATGAGGATTACTAGGAATGATTGCCTACCACGGATCTAACAAATTACTCTACAACACAGCTTGGTTTACCTTCAAAACAACCCTGAGAATTAAAGTTCGGTGAATGATTGGCCTTGTGTTTCCCTGTGATCTTTCTTCACTTAAAATATTGTATCAATATTGACTGACCACATGAGCCACCTCTTAATGTTTAGGATTGAAGGATGGAATACCTGAAGATGAGAGTGTGGCCTCTGGGTGGTAGAAAGACATAGCAGTCCTTTAGAGCTCTGTCCAGTAGTTTTCATGCTCTTGATCTGTCTAATGTTCTACATTGACCTGAGTGTTAAAGAACTCTTGTGCAGTTCATATATTCTGGATTCTAGCGTGGGAGGAAGGAGGTTTCTACCACTTCCTGCTGTAGTAGCTCCTCTTATTTTCACAAGCTGTCATCGCTTAACTTCCTGAGGGTGAAGAAATTGGCACAAATACTCCCATTCTGAAGGTAGGGCTGGTGTTCTCCTTTGTCCTTAATTTTATGCCTCTGATGCTCTGAGAGCAAATATGGAAGCTTTCTTCATGTGCTTTCTCCGTCAAAACAATGCTCTCATCTTGGGACTCTTGGCTTCATTGCATGAGGTTAGTTCAAAGAGAATAACTACTCATGGGCCATGCTCAGAGGGACAGAAGGAAATTTTCAAAAAGGCATGTGTGATTCGCTGAGGCACCACATCAGAGATTCCTGGTATTGTCAATACAGATCTCCCAGAGTGCATCTGGTCTTCACTGCAAAGGTTTTTCCCCCCCAAAAAAACCTTTGACCAAGAGAGAAGATCAGCAAATCCATCTTCTCTTTCACCGATTTTTCTCTTTTAGATATCAGAATTCAGTATCATCTAAGGGAACTGATCAGCAGTAGGTTCAGGTTGAATCAAAGAATTTTTTTTCTCCAATGGCTGAAATCCAGTAAAAAGTCACTACTAGAGTAGACTCATTGGATCGGGGGAGATTTAGTGAGTCAGCTCCTCTGTAAGTTACATTGATTCAATGTAAGGTCAATGACTGAATGTATGTTGAGTCAATGTAATTTACAGAGGAGTTGACTCATCAAATCCCCATTAATCCAATGGGCCTACTTTAGTAGAAATCTTACTACTAGATTTCAGCCAATGTGTTAAGGAATCCACCACCATAAAACAGAGATGACTGTCAAATATTTTTATTTTATTTTATTTATAGACCACCTTTTTCCAATAAGGGAACTCAATTCTATTAAGAACAACAGAGTTAAAAATACAATAAATTATACATTAAAAACCATGCCAAAGAGGTATGCAAAAAGTCCAGGATGGCAGATGGAGAAACAGAAAAAAAAAAGGGGGGGGAGCCACTTCTTGTGGCCATCAGATCTGATGATGCAGATGGTTGACTCTGAATGGATCTACCATATTTTCTGTGTATAAGACGCCCCCATGTATAAGACTCCCCCGACTTTTCTAACCCAAAAGTAAGAAATCTAAGTGGGACTTAGCAAGTGTAGGGGGAAAGGGATCAAAGCCCTGCAGGATCACTTTGATCTTTGCTTTCTCTTCCACTTGATTTTGTTTTCCTCAGCTTACTTCCATGTATAGGATGACCTTCAATTTTTATTCTAAAGATTTTAGACAAAAGTATAGTCTTATATGTGGAAAATACAGTATATGTTGGGCATGTAAGTTTCAGACTACCTGTCATCTCTGTATAGAGGGAACCACTTGGGAATAATCCTTCTTGATTCGAATGTAATGCCACGGGGTACAGTCAGCAAGCACGGTATTAGTTACCGTAATCTTCTGGGTGAATCAAGTAAGGCAGGGTTATCTGAGTCTGATGAATTACAAATATGATATCTTTATTTCATTTAAATATTACTTTGTAGGCAGCAGGAGGTTGTCTCAGTGCATGGAACCTTGCCTCCGTGCTGACTGAAAAAACTTAACATGGAGTGATGATAAGACAAGGATGCAGCTGGAGTGCCAACATCAAGTTCTGGCCCAAGTGAAGACTTGTATATTAACACATCCAATTATTAACATGAATAGCTTTTGAGCACCTTCTTGCTATAAAAGAACATACAGATGTTGCATTTGATCAGGAGCTCACCGAAACAGGTTTCTTAATTTTTAAAAAATTGAGATCTGTTTGAGGGTTACCTCTTATTTTGTTCCTAGGGAATGCCGCAGGAGAAACAATCAGATGACTAAGAAAGCTTTTGAACAAGCTGCAGTGGTTCATGAACTGCTTTCCGAGTTGTTTTTTAACTTCCATGTTGGATCTGTTCCTGGGTTGGATCAAGAATGGGATTCCACCACCACCACCTGGTAAAAAAACAAACCAACTCCCAAAATGCCCTTGCCAATATGAACTACTACACTTACTCTCCCAGTACAGATGAGAAAAAATGTTCCATGCCTTTTTCATTGCACTAGGATGCCAAGAAGCGGAAGTGACATAAAGGTCTAAACCCTATTGTATTTTTTACCCCAGTGTTATTCAATGGGCATACATCTCATTGGTGGTTTGCTGCAAGGTAAGTAGTTAGTGTAGGTTCTTGTTGTGTACCAAGTCACACGATTTTAGATGCAACATTAAAAGGTACAGTATTTAAACTTTTAATCCATGAACATTGATACTCTGCCTTTAGTGTGGAGCTGAAATCTAGTAAGGAGGGATTTTTTAACCCTCTCCATGAACTTTTAAAAGGTTGTAAATAAATAATAATTATGTGCCATCAAGTCAATTCTGACTTACTGTAGGGTGACCCCTTTTTCAGGTAAAGAGGACTCAGTTCTCCTGGGAGTGCCCTGGGACTGCGCAGGAGTGGGGTGAAGCTGTGTCATCTGCGCAGACATCAGAAAGATGCAGACCAGACGAAATATGCATGGAGATGCAGGCTTAGATGGACATGTGGACTTGTATACTTCACTGAAAGTCAGGCGATGCATATGGATGATGAAAGCTGTTACGGTGAGGGGTATTCATGAAGATTTCCACTGGTTCCAGTAGTGGAATCACTGCCCTCTACTGGACTGGTAACAGAGAAGAAACACAACGAAGCAGAGTTGGCATGCCATCTGATCCTCTGCATCTCTTCCTGGAAGTAGGTCCTACTACGTTCAGTAAGATTCCTTCCCATTTAAGTACGCATGTGATCATAGCCTGCCTCTAATCATATAGAAGTTCAGATGTATTTACCAAGAGATCAGTAGCAAGCACAAGACAGCCAAAGGACTACCTGTCATAGTTTCCAAGACTGGGGGTGGTATTGCTTCAGATTAAGTCCTGACTAAGGCCAGATCCCACAACTAAATGTTATGTACTGTTAGTGAACCGCAGCTCCCGGGAAATATTTCAAAAATCATAAGTGCACGTGGAACACAATGCATGTTGGTTCATGCAAAATAACATTTCCTCCTCCCATCCTGTTCTGAAAGGCCCACATGTGTGTTCACTACACCAAAACAACTAACTGCATCAAGCTGAAGAAGTTCACTTATGCAGAGAATTAAGAGGAGATGGCAGATCGCTTGCTTGAGGTTCTGAGATGTAACTGGATGCTGGGATTCCTGACTCGTAGTGTAAAGTTTGGAAAGTTAGGTGAGCAAGGATTAAAAAGACCTGAGAACTGGCAGAGACGTCTGGTCGACACTGAAGTCTCTGGCATTCTGGTATTTGGTCCAACTTCCTATCATGCACTAGAGGAGACCATTCTTCTTTTTATGCATAGGCTAAAGGTTTATTTAGAGGAAGATGGGAGAATCTGGATTTCTACCGAAGTAGTCCAGGGTCTCTAACCAAAGGGAAAGCAAAATAATAGGAAGAAGGAGATAGCTGAGATTAGTTACCCAAAGGTTGGTCAAACAGGCAGAGTCCATATAGAGAGAAGATGAAATCAAAGGAACAGCGGAGCAGAAGAACCAGGAAAGGGATACCCAGAAGATCTAGACCAGTGGTCCCCAACCTTGGCCCTCCAGATGTTCTTGGGCTTCAGCTCCCAGAAATCCTGTCCAGCAGAGGTGGTGGTGAAGGCTTCTGGGAGCTGTAGTCCAAGAACATCTGGAGGCCCATGGTTGGGTTCCACTGATCTAGACCATGGCAAAGAGAAGAAGGGAATCTGTGATCCTGCGAGTGAAGGCCTTTGTCTTCAAGACTTAGTCTGCTAACAGGAAGGTGAAGTTATTGACTCACTGCTGGACAGCTCAGTGGTTTAAGTGTTAGTTGGGAGTGTGATTCTCATTGTGTTCCCTTGGCAGGGGGCAGGACTTGGTGATCCCGACAGACCCTTCCAGCTCTGTAGTTATAAGATGTTGATGATGATATAGGCTGACTACTTCTGGCTTATGAAACAGGCCTAAGATACTTTTTTGGGGGATTGGGAGTTCTGACATTGTATTATTTTAGTGGTGAAAAAAAATGGAGAGGTTTAATGGGGCTGGATAGGGCTCAGGAGGCCAGCTATAGCTGATAGGCTTCACTTTACCCACCCTCTTTCAGACGGAGAAGGGAGAGCAAGAGGCAAAAGCGAACAAGGACAGAGCAAAAGACTAGGAACAGGTGAAGAAAGTCACTAAGGCCACTTTTCTCCATGGAAGTTTATCATAGTTTGCCAAAGTGCCTGATGAAGTGGACTTGTCCAAGAAAGCTCCCATTAAATATATATCGCAGACCACAGCTGCGATACAAGGAGATCTGCAAGTGGGATCTGAAAGCCTTAGGAATGGACCTCAACAGATGGGAAACCTTGACCTCTGAGCATTCAGCCTGGAGGCAGGCGGTGCATCATGGCCTCTCCCAATTTGAAGAGGCCCTTGTCCTGCAGGCCGAGGCAAAGAGGCAGTCATGAAAGCAGCTGAATCAGGGAGCTGGACAGGGGACAGATTGGATTTGTCTTCAGTGTGGAAGGGATTGTCACTCTTGAACTGGCCTTCTCAGCCACACTAGATGCTGTTCCAAGTCCTCCATACAGAGTACGTTACCATAGTCTCCCAAGACTGAAGGATGCCTAATGATTTTATTTCTCTCTCTCTCTCTCTCTCTCTCTCTCTTTAACTTTTATTTTGATTTTACCTATAATGCAAAGAGATCCAGTAACTCAAATTCAGTTCCTGGCAGGTCTGTGTGACCTGAGTTCATTCATAGCTCTATCCCTGATAACACCATTGCATGGGATTCCAAAAGGCCAGTGCATCAGTGGGTAAGAATATAAGCATTCTGTCTTCCCTCTGCATGCTAAACAGCAAAACCTTTTAGATACAGATAGCAGGGTTTGTCAATTATTAAGGTTTTCGCTTTTGACTTTGCCTGTAAGGAAAGCAGCGCAGGCTTAGCATATGTTACATTTCCAATTGCATTTGGCTAGATAGAAAGTCTTCTGGGTCATAGTTGGGATTTTTGAAACATGAGATATAGCCACATTTCCGGCACACGGTCACTCGAAAGGGAGACACGACGAGAAATCTAAAAGCATACGTTACATTCAAAATGAAACAATCTTCTTAGGTCTGCCTGGGTAACGCTGGCTTGCCTAAAGTACACAAACCTGCAGACTGGATCAAGACTCACTGTTTGGGTAAGGAAGAGAAACAAGGCCTGCCCTCTGAAGTCCACCCTCCAGCCATGGTAACCACAGCATTCACTGGTCCATGGCAGCAGGAGAGGTATGTGCAGGATTGTTTTAAGGTTTTCTTGTTCCCTTAGACTTGCAGACCAATTCTGAACCTGGTTTCCACATTTCCTTTCGCCCCTTGATGTATTTACACCCCTGCGATTAACGATAACTTTGCTAAAGACTCCTCAGAGGTTCACAGTCTGCCTTTGACAATTGCTTCTTCTTATATGTGTATACTTGAATGAAAATGGTTTAACAAGGATATTCCCATGTGATCACAGTGTCAGAAAAACAATAGCTGGTCTGGATGTCGATGAAACCACACATTTACTTGATATATGAAATAAGGAATTACGCAGGTGGATAATTTCTGGAGTTGGGATCCGATACTCATGGTGGAACATTAGAACTGGTTGTGTGCACATCTCCTCCGTGTATACTTTACTTTTACTTTACTTTATTTGGACTTATACCCTGCCCCTCTAGACAATGTCTACTCAGGGTGGCTTACAGGAGTAATAAAATACAATACAATAAAATACAATACAATAAGATACATAATGATAAAACCTACTAACAGGTGCATATACAGATTATCAATATGAAATAATTGAGAAAGAATTGAGAAAGAAAGATCAATTAATTGACTGGCGGGAAGGCCTGCCTAAACAGCCAAGTTTTTAAATGGCTTTTAAAAACGCCCAGCGAGGGAGCCAGGCGGATTTCCATTGGGAGAGTGTTCCACAACCGAGGGGCCACTGCCGAGAAGGCCCGGTTTCTTGTTCTTTCCTTTCGAGCCTCTCTCGGCGTTAGGCCCCTGCTGGCTTTGTCGAGTGATTCGGGTAGACCTGGGTGGGAGAAGGTGATCTGCCAGGTATCAAGGCAAATGCCATATTAAATCTAAAACAACAACAACATTAAAATGGCAATATTGAGGAAAGATGATGTTTAACTGTTTTCAGGTTTCCTTTATTTTGCTCAGAAGCATCTGGCACCAGATATAACTTTGGTACAGTCCCATTTTCTTATGCTTACTCCAAGAGAACAGAATGTGATCGCTCAATGCAGCTAGGAAGCCATCTGTGAATATCAACAAAATATATCCAGGCAGAGGCAAGAGGAAAATAAAAGAGTGCCACAAATTTCATTAATGTTTGGATGCGAGTCAGTGAAACTTTTTAACCATTATGGTCGTGTTGCTCAAATTAACTATAATGTGACAACCAAGGCATCGCTTAGATTTGTTTGGAAGGTTTAGTCAGTTTTAATCAGTAATTGCCTTTGGGCAACTGTTCAGTTATGCCCTCATCTTTTTTTGGTTCCAAGAATAATAAATAATACATTCTGAATGACCTTTAGGCAGCTAGGTATTGTATCACTGCTGTGGACTTCTCGGACTCAAGCAATTGGGGAGATTTACCCACCCCCACCTCCAGCCATGTAGGGCTACACTGCTAGTAGGAGAGGAAGAGGTGGTGGGAGCTACAGTGCATCTACAGTACAGAATTCTTACTAGTTTTCTTCCATTTAATAGCCACTCTTCCATGCCATTGAATCCTGGGGTTCGTAGTTTGGTGGGATATTTAAAATTCTGTGCTCGACGGCTCTAGTTCAATTCCTTGAGCTACAGTGGAGACCTTTAAGCACCTCACCAGAGCAGAAACCCATGGATTTAATAGGTTACACTGATTGATGAGTACGAACCAGCACAATGGCAATTGGTGATGGTATGTGGTTCATTGGAGTTCACAAACTATGAACCACAAATCATACTGTTTTCTTTTTTCAATGAACCTGTTTGTGGTTTGTTCAGGTCAGGCCCATTTCTAAATGAAGGCAGAACTTTCCGTGTAGCTCAGTTCCTGCCATCAAGGCTGGGGCAACAATATGGCTCATGAGTCACCGTGCTGGTCCTTCTCTTGCTCCAGTTGGCACAAGAGATCCAAGCAAGGGAAGAGACTGGAGTGAGGGGTGTATACAGTTGGGCCTCTTATGGCATTAGGAGCAACAGACACATAAACACTTTCATAATGAACCCGTAAGTCTTGGTGCCAGCTACGAATGGGTGGAGATGCACCCCCAGGGATTTAGAGCTCCCTCAAATATGACGGTGATAATATTTCCCCCTTCTGTGCTCCTCACTCTGAGATTTGAAGCACAATTTCAAACACAGTTTCCTGACATGTCCGATGATGCCTTGACACCAGAGCAACCCTAAATAATGTCTTCTGCATCCAAGTAATTCCATGATGTATCTTTCAGAAATGTTCATTCCACTTGCAGTCTGAAGCATATAGTCAATTTCTCAGGCATTTCATTCTCCTCAGAAATGGGTGGTTTAATGTCTCTCTCTCTCTCTCTCTCTCTCTCTGCATGCACATGGGAGAGTACATTTCAAAAATGAAGCGCAATTGCTAGGGAGACTAGAATTTAAATAATACTATGACCACCATGCGTCTTCCTTTGTCCAAAAGCCATGCTCTGATGTTCGTTTAAAATTATTATTATTTTTTGTGAAATTCAAGATGGCTCCCACCATAAAAACCTGCTGTCTCCTTCCCAAGGTCACCATTACACTGGATATCAGCTGAACATCTACAGAAAAATACAAAATTTCACTCCAAAAAAATAATCCAAAATAAATGATTTGTTTCTCCACAAGCTCTTATTGTTCACGCGATGCTAAATGCATCTTCAAAGGAACAGCGGCAATTGAAGCATGGTTGTTATAAATATAAAGCCACATATTTTCATGCACACTCAAATTTGAACTACTGAGGGAAACAATTTAATATTTAAATGAAAACAAAAACCTGTCCTGGAAAAAAAATCTCAGTATAGGCTGGGATGGTGCTTCCATAATATTCATGCAACTTGACAAGCTGTTGGGATATCTTTCTATTGCTCCATCAGGCACATGATCAGCACATAACCAAGACACACACATAGCACCTAGACAACTAGCCACAATTAAGTGTGGCAAGTTACACAGACTGTATGCAAACATCAGTAAGATTCTGGCCATACTTTACACGAAGGCACCCCATAATGAAAGAGAATAATCAGAAGTCATTCAAATAAAAGGAATTGTTTGGATAAACAAAGATGGGGAAGGAGTTCTTATTTATTTATTTATTTATTTATTTATTTATTTATTTATTTATTTATTTATTTTATTTTATTTTATTTTATTTTATTTTATTTTATTTTATTTTATTTTATTTATACCCCGCCCATCTGGCCTATAAGACCACTTTGAAACTGCGTCTCCTTGTATGGCTGGGTCAATTTTACAAATTGGTTGGATTACTGTTATTCCTTCACTCTAGTTTGACGTGGAACAATCTAGAAAGGTCCAGAATATTCCAATTCAGAATTAGGCAATAATAGATGGACCCACATTCTTCTTCTTCTTCTTCTTCTTCTTCTTCTTCTTCTTCTTCTTCTTCTTCTTCTTCTTCTTCTTCTTCTTCTTCTTCTTCTTCTTCAGAACAATTGCACAAATTCTATGTTTGAACTCTTAAAGCATTGTCCTGGTTTCCCCTATCACAGTGGTCCCCAACCTTGGGCGTCCAGATGTTCTTGGATTTCAACTTCCAGAAATCCTGTCCAGCAGAGGAGGTGGTGAAGGCTTCTGGGAGTTGTAGTCCAAGAACATCTGGAGGCCCAAGGTTGGGGACCACTGCCTTATCACACTGTAGGCTTGTTTTCATAAGACAAGCTGATCTGCAGAGACAAAACAAGCAGGTGATTTTAGGACTATAAGTCCCAGAATGTGCAGCTTCAAATGGTCGCTGGCCATATTGTCTGGGATATTAGGGATTTGTAATCCAAAAAAATCCATATATCTATTTCTGGTGTCTTTCACAACCACTCTTTAAAAAGGCCCAGGTTCTAGCAACATCCAACCCTCAATGTTTTGTTGAAGAGATCTGAGATATTTAGATTTAGGCGACCATTTTGTGTCTATGACCGAGCAATGGGTTCTATTATTAGTCAATCAAAAAAAAAAGTGTCTTGAATCCATGTTTGTCTTGAACTTTGGAAGAGGGTGCATTAAACAATCCAAATATCTATAAAATATTCATGCCTGCCCCCGCTCCACTCCTCTCCCAGTTTCTCCACCACATAAACACTTTTCTCAGCCTTCCGATTTGGAGAGCAAAATATATCATAATTTATGCATGGAGGTTTGGAAATCAAAGCAGCCTCAAAGTGCGATGTGGTAAGTCTGGCAGAAGAAAAAGCATCCAAGGAGGTTTAATAAGGTTTAGCCTCGCACGTAAACAATGGAGATTAAGAGAAAAAAGCCAAAAAAACCCAAATGCTCGTAGTTTTCAAACCTCCCCTTAACAGGTTTGCCTGCAAATAACCTAAGGTTGTTTTGAAACATCTCCAAAATGCAGTACCTGAAGACAGAGGCAATTTGCTGGAACACACTTGCATTATCTCATTGTAGCAAATGCTGTCAAGTCCAACACATTTTCCACAGAGCAAGACAAAAAGTGAAAATTAATTCAATTTGGGGCTGAAATAGTCGTTTGGAAACAATGCTTTGCCAGTCAGAATGTCAGCGAGCCAAATATTTCTCTGAGAAGATTAAACTATTAAAACACCCACACCCATCTATCCAGTCTAATTGAGGGTGGAATGGAGCAAATTGTGGAATTATACATAATTCCTTGTCAAGTGGCATGGAAAGGTAGCCATCCTCAAGATTTAAACATCTGGAGGGAAATCCCATGTATTTTGTCTCACAATGAACAGCTATGTGCTAACACAATAAGAAGACTCTGTCTATAGGAATTGGTTTGTGATGCGCCTAAGCACTAGCCCTCTGTAAATGCAGTGGAACTGGCGTTGTTATGATCATGCGCCATCAAGTCAGTCCTGACTTATGTTGGCAACCCTTTTCAGGGTTTTCTAGGTAGAGAATATTCAGAAGCAGCTTAAATTTCTCTTCTTTTGTGGGCATCCTGGGACGGTACAGCTTGCGCAAGACCACATAGGTGGGCTCTTCTCCAAGGAGGCACCATGCGGTATTGCACTCCCAACCTCTGGCTCCACAGCCAGATGCCGAACTCACTGAACGGTGAAGAGCTGCTATAAACTTGAGGGTTAAATAATCTCATAAAAAGTTGGGATCCATTCCAACAGGCTAGAGACGAATGTGGGCATAGTAAACATTCCCTACGGCTTGGAAGGTGAGAAGGGTATCTAAACAGGGATGATCTCTCCAGAAGGTGCATGAGATGGGCATCATATACAGTATACACCTGACAAGCATTTTAGAGAAGTGTACATATGTCATCCATGTGTGCAGGTCTCTTTCTCAAGAGATGTCCTCTAGAACTCAAAATACCTATCTCCCATTTGGAGGAAGAGTTTTTAGTACCAGATATCAGAGTTTTGACAAGTTGAATTTTGGATTACAGTTCCCCAAATCCCCCAGCCAGCGTGGTCACTTGGGACCGCCAGATTCATGGAGCTGTAGTCCAAAAAAGTAGAGGGTGGTCAATAGGTATCACTGTCCAGCTGTTCCAGGAATATTTCCTACTGGAGGAGGTCTCATGTTGAATCTCTCTCCCAAACTACTTCTTGAGCTTACAGGAATTTTGATGGGTAGCTTGAAGAGCATCAGGCCTTTCTCCCTGTTTCTGTCTTCATAAAAAACCCTGCAAAGGTAGGTTAGCTTGGAAGATCATGACGGGCTCAAGAGCACTCAGTGAATTCCGCAACCAAGTGGCAATTTGAACTTAGATCTACCTAGCTGTACTTCGGCCCCTAACTATGACACCAGCTGCCTTTCAAGAGTAAGAAGAGAGGGAAATTGCTATACAGTATGAAAACAGGACATGGATTTCACAGTATATCCTGGAGTTGGACGGGATCTTGAAAGCCACCTAGTCCACCCCATTCCTCAATGCAGGAAGTCAGAGGTACAACATTTACAACAGAGAGCTTTGCTAGTTTCTGGTTAAAAAAACTACAGTCAGAATGCATTAAATAGGTCCTGCTTTTAGGGCCTAAGGCTATATTGGGCAAAAGGTGTGTGAACATGTGGATTGGACGGCGCTACATTTTCAGATTGCTCCTAATGTTATAAAACACTACAAAACTTATTCTCACATTCGGCTAAAACTTGCTCCCTACACCTAGAGCCCATTATACATATTCTTGCCCTCTACGGTAGTATAGAACAAGAATTAGTCTCTTTAGGAACGCAGGAAGATACCTTTTGCTGATTCAAGCCACCAGTCCGCCAACTCCTCTATTGTCGACTCTGACTGTTAGCAACTCTCCAGCATTTTAAGTGTGAATTTATTAAATTAGATAAGGTCTCTGTGTTCAAAGGTCATATGATGGTTCTCTCTTCTTTGGGACAATCCTTCAGGTATGGAGGACTACCATGATGCTCATTCCAAGATTTTAGTAAGTAATTTATCCTGCTTGCCCTGCATTTATCTGAACAAATCTGTATCCCATCTTCTACAAGGCTACCCCTCAATTCACATAGAAAATATATGAGGGTAACATGCTCTCAAAGGCCCGTGTTAATGCATTGAATAGCTAGTTGATCTACAGGTCCAGCTAAGTATGCCTGAATCATCACTGGTGCCTCTTCATGTCACCTGATGACAAAGTTTTTGCTGAAGGAAAACCAGAACACCTGTAGCTCTCCAAATATTCACAGACTCCAATCCCCCTCAGACTGTACCAGCCTGGACAGTGAGAGAAGATGATGGGATTATTAAATTCATAGCTGGAAGACCACAGCTTCCCCATTTACACGAAAAAGCATGAGTATGGACAAGTAAAAAGCTTTCCAATGGGTTCAAGACACTGAGAGATTTGGAGTATAATTACAGTATGTTTCTTTTAAAAAGTGTTTGCCAAGACTACTTTGACTGCTGGTTAGCTCAGTGGTTTAGGTATCTGGCTGCAGAGTTGGAGGTTGTGAGTTCAGTTCTCCACTGTGCCTCCTTGAAGGACTTGATGATCTATAAGGTCCCTTCCACCTCTGCCATTCTAAGATTAAAGGTTATAAATGGGTGTATTAATACAGTTTCCTTAACAATGCAGTGGTCCCTATGTTTTCTGCAAGAAGGAGTCCTTAAACAAATAATACCGGTGAGATTACCCTCTGCCTTTCCCACGTTGAGTTCAAAATCAAGATACGGTATAGGACGTTTGCTTCCTTTCATTTCACATGCTGTGTTTATTTCCTGTCAAAGACATTTCTTCCTCCATAGCTTGATTATAATTTACTACAGTGATGAAAAAGCATGTCATATTAAGTAGATCAAAACGCAAACCTCCTGCAAAAGTGTAGAGAGGAAGTCTCATCTGAGGTAAAAGATGGCTGGGGGGAGGAATGTCAGCACTTATTTTTGAGAACATAAAGTAATAATTTTTTTCCTAATTGTTTGAAAAGGAAGTAGATGTGTCAGTCTGTTTCACCATGTATGGTGACAATGATACAAAGTCAAAAATAAAAGTATAGTGATAGCTTTAAGACTGGCGTTTATATGCCTGTGAGCTCTCATGGCTTACAATCCATGAGGAAGTAAAGAATGATTCACAAAAGCTCACAATGGAATAAGTATCAATGGAATAAATGGAATGGAATGGAATAAATATCAACATTCATCAATTTGTGCTAAATTACCCACTGCAAATTAAAATAGAATATCAAAATTTAACCATTTTGTTGCCTCGTCTATTCCATGAATAAAGAGATTTAAAAAAAACATACTGTGAAATACAGTGGTGACCCGCTTCACGATGACCCTGTTAGATGACGAAATTGCTTTACGATTAGTTTTTTGCGATCGCTATAGCGATTGCAAAATGACAATTCAATAGTTTTTTTTCACTTTACGTTGAATCGGTCCCTGCTTCGGGAACCGATTTTTCGCTTCACGACAATCAAAAACAGCTGATCGTCGGGTTTTCAAAATGGCCTCCCGCTGTTTTCCGACCTATTTCCGGAAGACAGCGATCGAAAATGGCTTCCCCTATGGAGGATCTTCGCTTTACAATGAGGTATTTCACCCCTTGGAACGCATTGATCGGTTTTCAGTGCGTTTCAATGGGGTTTTTACTTTCGCTTGACGACGATATTGCTTAACAGCAATTTTAACGGAACGGATTATCATCGTCAAGCGGGGCACCACTGTACTGATTTCTACGTCTGGGTGTGTAAACTTTTAAGAGAATTTTGAAGAAATCTTGGATTTTTCTCCTTAGGAAGATAACCTTGCGAGATGTCAAGTATTTTATACTGAGGTTACAGTCTCCAATCAGAATCTTTCCACTTTAATTAAAATGTCTCATTTGCTGCCTTCCATTTCATAACATTGGGCAGTGGTTACAGGACAGGAACATCTCAGTTAGGTTTCAAACGTCAAGAACAAGATGGCTGCTTCCCATGATATTCCCAGAAGCTAACCTTTGCTGTAATTCTGCAGGCCTCTTTTTACACTCTTATTGTAACACCAATGTAGTCTTTGGAGGAATACTGAGAAGAAATCTGGCATAGGATCGGGGATGCTTGACCTGTATTCACTAATCCTGTGTTACATTTCTTGTGATGGCTTTTTGGTGGTTATGGACTTTGCTTCTGTGCATAAAATGTCTTGGAGATAATATACCTTAATATGGATTGACAGCAGGCATGGTTCCCTCATGATCTAATCGAAGTCATTATTAATGTCTCATACCAATAATTATTAAGAGTGATGTTCCAAACTTGGCACATTTGTAAGGTCTATCATGACCAAGATCTGCTGGGCAGTAGATTGATGAAAAGCATTGGAAGTCTGAAAAAGGTCCCTCTGTGGCTTCCCAGATGATAAATCACAATAGTTTTCAACAGCAACAGATCTGCTTGATATACAGTGTGTGTGTCACATGAAAGCCACGACTGGGCTTTCTAATGTTGTGGGGGAAGGAGGGGCAGAATTTAGAGCTTGGAAAGATTTTTTTTTAAGTTGTAAAAAGTTGTGAACGAGCATAGTTGGTGATTACTATAGTTACAATTTGCAAAATATAACTCTTTCCTGTTTCTGAAGAGTAAATAAATACTTTCAGTTACTTCAGAATTTTTGTTGTTCTGATGGCAGAACGTGAGGAGGAATTAAGGAACCTTGTAATGAGGGTGAAAGAGGAGAGTGCAAAAAAACGGTCTGAAGCTCAACATCAAAAAAACCAAGATCATGGCCACTGGTCCCATCACCTCCTGGGAAATAGAAGGGAAAATATGGAAGCAGTGACAGATTTTACCTTCTTGGGCTCCATGATCACTCCAGATGGAGACAGCAGCCACGAAATTAAAAGACGCCTGCTTCTTGGGAGGAAAGCGATGACAAACCTTGACAGCATCTTAAAAAGCAGAGACATCACCTTGCCAACAAAAGTCCCAATAATCAAAGCTATGGTTTTTCCTGTAGTGATGCATGGAAGTGAGAGCTGGACCATAAAGAAATCTGACTGCCAAAGAATTGATGCTTTTGAATTGTGGTGCTGGAGGAAGCTCTTGAGAGTCCCCTGGACTGCAAGGAGAACAAACCTCTCCATTCTGAAGGAAATCAACCCTGAGTGCTCACTGGAAGGACAGATCCTGAAGCTGAGGCTCCAATACTTTGGCCATATTATGAGAATAGAAGACTCCCTGGAAAAGACCCTGATGTTAGTGATGGGCAAAAAACTGGCCCTCTAAATAACTTTGGACTGCAACCTCTGTAAATCCTAGAGTATGATGATGAATGCTGGGAGTTACGGTCTATCAAACCTGGGAGGGCCACACCTTGAATCGACAATTGTAAGGGCTCATTGGACTTCTTCGGTCTGTAAAAAGCCTGAAAGAAATAAAGTGGGTGAGGGTTTTGCCTGTGATATCACTTAGGTCTTTCTAGTCTGTGCTGTTAAAAAAACGCACCACGCAAAACCAACCCAAAATTCGCCCCTTGGAAATTTCCCTTGCCAGGAAGACGTGGCTTTCATGCGCATGAAATAAAGGAAAGATAAGCCATGTTTGAGTATCAAGCGGTAGCCGTCCAGTTCACTCTGCTGGGCTGGTGTCTGATGGTGTGATGGCTTTTCTGATTGCATCCGTCATGCTGTCAAAAATGAAATCTTATCTCCACTCATTACTAAATATACAAAGGGCTGGGATTTCCACTTGGCAAGGACTCCTGTTTACCTGAAGGCTTGAGCTATGCCTGAGCTTTGATAAAAGTTCATTTACAGCTGTTTGCGGAGATATATTCAGCTTTAAAAAGAAAAAGTAAAAAAAAACTGCCTGAGTTTATAAGACAGGGTTTGCCTGGGATTACAGCAGCAATATCTGTCTTGGGAAGGTTAATTAAAGAGGAAAAAGAACTGGTAGCATTGGAATGAATAGCCTTTTATAGTTATATAGCAAATGCTGAAAATAAAGCATATTGTGTAGATTTTATATCTACTGTGGGAGCACAGCTGACCCAAGACATTTTGCTGCCTGAGGTCAAAAAGCACACGATGCCCTCGCCAGCCAGGTTCAGGTACATTATAACCAAAGTTAGCCATGACAATTTGGTATTTGAGGTAGCAAATCCCATAAACACCTTCCCCCATTCCCAATAGTAAAAATGCAATATTAACAAGGTAAAAAAAAACCTAATAATTTGTTGTCCTCCTACCTAAGGATAGCCCTGGATAGAAGACCTTCTTCTGTGTGCGAAGAGACGAAATTGGATGGAAAGAAGCCCTCCCACAACTCCTATTGACATCGCTCGGGAGAAAAGGTTTCACCAAGATTGAGGGGCAAAAAGATCACCAAATGAGTTCACAGTCAGGAGAAAAATCTCTGTCTGTCTTTATGGATATCTCATCTTTCAGCCAAAAAAAGAGAGTAGGAAACAACCATAAAATTCAAATCAAAACACATTCATTAAAAAAGCGCACACAGGTTAAAACACAAAGTAAAAAAAAATCAATTTTAGAAAAGAAGGAAAAAATAAAAAGGAAAAAATAGTCTCTTTCAAAATAAAATTCAAACTAGAGATTTCTTAGGTTGTAGCACACTCCTACTGTTCTGCATGTTTATTCAGAAGGGTTGGGTATTTTTGTATCCCTATATTCCAAGGGTGGGCAACTAATGGCCCTCCAAGTGTTTCTGTCCTCCAGCTTCCAGCAGCCTGAGTTAGTGTTGCCAACGTTGCAAGACAATGAGAGTTACAATTCAAATACATCTGGAGAGTCACCGCTGCTCCCCATGCCCACTGCTTTCTCTCCCTGAAATTTGCAACCATTTGCATTTTTAAAAGACCCAAGGCTAGTACAGTTAACATGACATTGGCAACGGAGCTTCCTGTAGAGGTAAGAGTTTACCTCTTTGTCCTAACTCAAAATTTGCCTCAATCTTTATTGGACAATCAGATTGCTTTTGGTTGTTGTGGGTTTTTTGGGCTCTTTGGCCATGTTCTGAAGGTTGTTCTTCCTGACATTTCGCCAGTCTCTGTGGCCGGCATCTTCAGAGAACAGCACTCTGTGCTCTGGTGCAGTTTGTTTGGGAGTTGGGTATTTATGGCTGTGAGATCAGCTTTTGTCCTTTTCAGGAGATGGGTGATTATGGTGATCAGTGTGTCTTTGTTGTTATTGGTAATCAGGAGATATTGCATGGCTTTGCTTGCAAGTCTGATCTATCAGCATGGAACTCTGAAAGATTTTTGTGACGGATGGGAAACCACAAAAGCAGGAAATACATATTCCCCTTGGTATGCAGTTTGACCTTGCATTGTTATTATACCCTGGTATATTATGGCTCATTTCACCATGTTGAACTGTGACTCATAACAGGGAAATAGGTGACTGCACAAATACTTTGCCGTGTGAAATGACCCTGTTCACATTTCGATCCAGTCAGGTGGGACGTCTTCGCTTCTTTTTTCCGCCTGATTTTCTGTTTTATTACAGAATCAGGATTCTGTGATCTGTAAGCACACTTTGTCCTCACCGAAATGGTTTGTAGCCTTCTGTCGACATTTCCCTCATAAATATAAATCTCTTTCCTTGTACGTCTGCAAACCCAGCCTGCCGATTCCTCTTTTTTTCTTAGTGCACACTTCCAGCTTGGCTATATAATGAACAACGCCCACAATGAAACATCAGAATACAGAATGAAGAATTAACCTGAAGAGTCTTCTAGGTGTACCATGCCATTTATCTCACTAACTGCTTTGCACTGGAAAGAAAATATCCAGTTCAAATACAGTACTGGAGATGGTCACAACATGTCATCTTTTATAACAGGAGAGTTCTCCATTTGAAAGACTGGCGGGGTATTCCTCTCGTCAATCATTCTCAACCTTGGGTCCCCAGCTTATTCTTAGACTACAACTCCCAGAAATCCTAGCCTGCACAGCTAGTGACAAAGACTTCTGGGAATTCTAGTTCAAAAACATCAGGGGACCCAGGGTTGGGGACCACAGTTCTATTTGAAGCTCTCCCCCATGTGAAAATGCTTTGTAATTCTGCTTAAATTATAGAAATTATTTCTGATTTTTGAATGTACACATAAATTAGTGCATGCAGATATCTTCCTTTCCAACAATGGATATGTTAGCACCCTGTCAATGGACCTTTGATGTACTGAGGTTTCCTCAGGTGATTCCATCTCTGTGCCAGTTTCTCTCTCTCCAGAAAACGGCTCACCCTCCACAGTTACAAAGCTTATGATGGATAGATTATTCTTTTGTGTGACTATATCCTAAAGTTAAGGTACCTGATATGCTCAGGCATGATTGCTCTGAAGCCCTGTTGACTATCTTGGGTTAAACAATAACTTTCTAGGTGTTCCCTGCTCCCTTTCTGATTAATGTTCTAAATACCTTTTCTACCAATGACAGAGATTGGGAATTCAAGATCTCTCTCTCTCTCTCTCTCTCTCTCTCTCTCTCTCTCTCTCTCTCTCTCTCTCTCTGGTACTGCTTTTCCTAAGAAAGTAGTATATAGTTCCATGAAAACATGTTGTGAACACTCTGCAGCAGAGTAAACCAGGGCCTTCGAAAGTCCAGAATTTCTTTCTTTCTTTCTTTCTTTCTTTCTTTCTTTCTTTCTTTCTTTCTTTCTTTCTTTCTTTCTTTCTTTCTTTCTTTCTTTCTTTCTTTCTTTCTTTCTTTCTTTCTTTCTTTCTTTCTTTCTTTCTTTCTTTCTTTCTTTCTTTCTCTCTCTCTCTCTCTCTCCCTCCCTCCCTCTACCTCTCTTTCTTTCTTTCTTTCTTTCTTTCTTTCTTTCTTTCTTTCGTTCTTTCGTTCTTTCGTTCTTTCGTTCTTTCGTTCTTTCTTTGACTCACCAGACTATTCATGACTCAGCTAAGAAAAGTTAGGCTTGAGCTAAGGTTTGGATTTAAACCTCTTCTTCTTCTTCTTCTTCTTCTTCTTCTTCTTCTTCTTCTTCTTCTTCTTCTTCTTCTTCTTCTTCTTCTTCTTCTTCTTCTTCTTCTTCTTGTATTTTTGGACTACAACTCCTCGAATCCCCCAGGAACCATGGGCAGTTGTAATCCACAAACAAAATTCTTCCAGATTCTGTCATATAAAAGCCCATTATATGGCACTGCCGTCTGTTGGTCACGAGGGCTCTGGGGTGTTGAGTGCGGCTTAGTGATGGCTTGACCATTCCCTACATCAGTGTTCCCCAACCTTGGGCCTCCAGATGTTTTTGGACTCCAACTCCCAGAAGCCTTCACCACCACCTCTGCTGGCTAGGATTTCTGGGAGTTGAAGTCCAAGCACATCTGGAGGCCCAAGGTTGAGGACCACTGCCCTACATGGCTTAAAATTTAGAAATGAAATTTCTGTGTCCCTCACAGAAATGAGCAGGTGGCCCATATACAACCTGCATGCTTTTCTTTGCATCTCTGTGTCCCTCATAGAGATACAAAGAAAAGGATGCAGGTTGTATTTGAGCCACCTATTCATGGAGACATGATTCATGTTATACAGTAGGTTGCCTCAGTTTACATTCTGGCTGCTCTTCAATGACTTTCTGCCCCTGAAGGATCTCTTAGCACAAAATTTCTAGATACTAGCCTGACTGGTTGATCAATCAGGCTCCTGGGAAGCAGTTTATGGGCATGCCAGAAACGGCCTTAATTTTCGGGGACCATGCTCTTCCCCAACTCTGCCCTTACCCCACTCTGGGAGGGCTGTACCATGCAGCATTTCTGCATGAACTGGCCCATAAGGAAAGAGAACTAGTCTTTTCTAAATTCACAGCCAACATTATTTTCCTTGTAGCAATGCGACAGCAACCAAGAGAAGGAGGTCTTGGGTTTTTGCTGGATGTGACTGGAATTAAAGATTCCACCCTAAGTTTGTTCTTATGTTTTCATTTTTATTCTCATTGTTCTGTGCTTACTTGTTTTTCAGTAAAAAAAAGTTTGTGATGTCAGCCTATCTTACAATGGTCCCTTTACAAAGTAACTAGCTGCAAATCCAACTTTGAGAGCCCAAAAATAGTTAGTTACCATAATGGGTTACATTTGCTTAAATTATGTAATATTCCTTTTGCATTTGGAGGAGTTACTGTAGCTGTAAAAATTAAATAAAAAGTCACAGCTATGCCAAAAATAGAATGAAGTTATCTCTCATTAAGTGTCATCAACATGTATCTTTGTTCTACCTTCATAACTGGAATAAAAATAATTATATGTAATCCGTTCTTTATAACATGTTGTGTGGCCCACAAAAAGTGATAATATTCTGGCCTTTGTAAAATAGAAGGATTTCACACTGGTTCCTCCAAGTTCTTTCCAGCTGGTCAGCCTTGGCAATGATCACAACTACATTCCCCTTATTAGCAGCAATGAGGGTACTTATCACATTGTTTTTATTGCAATCGCCTTGTGAGATTGAGCAATATTTGCTTTCTCAAAGCTTGTCTACCCAGTGGATTTAATGGACTTGGCCCTCACTAAGCACAGTCTCCTAAAGGCGTTATCATCTTTCTTAAACTTCTCGCATCCTTCTCATCTTAAGCCCTCAGCTTTCCCATCAGTGAAACAGGAATATTGGGTCTTTTTAAGGAGAAAGGTGGGATAGAAATGTTTTAAACAAACAAACAAATAAGAATCCAAAAATATTATTGTTCAGAACAGATCTAGAATTAAGAGCTAAAATTCTGCGGCTAGAAAATCCTTATTTATGTGGCTAGAATAATGCATATATCATTTGATAAAAAGATCTGAATAAAGAACCAAGCAAAGCATAGTTTATTGATAAGATGCTCATTATTGTCTGGCTTTTTGCACAGCAGTAGAATAAAATAGGGTTATCCCTGGGCCTTTACTATCCTTTCATATTTCATGGTTTTCTGCACTATAATGAGGGCTAGGAACTTACTTTCAAACCACTTAACTTACAGGTTCTTAAGATTCTCAAACTTCTCCTCAATTGCTCTGCCAAAAAGTGAAATTGTGCAAATTATGCCATCATCACCACCATTCTGAATAAATCTGAAATGTTTATTGTTAGCTGTTCAAAATTGTCCTGTGGCTGTAATTAACAGCATGTTGTGGCAATTCACCAGAGGGAGCTAGAGGGCAAAATCTTAAATCAGATTATGCTAAAAGGGTTCGGATGCATATTTAATTAAGTGGACATAATTGTAGACTGAAAGATGGGTTTCATCCCCATGCTGAAACTCCGTTCAAAATTATTTTCTTCCTCATATATATAGATTTTAAACGGTGGTGTGTTTTTTCCTTATGCTTTTAAGCCACATGGCCTAAGAGGCAGGTCTGGAGAATAAAATATATAGCTGTCTGTAGGAGAAAAAGAAGTGCTTAGATAAAATGTCACTGAATTTTTCCTCTATAGGTCTCTTAATCATCATCCCAATAATGGCAGCATTTAAAGAAAGCCAGCAATGCTTTATGCTGTGATGGTACAAATGGTTCATTTTGGTACATGTAAATATTTATCAGCATCTAGCTATAAAAGCAGGGCGTTTTGTGCTGCCTCTGCTTAGAAACAGTGGCCAATGCTGAATCATTTGTCTAGAATCACTAACAGACTGGAGGAGTTCCAAGGAAATATAGTTCTGTCTAGACAAGATGGAGGAGCAGTTGGTGGGTGTCTTGATGGACAAGGGAAGATCTTGTTCCTAATGGTTGATGAGGTTGTTCTTCCTCTGGGAAGATCAGGTTTCCAATGTGTAGCTGGCATTTAACAGCTAACCTTAGCTTGGAATTCTCAGTTCAGTGCGACGTGGTAGCTATGACTCTTTGCTGGACCGAGAGACCCTGCTCATTGAGACTGTCATCCATGCTCTGATGACATCCAGGTTATGTGATTTCAATGCATCCTGTGGAAGAACTGCCTTAGAAACTTTAGTTGGTCCAAATGATTGTTGCTATGCTTTTGTTTGAAAGGAGTCCCACATAACTCCTTGCAAGTGTATCAACTGGTTGCCAATCTGTTCCTAAGCACAATTCAAAGGACTATATTTCACTGCTTTTGAAGTTCCGGCGGATGGTGACGAAAGCAGAGTATAGAAAAGTTGGCATGGCTAAGCAGTACCTTGTTGACCTCATGTTTCCAGGTTCAGGACAGGTGAATTATTCTTAAATTCTGAACTATAATCCAATTATTTGGATCCAGTCATTGGGAACTCCAAGAGAAGCTTACCCATCATTGCTCTGAGGACTCCTGCAGTAGTGGGCAAAGGCCACTTTTCATTGTGATTCAAGCAATTAATGGCCAAAAGTAGGTATGAATCTTCAGTCCCATTCCGGTTTGTCTAGGCACAGTGCAGAAGAGATGGTTGTGTTCTTCTCCTCCTCCTCCACCAGCACTTTGTCTAACCCCTTTTTAAAAAATGGGGTTGGACAATCTCCAACAATCAAAAAGATTCCAAGTAGTAGATCATTGCCAGACTCTTTACTGTAGATAAGTTTTGAGCAAAGCAAGGGTTACACCCAGTGAATTCTATGGTGACCTCAGCATGAAGGAGCCCATGCATATAGGTGAAAGATCAGGAAGTGCCTGATTAAAGCCACAGCAGTGTATTCTTTTTTTTCCCCTGGCATGGGTGAAACCAAGATTGTTCTCAAGATTGTACTACACGACCTCGCAAATGCTGTCTCAGAAGAAAGACCAACTGTGTTCAATAAGGCACACTCTGGGGGAAGAGTACAATCCTATGATGACAATCCTAAGAACGCTTAATGGGGAGTAAGCCTAATGGACACTTTAGTTGCATCACAGATGACAATAAATCAGCATTCCTTCTTTATTATGGTGTGCTGTGAAAGAGCAGAGAGCTGTGGCACACAGCCTGTTCACATTGGTCTTATTCCTCTTCCTCATTCAAACAGGTAAATGAACCTGATATCAATAGTTTATTGCTGGAGTGCTGCAATATGGAGGGTTTATTGTGGTTTCTGAACCTGGGATCCTCAGCTGGCATTCTCACACAATCCAGGATTGCATTCCAACAAGTTAAGATTTCATGATGGTTTACTGATCTTGGCATCTTTCTATGCAACAAATCAGGACCCCTGGTTTGGGCATCATCACAATATAGATCTGTTTCTGCTTGGGCAAGCAGAAAAAGCAGAATTGAAAGGAGAAACGGACTTTGCAGATAACCTGTGATTAGCAGTAAAACCATATGTTGGAGAGACGTGGTTCAGGCAGACTTTCATGTCTGAGAAATCGGATGCCAAAGAATTCACCACGGGGAAGTCCTGAAGACCAATCTCAAAACAAAGCAAACTAATTAGCAAATTCCATGAGGTGAGAAGAAGCTCCTGCTGCACACTCAGACTTTTGGCAGTTAAGGAATTTCTTCCTCTAGAGATGGACTGGATTCTTTGTACCATCTGTTTCACTTCTGAGAGTTAGTGGATTGCATTTCCATCATGTTTCCCACATACACAAAGCCAGGAGGGGCAGGAATCCTGGCTTATTCCTATATATGAATGTGAGTGGGCATGCTATTTGAGAAACATGCAGAGGACTATGTTGGAAACTAAGTAATCTCATGCACTCTTCTGTTTCACCTTGTTATCACGCCTCTCAACTACCCCTGGATATTTAACACCTTATAGTGCAATCGTTTAACTGCAGTACTGCAGTCAAAACTACTCATGACCTGTCTTCAGTCCCAATGGATTCAGTTAGCCAGCTCAAGACTGGCTCACCTTCCATTCTTCCAAGGTCAGTATATTGAGTACCCAGCTTGCTGCAGGGAGCAATTGTGTAGCCTGCATAATTAAATTGTAAATGTCCCATGGAGTGCTTTAAATGCTATGGGGTGATATATAAGCAGCACACTTTGCTTTAACACAAGGGAGAGAACATCTTACAGCAGAAGGAGGGGGTGGTGGTCTTGGCTTCTTGAAATTTCAGGTAGGATTTTACAAAGGGCCCTTCATAACATTGCATGTATGAATATTATGCAGCATTGCGTAGAGTCTACCTCAGTTCTGTTCCTTTCTGTCACTTATGTGAGACCAGTTCACAGCATCTATGACATGCAAAAATGGGTTGGGTCTGTTTGAACCTCAAAGGTGGAGAAAAGAGAACAAATTCTTTGAAATAAAGGATAAATGAAGACAAAAGCCTATCGCACAGCCATAAAAGACTCCACTCCCAAGCCAACTACACCAGAGCACAGAGTGCTGTCCTCTGAAGATCCTGGCCACAGAGACTGGTGAAACGTTAGGAAGAACAACCTTCAGAACATGGCCAAAGAGCCCGAAAAACCCACAACAACCATTAGATCCCGGCCGTGAAAGCCTTCGCGAATACTATGAAGGGAAACCATATCTACTCAAACATAAGGGCCTCAATCCAGATGCTTTCCCCAACAGCAGTATACCCATTGACTCAACTGCTGAATAGGCTGAGCCAATCTTTATATAAATCCCATTGATTTTAATGGCTCTGTTTGAGTTGGAAGAACCCATTGGATTCAGGCTACCATTTCTTTCTTAAGAACTGCATGTTTGTTTGTAAACAAGAGGCAGCTTGAGGTAACTAGCGCTTGAGTTACTACCTGCCTTTCCATCCTCATAATCTGCAGCCCAACTTTGCAAAACAAGAACATTAAAAATAAATAGATTGATGGATTCTGGAAATGGCATTTCACACAAGATCATGTCTGATTCCTGTCACAGAGACACTTGAGAGGGGTGATCAAGTTCCACAGAGAAGATGTAAGGCCAAATACCTTTTTCTTTTACCCAAAATAAACACACATTATTTCCATTAAAGACAACTCCGCACTTATATGGCCCTTAATATGAGATGAATTTCTAGCATTCTGTGCAGAGTTTGTATCATGGTTTAAAAATATTCTTCCTATAATACATTATTCCTCCCTACATCCCGATAATGCATTTCTCATCTTACCTCTGCCTTTTATTAGAAATTTGGCACAGAATGTTAGAGGCCAAAAAATAATCAGAAACCAAGAATTAGAGCAGCTTTCTGATCTCCTAATGGCTAGGCAGGCAGACAGGACTATAGATTGTAATTTACAATAGAATTTGAGCACTCCATGTCGTTGATTAAATTTTATAAGTGCCTTCCTAGTTTAGGCTAGGTAAGAGCTTCTGGAAAAGATAACTTTTCCCCAAACCCTATAAATAGTGAGCTGTTAAAAAAATGTCATTCAGCTCCCTTGGCACAGGAAATGCAATACTAGGTGCAGAGAGAGAGAGAGAAAGAGAGAGAGAGATGGCTTCATCCATCTTGTCAGATACTGGCCTATATATTATTTATTCCCACAAGAAAAGAAAAGATGTGGTAGTCTCGTCACATTTGAAAGCAAAAGGTCTGTACATTGAATAAAGGCAGTTCTCATAAAATTGCATGGGTGGGATGGAACTAGACACATTTGTACTTAGAGCAGGCCTAGTGAAATCAGTGAGGATTAACCTAGTCACAATGAATTCCATTCTCATTTGTTTTTTTTTTTAAAAACTACTCTAAGGATGACTAAGTCTGCATCTAACCTTGTATCTGTAAAAATGAAGCATCCGGTTTTCCTGGGTGATAAAATCCATCAGCAGGCATGCTTAGCAAAAGGTGACCACATGAGACGTACCAATTCATTAGGCAGTTTTTTGTCTCTTTGGCAATGATCATAGGATTCTTTCATAGAAACATAGAAAAATTGAGTTGGAAGGGACCTATAAACATTTGGAGCATTTGTTCTCTCTAAAATACCTGATTCATCACAGATTATATTACTATGTTTTCCTGATATCCAAACGACGTAAGGCTTCTCTCCGTATTTTCAGTGACAAAAAGATACACACACAGAGAAACCCATAATAGAAAGTCTAGCAGAAGAGTGTCTTATATATATATATAAAGACACTCTTCTGCTAGACTTTCTATTATGGGTCTCTGTGTGTGTGTCTCTTTTTGTCATATATATATATACTGTATAAAAGAAAAGGTTTGTCTTAAGGGAGAAGCAGTTTTCTTGTAATTTTCTTTAAAAGTATAGTTTTTATGTAATCCTCATAAACTGTTCCTTCAGGACAAACAGGGAGAAGGGAGATGGGCATTGCCTTAATCTTTTCTCATATGCCTTCAGGGACCTCTAAACATCACAGAGAAGTTTAGATAACAATATGTTGTGTGTGGTCTGTGTACCAGGCAAGTTGGTTCTGGGTCAGGATGTGAGTACACATGCTAAAGCAAGGTTGAGTAATGAATGGCTCCCCAGCTGTGGCTGAACTTCAGTTCCCAATGTGACTGACCACTGACCATGATGGCTAGAACTGCTGAGAAGTCTAACAATATCTGGAGAGGCAAAGTCTCCAGATCCCTGCGGAACAGTAGTCTTAGGAAACAAACAGAAGTTGCCTTGTACCATATCAGATCACAGATTCATCAAAGTCAGTTCCTACTCCAGTCCTCTGAAGATGCCGGCCACAGAGACTGGCGAAACATCAGGAAGAACAACCTTCAGAACACGGCCAAAGAGACCAAAAAACCCACAACAACCAAAAGTCAGTATTACCGATACTGGTTGATGCTACTTGATGCTATTTGAGATCCTGCTCAAACTGGAGATATTAAGGATTGAACTTGAGATCTTTCAGGTGCTAGGTGTGTGCTCTCCCACTGAACTATGGACCTCCATCAACATATGGGATTTTCCCGGGTCTGATCAGCATAACAGTACCTCTGATGCTCAAAAATGCCACCTGGGATTACTTTGGGAACTTCAGCAAGTAAGATACAAATTTATACAAAAATAAAGACTGCCAAAGAATTTGCTTGATTTCCCTGATTTCTGCTGCCAGTCAAAGAAGCAACAATATGACTACAATGTATAAATATCTTAAAAGGCCAGGATTCTGAGTAAGGTATTCAAATTTACTAATAGAAAAATGTATCTAGAAATTCACCCAATGCTCAAGAATACAAATTCCACCCAACTGTTGCTAAATGTTGGCAATATTTGTATTAGTCATACTTTTAAAAACACACACGTACTTCCAGAGAGCAACACAGCTATTCTTAAGAATGGCAAACATTTGCTTACTTGTCTTTTCCTCCTGGGTCAAGTATAAATCTCTCTCTTTTGATATATACACATTGATTATTGTTCACGTTGTTGCTTCATGACTCAAAGCATTTTAATGATGATTTACAAGGCTGGATATTGTCAGACTATAAACTTCTCTCTGCAATTAAAAATGGTTAAAAAGAAACCTTTGTCTTAAAAGCAAAGGCTCTGTTTGCTTACTGGGGTAAAACACAAAGAACTGGAATGCTGTATTTTCCAGGACAGACAGAGAAATGCTGTGTGGGGTTGGCACTGGAAACTTCCCTGTATGTGGCTATTTAAATTCTGTGGACTTTCTGGTGAACTATTTAAGAGTGTCAGTTTCTGAAACATTCCATTCTACTGATGGTTTATTACCATCCTTTCACAATTCTGGGTTTCTAATATTGACTTAGGTCAACAAAGAGCTTCTCGTCTTTCCTCCTTATTGCCTAAGATGGACATGATGCTTCTTCTCCACTCAGCGTACAGACCAGAGCTTTAAGATGTTATTTCTTTAGATCACAACCCCCAGTATTCCCCAGCAGGCATGACCACTGGCCAGATTTTAACTACTCAAAGTTGTTGTAGGTCTGACAGACTGCCACCTTAATTTACTTCAATAGAACACCATCCTTCACCACATCTGGTGGGTTAGTTGAAGGGGCGCAGTTTTCCAATATATCATAGTTGTTTCCTTCCTCCCAGCACATACAATCTGAAAGGGTCACATCTTTGTCCAACCGAACTTTAGGCTCACTCTATATTCAGTGGACATGTTGCATACAAATGATGTTTTCTGAAGGCACTAAGGTGGCTGTAATTCAGCGTCATTGAAGACAGCTGCTTAATCAAAGGACAGTCCTGTTTAAAGGGTCACTTAATCCTAGTCAACTGCGAAGGTAAAGCATCATAGAGAGATACTTGACTTTACCCATCAATATTTAGCATCCCTTAAAATAGGTTCAGCACCTTGGATAGCGCCTTTAAAGTTCAAACTTGAACTTGAAGTGGCTCTATTGGAGTCTAACCTGTATAGACACAAAGATCACTGGTTCACAATTTTCCCTCCCAATGAGATGAACTATAGTTCTGTTTAGATTATAGCAATTTCTTTTAAATTATTGTCAACCGGACATATTAGCAAATATAGCAGTTTCCTATCAACCAACCAACCAATCAACGAATCAATCAATCAATCAATCAACCTCTTTTTCTCTCTCTTTCTCTGGATCCTGTTTTTAAGTATTTCTAAATGGTAGTTTTTAATATCATCTATGTTTTAAATATTATATTTGGTTTGGTGTTCAGTTGTGTTTAGTAAGTTTCTTTAACTGCATGTGAGCTGCCTTGAGAAAGTTGGCATATTACAAAAGAAAAAGAAACAATTAACTGACTATTTGTAACGAGTTACTTTCAAACTTTTAGTTGTGTTCTCAGCTAAGACCTTTTCAAACCAACCAAAGCACTGCTTCAGTATGGGAATCATCGGTACCCCTGAAGCTTTCCTGTAACTTTAGAACACAATTTCCGATCTGAAGTATTATTATTTATATCATTTTGATTAAGATGCCATATCTGAAATATGTGGAATACATACATTATGTCTTACTTCATTTTGTTGCATGCATCTTAGTTACTCCTTCTTAACTTCCTTTTCTTTTGGATCTTCGGACTTCTGCTTCGAACAGGCTGTCAATCAGATTTACTTTCCATTGTTTTACTGGTGTATATTTACCAACATTGCAGCAAACACATTTTGGCCTTCCCCTGTATTCCTTTTAGACAGAGTAGTAATTTTCCAAATGAAATTTGTCTGGTGCCTGCTATTTTCCCTCTTTTCTTCCAACAGTAAATCTAACGGGTCCATTTGATTTTTGTTTTGGCAATTCTTATTGCTACTTGGCTATTCTCCTTTGCAATTTGTTCACTTAAAAAATGGCACTGTCACTTCAACATTAAATAATAAATAGGAATACAGTAAACTGGCATGTTCTAAATAAAGAATATTGTTTTTCTCCTGATTTTGCCTTGAGGGGAGAGAAAAGAATGACTGTGAGGAGTTCTTGGACTTTGTATGAAACCATTTTGCTTCACTTCCAGGGAATACGTAAACTGTTTGGGCCACCTTCAGCATCTCAAAATGTGACAGTGTGAGACAGACAAGGCGTGAGAGTTCAGATTTTCCTGCTATGGTGAAGTGGAAGCAAGGCTTTCAGAGCTGAAACTTGGCAGTTTAACTGATTAGGAAGGCTGTTGCTATTTCCCATCAAGCCACTTCCAACTTATGGCGACCCTCTTGATTTAGTGACCTCTGGAAGATTCAGTCATTCTTCAAGTCTTGCAAACTCAATCAATTAGTCAATTCATTTCATCTCCAATCATTCTCTTTTCCTCCTGGCTTCTACTTTTCCCAGCTTTACTGGCTGTTCCCCTTTGTGCTGTGCTTGTGAACTCTGTGGCCACTCCTGAGTCCTGTGCTGCTTGCCTTGAGATGGATCTTGCTGCTTGGAGGCCTGGAGAAGCATCGCAGCTCCCAGAGACTTTATCCCATGTACTGAGACCTGGCAACCTTAACAGAGACAACCCCAAGGTCACCCAGAGAATTTCACAGCTCAGCAGTGATGTTCATGGCTCAGTGGGTCTCCCACATCCCAGTCTAACACTGCAGCCACCCCACTGATTCTGGTTTTTCCTCTTCCAATGACATCCCAAGACATTGTCCCATCATCACTTATTGCATCCAGGCCCTACCTAGACTGACCTGATATCAGAGTTTGTGTATATGCACCCCGTCTCTCCAGAATGCTTTGAGCTGCTGCCGTAGGCTCTACTATCTGGACTGAAACTTAGGGACAAAGGAAGGACAATTTACACCTTGCTTAAAGATGCAATTAAAAGCTCAGGGAGTGATTTTGAACAACAAAGCAGGGAAGGGCTATCTCTGCACCCTCACTGTCCTAATGTGCCTCAGCTCCTTCCTAGCCCATTAGAAAAGCTACCGGCAGGGGAAGGAAATGTCGCCTTAATGAATGAGTGGGAATGAACTTGCCCATAATAGAGGAATTAAACTACCTGTAACATCAGGTGGAGAATAATAAATACACAGAGAAGGTAAAGAGCAGCTTACAAAAGAGAGAGAGAGAGAACTCTGCATTTCTCCAAACCAACTCAATAAAAATCTTGGAGAAATCTGAAAATGAGTAGGCTGCCAACTGTTACTAAGAGCAAAGAATTATTGATCCTTGGCTGCTCCTATTGATTTTATGTCACTTCTGTGATTTAATCATGTTTTTCCTTGTTATCTCTTTGCAGTCTTTCTTCTATTGTCTGGCAGGAGAACTCAGCCGAGGCCTCTCCAGCCTGTGTGATGATTGGTGATCAAAATAACTTTGACTTCCTTTGGCATTGTTTTCAAGAAATGATTAAACAATCCTGAACTGTCAAAAATCCTGCTGCCGGCTGGGTCACACAGTGCAGAATTTAGCCAGTGAAATGTTTCAGAAAGAGGAAGCTTCCTAACAAGATGGCGAGAGGCTAGTAAATCTTCTCCTAGTTTTCAATGATATTTGTTTAAAAAGAGGGGGAGAGATGGAGAGACAAGGACTGACCCAGGAGTCTCAGGATATTTATACTGAAATGTGGGTTTCAGAAAAACTTGTACCATGCTCTTAAAAGTTAAGGACAGGTTTGGGGGGGGGGTAACACACTATAAAATAATGAGTTAATTGTCATTAATTCCTTTCCTCCCCAATAATCAATTTATAATTATAACCCCAGAAGCCCACAGTCAGTCTGCCCACTGCTATGCTGCATAAGAAATGCTGGGAGTGTAGTCAATAAGTGCTTCTCATCTCTAGTGGCAATAAGCATTCTTTCAAGGATGTGGTGGGTTTGAAAATGTCTAAGGCTGGCAGATTCCTGGATGGTCTGATCAGACATTGTGGCAGCAGGGAAAAGGCACAAGGTAGGTAGAGGGTGCGTAGAGGAAAATACTGTGAAACCACTTGTGTTTTCTCTATTTGCCAGTTGACACATGTAGAGTAAGAAGGTCAACAGACCTGTAGATGAACATGGCCTTGAGCAGTGGAAGATGGTGCTTTTTGGCATGTGGACTAGCAGTAAACAAATGCACTTTGCCAGGAGCTTCAAAGCTCTCCATTGTCCATTTATGACAATGGTTTTAAAGACACCTGCTTTGTGGACAAGCTTGTACTGATGCTCAGGTCTCGTGAAGGCTGTGTGGTCCTTTATCAATAAGCCTAGTTCATGTGCATTCATTTGCAAGGATGATTGTTGTGTTATTGTAATGCTGTGGGGATTGCTTCTACATGGCTCTCCAGCATGATCTATAGGAAGCCAGCTTGGGTGGAGAAACGGATGACTTCCTTCCCTGTGTGAGACAACAATATGTGGTGATTTTTGATAGTAGGTAGTGTTACCTCTTCAGCATTACCCAGTGTTGTTTAATGGATAGAGAAATGGACTAGGACTCAGGAGACCTGGGTTTAATTCACCAGCTCTGCCATAGAACTCAATGGGGAACTGGTAAAACCATTCCTTACTTCACTTACCTTGAAAACCTTGTTAGGGTTGCTCTGAGCTGGTTCTGACTAAATGGCACACAATACAAAGAGTTACCTTGTATTTTACAGCTTACAAAGGGGTGTGGTCTAGTGCAGAGCTTATGGCTATTGAGGTAAAGGGGTCACCTAGGAAAGTAATATTGGGTGAATGGAAAAACAAACATACCATATATTGCATTTGCTGAAATCCATTTATACATGCCAGGGTTGTTGTGCAGTTTTGGGAACTGCCACCTAGAAAAGCACCATTTTCAAGTTATGGGATTTGAGAATATCAAAATCCTCAAGCATTCCTAGATCAACTCAGTCCTTGTCAGTCAACTCCCAGTTCACAAGTCCTATACAAACTTTTACTATGAAAGATGAAATATCTGGCTTGAGGATTTTTTTAAAAAAATAATAATCAGTTTCCTCCAGATATAATACACTACCACACCTAATATACCAGATGAGGTTTATATCATGCTTCAAGGCTGCCTTATTAGCACAGAATATATATATCATCTGAGGCTTCTTTATCCTGACATAATCTAACATCGTATGTAGCTGCAAAGATCCAAGATCGTGGCAGCTTTCCATAATGCAATAAAAACAGTTAGAACTGGCAAGAAAAGCTAGTAGAGGACATGATGGCCTTGTTTTGTTTTGTTCTGTTTTCCCCACATTTGGATTTTCATCCCATTGTCAATTCTGACAGTGATGCACATGTTTTGATAGATTATCTCCTTTCTTCCTTACCACATTCTTATCCTACTTCTGCTGCTTCTTTGCTGATCAAACTCCCATTGATTTGCATTCCTGCATCAAACAGCCAGTTGAACTTGATGGCTTTATAGGCCCCTTCCAACTTCACTATTCTATGATTGTATTGTTCTGTGATTCCCTCCATGAAGACGGGGGGGGGGGGGAAACTTCTCCATTTTTCAGGCCAGCGTCCTCAAGATGGCATCCTCCTGATCATCCCACATCACCATTGGCTCTCTGATGATGGGAGTAGCAGTCTAGTTTAGGAAACAGCTGCTGTAGACATGGCCCATATAGGACACTCAGCCTGTGGTGGAACACAGAAAAAGCTACACCGGGGATGTAGAAGGAGAAGAACATGGTCTTCAGGTCTGCCATTCTATACCCAAAAACATGTTGCAAGGGAACAAAAAGGATATTTTTATCCTGAGTACATCTTTGTCATTATCCGTGTATCTATCAGGGGCACAGGTATATCTGAAAGGAAATTGACTTGCTCTGAGGTTTGTTTGAGTGAGTAAACCTCCCCGCTATTTGCTCTTTCAGCTCTTCCAACAGACAGCCTGTTTTATCAGTCAGCCTTTGCTTGGTGAATAGGAACTCTTTTTCTCCATCCTCCATTTGGCCTTCAGGGCCATTCCTGGAGGTGGAAGGCGGGGGAGGGGAGGACCGGGAATGGTGGGAAGTTGACCTTATCTCCACCCTTAAGACAAAACTGGAGGCCTCTGCTGGCAAAGAATGGGCAAACACTGAGCCACAGTTACCACATACAGAGTACACCCTGCAAAAATGCCAAAAATGTCACTGATAGGATGTTGCATAGTAACTGGGGGTGGGTGGGTGACCGTCCATCTTGCGATGTGTGTCCACGTCAATAGCAAGAGTAACCCCGCAAAACACAGTTTTCCCTTGCTTTGTTGTGGGAAAGGGGGAAAAGGAGGAGGTGGTTGTTTTCAAAGCACAAAATGGAGCTTGTCACGTCTGTAAACATCCCAAATGCCCGCTCTGCTGAGCTCTGATCTGCTCCCACGGTTGCCAAATTTTCGACCTGGCTCTGCTGCTGTGCCTCTCTTTTGTCCTCCCTCCAACAAACACAAGCTTTTTGTTACCTTGGAGAAGTACCATTGGGGGATGCTGGGGCTGTTCTGTAGTGTTTTTTAAATGGTGGGTTTTAATACAGTTCTTTGCTTGCTTGTGGTTTAAAAATATATCTTACTGTGTGTTTCACTGTATTTCATATGTTGTTTTAATTGTCTTGGGTGTTCTGTGGGGAGGAAGGCAGTTAAATAAATAAGTAAAAAGTGCCTTCACCAAGAGCAGTCAGTAGATGATGGTGTTTATCTCCATGCTGTGAAGAGCTCCACCTGCTATTTGCTGTAGCACAATCTGCTAATGGTGCAACATGCCATGAAGAAGAAGATTCCTTTTCCAAAAAAGGCTGTCTATCCTGGATTCTTGTATTTTAATTTAAACTGTAATAATCTACTGTTCAGTAGATATTTTTATCTTGTAGACAATGCTGAAAAACATCATCAACAGTGCGTTGTTTTTATAATACAGCCTTAACCCATCTGGTGCCTTCAATCCATGCTTGTGCTTTCAGGTACCCAAAGGGCTTCAAAGTTCTTCATGGGCCATGCTAGCTGGGGGATTCTGGGAGCTGTAGTCCAAAAATGGAAGGTTACTGAGCTCTGATTTATAGTCATCTTGCCGACTGAGATTTCTACTGGATGACACAGACAGAACATCCTTAAAATTGCATGTCTATTTATCTTAGGATGAGCTCTTCTAAAAAAAAAAACACACTGTAAATTAGCTTCCTTTTGTTTTGTGCTTCCTCACTTCACGTTGCCCGTAGGCTTTATTTGCTAGTCTGCAAAGACCGGGAAGCCGCTGTGGTAATAGGAGAATGCAAGGTTTTCTTCACATGTTTTTTGACCTTCAGGAGAAGTTGTGTTTGAAAGACATTACTTTGCATATTGGAAGAGTTGCCATCAAGACCATGAACCCATTATTGATTTAAAATATTTTTTACCCTGTCTTTCTCCTCAAAAGGACTCAAGGAGAAGCAGGGTGAGTCTATTACTGGGCAGAGTGAGAGACGCAGCTTCAGGCTGCAGTCCAGAGGAATGTTCTGGAGGACAGACATTGTTAATTAATTCATCTGATTGTGATTATATTGTTGTCCATGTTCCCTCCAACACACCTGGATGATGCCATATGGGGGAAGACTGCTCTAAGGAGGTTGGGGTAGGAATGTTTTCTGAGCTATGGGGAACTTTAGAACACAGACCATTCAGGCTTAATATATTGGGAAAACACTGGGAAAATTCTCAGTATAGTCCTGAATGGTTGAAGCATATCACCCAAAGAAAAGCTGTCTCTTTTACCTGATCCTTCCAGGTCCTGTTGTTGCGGGTGAGGAAGTCATCAGCTAGGTTTTATTATTAGTATGTTATTGTATTGTATTTTATTTTATTGTATTTTATCACTCATGTAAGCCGCCCTGAGTAGACTTTGTCTTGAGGGGCGGGGTATACGTCCAAATAAAGTAAAGTAACCCAGGCCTTCTCGGTGGTGGCCCCCACACTTTGGATTGACATTCCCTTAGAGATCCAGCAGATATTCCCTCCGGAGTTTTAGAAAAACAGCAGAAGACCACACTTTTTAAGGAAGCCTTCAAGGATATCTCCCCCCCCCCCTTCAGTTAGGCCAGTCTTTGACCCAGTTCCACTTGAGGGCTGCTGCCCTCATTGTGTGTTATCTAATTATGTTTGTTTATGGGAGACGTATTTCTATTTATTGTGTTATTGGGGGTGGGGAGTCGGGGTTTATATGCTGTTATGATGACTGTCAGACTAGTGATTTCTGCTGAAAGAATTGGGCATGTTTAGCCTTGAGAAAAGAAGACTGAGGGGAGATGGGATAGCATTGTTTCAAGTACTTAAAAGGCTGTCATACAGAGGAGGGGCAGGATCTGTTCTTGATCATCCCTCAGTGCAGGACAAACAACAATGGGCTGAAGTAACAGGAAGCCAGTTTTTGGTTGAATATCAGGAAAAACCTCCTAACTGTTAGAGCAGCACGACAATGGAACCGATTACCTCAAGAGGTGATGAGTGCTCCAACACTGGAAACATTTAAGAGAAATTTAGACAACCACCTGGGAGATATCCTTTGATTTATATTCTTGCATTGAGCAGGGGGTTGGATTTGATGACCTAGGCCCCTTCCAACTTCATTCCTCTTTGGGTCTAAGTGGAGCGGGAAATAAACAAACAAATAAATAAATAAACAAACAAATAAATTTCCCACACATGAACACAGTCTGCTTCAAATTCTGCTTTGCAGTTAGATGCGGACCATTTAAATCATCCTTATTCTTGTTTCCCGGTCTACTCATTTTGGTTAATATTGAGTTTATTCATGTTTTTGAAAGGCATCACTAACACCAGTTATTTTGCCTGATTTAAACTTGTGATGATTTTACTGGTATGCATTAAAAAGTAGCAACTGTAAGCAATGCAGAAAACATGTCATCCTCCCTTGATTTTTCCCCAAAAGGGCATCCTATGAGCCCCTCTTTGGATCACAGCACAGCAGAATTGCATCCTGGGAAATGGTCCCAAGATGCTGCAGTGCTGGTGGTTGCTGAAATAAAAAATGTGGGGGGGGGGGAGAACATCCGGATGAATCAGCAAAGACTGCAAGATTATGTCCCAAGTAAAGCATTTAATTGGCAAACAATTGCCTCAGCTTAATAAATCCCAAAAAAGAAGCTTTGAGAACATATTCCTTTAGTAAATGTGCTTTAAAAAAAAAAAGTCCTATTGTGACTAGAACAAATATTCTTTTAAGAACAAAGGATACTAATGACTACTGAAGCATTTGTTCTTAAATGAGTAACAACCATTAATTCAGCATGATGCTTTCAGAGGTGGCTTATCAAAACATCACACTTTGGTTAGGATTAAGCACAGCTGTTAAGTTCCTAAAAGGGAATGGCTGTAGAGAGACCATATCTGACCACAACATTGGTTCATTTGCCATTTCTGGCCACAATTTAGAGGTTATTGAGAGGACTGCCTTCTTTCTCCCACTTGACCCTACCTGAACTTTAACATTTATTTATTATTTCTTTATTTAAAATATGTTTACCCTGCTTTTCTCATTTGAATGGACCCAAGGCGGCTTACATCATTAAAAGACAATATTTAAAAGCTAAAAACACTATGCATACAAATATTTGAAAAGAATTAAGCAAGTGTTATATTAAAACTGGTAATAAAATCAAACTAAGAACACATTGAGAAGCAACAAGGCACAGTAACCCATTTAAAAAGCCCTCTCAGATCGCAAATCGCTCAGGGAAAGACGGCCTGAAGAGAATGGTCTTTATCTGTTTGCAGAAGTACAGCAAAAATGTGGCCACCCTGGTCTCCCACAGGAGGGAGTTCCAGAGTCTGGGACCATTGACAGAGAAGGCCCTCTCCTGTGTCCCCACCAAACACAGCTGTGAAAGTATTGGGACTGAGAGAAATGCTTCCTGTGATTATTTTAATACCTTGGCAGACTCATAAAGGGTGATGCGGCCCTTGAGGTAGCTTTGACCCAAGCCATTTTGTTGTTGTTCAGTCGTTAAGTGATCTCCGACTCTTCGAGACCCCATGGACCAGAGCACGCCAGGCCCTCCTGTCTTCCACTGCCTCCTGGAGTTGGGTCAGATTCATGTACGGCTTTGTAAACCTTGATCAGGCTTGGAGAACAGATGCCTCTCTCACCATTTCTCACCGTCAGCTGTCCCAGAAGACCATTCCCTATGCTCTTTGAGGCTTCTTTATTAAACATGCATGGCAAACTCGATTATCTTCAGTAAGAGTAAGTACCCATTGGAGGAGGCCAGGTTGGGATGCACGTGTTCACCTGTTTGGCCAAGAAACAACCACGAAGTGCTGGTTTGGCAGTTGCAAGATAGCGGACTTCCATTTGGTAATTGGACTTAGAGAGTTAAACAATAAGCTTCCTTTGCATGATGCTTGGAGAGAAAGCTGCTATGGAGGGATGTGTTTCTGGAGGGGTTATGCCTTAAGAGCATCGTATTACAACACAGCCTTGTTGTGTTATTTGTCTCTCCTTCCTAGTGACGTCACTGGCTAGCAAGCACTCTGTTGTAGCTCCGAGGGCAGAATTCTTTTCCTTTGTGGAAGCACCCAGAGGTGTGGAATAACAACAACTCATGTAACCTATTCAGAAGTTATATAAATAAGATGCCACTACTATTTTTTTTGTTACACATTTGGAAGAAGACTAAGGCAGTTCCTTCTTGAAAAATGTTGAAATTTTTTTAATGCCAATTTTATGCCTATTGGTGATATGCTGTTAATTGTCTTACCTATCTATGGTGAAAAAAACAGGAGACCCATAATTGTAGTAACTTTGATTTGTTTTTTAGATGATGGAGGAGTTTGTTTCAGTTTTCCAGATTTGTTGGCCTCTCAGTGTGTCATCGTTTTCGCCCCACAGCTCAGCAACCTTCTGCCACATTGGCAGAGTTTGAGAGAAGCAACAGAAATGCCACAGCCTCCCTCAATACCCTTCCTTTGTATCTGCCCAGTTCCCATAACCTGTAGGAGTTCTGCTGACACCACTCGGAAACAAGCCGGCCATTGAAAATTCACAGGTTTGAACAAGAGTGCAGAAAATATTAAATGGCAAGATAACTGTGGAATTGTGCTGGCCTGTAGATGTTTATGCTCTTGGCAGAAACAGGGCCTTTGTGACTTTGAAAGGTTGCAGATTGTGGGCCTTTGAAAAACTAGATGACTTTGTAATAACTAATGGGGCCGAAGGCCTTAGGAATGGGACTCAACAGATGGGAAACCCTGACATCCGAGAGTTCAGCCTGGAAGCAGGTGGTGCAGCATAGCCTCTCCCAATTTGAAGAGACCCTTGTCCAGCAGGCTGAGGCCAAGAGGCCATCCTGATACCAGCAAAACCAGGGAGCTGGACAGGGGACAGATTGTATTTGTCTTTAGTGTGGAAGGGATGGTCACTCTTGAATTGGCCTTCTCAGCCACAAGAGACGCTGTTCCAAGACCTCTATTCAGAGCACGTTCCCATAGTCTCTCGAGACTGAAGGATGCCTACAGTATGGATTATCAAGACTGGCCCTACCATTAGGCAGAGCGAGGTAGCATCCTTAGGCAGTCATTTGGGGTGTCATTAAAGGGTAGCAAATTGTTAATTAATTTGTTGTTGTTGTTGTTTAGCCGTGTCCGACTCTTCGTGACCCCATGGACCAGAGCACGCCAGGCCCTCCTGTCTTCCATTGCCTCCCGAAATTGGGTCAAATTCATGTTGGTAGCTTCAGTGACACTGTCCAACCATCTCATCCTCTGTCATCCCCTTCTCCTCTTGCCTTCATACTTTCCCAGCATCAGTGTCTTTTCCAGGGAGTCTTCTCTTCTCATGAGATGGCCAAAGTATTGGAGCCTCAGCTTCAGGATCTGTCCTTTCAGTGAGCACTCAGGCTTGATTTCCTTTAGAATTGATAGGTTTGTTCTCCTTGCAGTCTAGGGGACTCTCAAGAGCCTCCTCCAACACCACAATTCAAAAGCATCAATTCTTCAGTGGTGAGCTTTCCTTATGGTCCAGCTCTCACTTCTGTACATCACTACAGGGAAAACCATAGCTTTGACTATTCGGACTTTTGTTGGCAAGGTGATGTCTCTGCTTTTTAAGATGCTATTGAGGTTTGTCATCGCTTTCCTCCCAAGAAGCAGGCATCTTTTAATTTTGTGGCTGCTGGCACCATCTGCAGTGATCATGAGCCCAAGAAAGTAAAATCTGTCACTGCCTCCATATCTTCCCCTTCTATTTCCCAGGAAGTGATGGGGCCAGTGGCCATGATCTTCGTTTTTTTGATGTTGAGCTTCAGACTGTTTTTGCACTCCTCTTTCACCCTCATTACAAGGTTCTTTAGTTCCTCCTCACTTTCTGCCATCAGAGTGGTATCATCTGCATATCAGAGGTTGTTGATATTTCTTCCGGCAATCTTAATTCCAGTTTGGGATTTCTCCAGTCCGGCCTTTCGTATGATGTATTCTGCATATAAGTTAAATAAGCAGGGAGACAATATACAGCCTTGTCGTACTCTTTTCCCATTTTTAAACCAATCAGTTGTTCCATATCCAGTCCTAACTGTTGCTTCCTGTCCCACGTATAGGTTTCTCAGGAGGTAGATAAGATGGGCAGGCACTCCCATTTCTTTAAGGACTTGTCATAGTTTGCTGTTGTCCACACAATCAAAGGCTTTTTCATAGTCAATGAAGCAGAAGTAGATGTTTTTCTGGAACTCTCTGGCTTTCTCCATAATCCAGCGCATGTTGGCAATTTGGTCTCGAGTTCCTCTGCCCCTTCGGAATCCCGCTTGTACTTCTGGGAGTTCTCGGTCCACATACTGCTGAAGCCTACCTTGTAGGATTTTGAGCATAACCTTGCTAGCGTGGGAAATGAGTGCAACTGTACGGTAGTTGGAGCATTCTTTGGCACTGCCCTTCTTTGGGATTGGGATGTAATAAATTTTCCAGTATCCGGAAGTGGCACACACATTAAGCCACTTCAAGATATTGGCAGGAGCAACTTCCATGTGCACTGTTAGGCTTGATTAGATCACTCTACTGAAGTCTGATCTTTCCAAAGTGGCTTGCAGGAGCTCGTTTCATGCTGCTAATGTAGCTGCACCTTCAGTGACTTTGAGTCAGTGACTGTCTCTCAGTCTGACATATCTCACAGGATCACAGTGACGGTAAAATAGGAAGGAAAACTGTCCATTTCCTACCATAACTATTGTTGGTATGCACTAAGTCATTTTTGACATATGGCATGCATCTATATGAACTAGTGGCTTGTTATTAACAGCCTTACTCATGTCTTGCAAACTAAAGGCTGTGGCTTCTTTTATTGATTCAATTTATATCATGTTGGGCCTTCTGCTGTCCTTTCCTCTTCCTGTCATTATTGCCTTTCCTAGTGAATCTTGTCCTCTTTGCACAGGCCTCGTTGCTTTCTTTCGCTCTCTTAATGTTCCTATTTCTCTTATCATCCTTTCCTGAGCCTAGGAACACCATCTCTCTCTCTCTCTCTCTCTCTCTCTCTCTCTCTCTCTCTCTCTCTCTCTCTCTCTCTCACACACACACACACACACACACACACACACACACACACACACACACACACACACACACACACACACACACACACACACACACACACACACACACACACACACACACACACACACACACACACACACACACACACACCCCTCGTGCCAGTTCTGCTGGCATTTCTCACTGAGACATAACAAGACCATGAGCAAAAACTCACCCACTTGTGACACAAATAAAGCCAGCCAGTTTCTGAAATGTCATGCCGGCTCCAAAAATGTTATGAATTTGTGGCATAGGACGGCAGCTTTCATGGTTCCCCCCTTTTCTTTTAAATGACCAAAAAGACTCTACTTACCTTCTTTCAAAAGTCTGTTTTGCTTTCAAGACAGATCTCTGAAGACAATTGTAAACTTCTAATGCATTTCTCTTTCTAGAGCATTGGATTTAAAAAAAAACACCCTCAAGTTCTTTCTCTCCCAAATATGAAGAATATTGATAAATTCTTCAGCAAGGATATGAAATGAAAATCATTTTCCCCATTGCCCCCTCCCCCAGCTTGACAGGGTACTGTTACTGATGGGACTAATAGAGCCATTTTACAAATAATCTTCTGGATAGATGTTCAAAGATGAAGAGTCTTTAAAAAGGAAAGAAAAGGGCAGCCCTAAACCAGCATTTAGTGTGGCTGAATTCAGAGCATCAGCTTTTTAAATCTGGATGAACAGATCTGCCATTTGGTTTCCACCACATTTAATTTTACATCATGTCTCTTTCTGTATTCCGGGCTATTAGCTGTTCCAATCAATTTTGTGTCATCTGCAAATCTGATAAGCATTCTCTGTACCCCCCCCCAATTCAAGTCATTAATAAAAATGTTGAAGAGCACCAGGCCCAGGATTGAGCCTTGTGGTACCCCACTTGTTACCTCCTCCCATTTTGAGAGGGAGCCATTGATAATCACTCTCTGAGTATGATACGACTTAACGGCTAAACAACAACAACATTGTCAGCACCATCTTTGTAGTCAGTCGTTCACCTGGAGTATTTTCCTTTCCTTTTATATTTCCTCTTCTCAGTACTGGTAGGATCGACAAGAAGAATATCTGGGCCCCAAAGTCCCTGAATTCCCTTCCCAGAGCTTCAAAATCTGATGTGATTTCTTTGAATTTTCTCTTGACTGTGTCATTTGTTTCCCGCATGGGTGAGAAGAAAGAGAGATGCGTCCATGGGTTTTATGAGCGTTGTCAATCCTTCTATCACATCCCTAATCCATCAGCGAGACGGCATACCTGGCAGGTCCATGGATCCTCCCAACATATTTCAGTTTCACTCCCACGCAGTAGGAAGTCTCCTACTCCAAATACTCTTCTCTTCTTCTTTTTGTAGGGTATGGGTTTAGTAACTCTACCTCTCTGTTGTCCTCCTGTGGGGTCTCCTCTATGTCCTTCTCTGCATGCTGTCCACCAGACTCTTCTTCAAGAATCAGAAAGCAGTTTTGCCTTCTTTGGCTTCTTTTGCTCCTTGGGTTCTTGTGCTAACCTTTGTGGGTTTTTTTCCATGTTGCTTCCTCCATCATGTTGGTGGTCTCTTCAGCATTCTCCTCCTCTGCTTCATCTTGCTGTTCGTCCACCTCTAGTGCCTCCCTTTGGCGATGGCTGCTCAAGAGTTCTGCCTACAGTATGTACTCTTCCTCTTCTCTTACAGCCGGAAGTGTGGCCACTCCTGGCTCCAGTTCTTTCCCTTTTTCTTCCAACAGTTTACACTTGCTCCATCTGTAGACCGTGCTGTGTTCAACCGCAAAGACAAACATTGCACACACACTGTCACCACCACATAAGTGTCCCTTCCCTCCATGTCCTATGTTACCTTTTTAATTTCTTCTGTTTGTCTATGAGTACGCTTTCCTTTGTCTTTTCTGCTTTAAAGGATGTTGTGAAAGCCCACTAATATATAACCATATCCAGAAGCCAAAAAATGTTCTTAGATGCTCCCCTTGGATTCCCCCATCAAACTCCTGTTCTCTCACCTGTTCACTTGCTCTGGTCACTCGCTCCCTGGGGAGTTCCTCACTTTTATTCCTCTGCTGTGCTCTGTTAGGAGTCAGCAAACAAAATGGGCTTCACAGGACTGTTGTTGCTTTTCCTCATTAAATGTGGCTGCCCTATACGGGGATGGCGCTTAACAGAAACTGATTTTTTTAAAAAACAGCTTTTTCTTCACAAACCAATAGAAGGTTATTTAACCAAGCCGCTTTCCCTCCATTCTCTTGTCAACAAATTGTTTACACACACCCAAAAAACTATGAAAAAAAGTTTTACTCTCTTTTAGTGTTCTTCCATGCTTGTAGTCATTCTAAGACCTGAAGGGGATTCCCCACCCCGCCACCCACAATCAATTAAGCATAATAAATTTAATAGAGGTCTATAAAAAACAATAATGACTATCATCTGAGCCACAGGGAATCCTGAGCAGAAATATTTCTAGGCTCTGGGGTTGATAAAAATACATCAGTCCCACTTATGTATGTATGTATGTATGTATGTATGTATGTATGTATGTATGTATGTATGTATGTATGTATGTATGTACGTACAGTGGTGCCTCGCTTAGCGAGCGCACCGTATAACGACAAATTCGTATAGCGATCCCCTTTTTTGGGATCGCTATACGGAGCACCCAATCGCCGCACCTCGCTTTGTGACGATTGGGGCGTCCGGCGGCCATTTTGGAGCCGCCGATCAGCTGATCGGCGGCTCCAAAATGGGCGCGGGAGGACCCGAAATGGCCCCGCGCTGTGTTTTCGCGCCCTCGGCAAGCGAGGGGAGGGCGCGAAAACGCGGCGCGGGGCCATTTCAGGTCCGTTTTGAAGCCGCAAAACAGCTGTTTTGCGGCTTCAAAACGGCCGTGGACGACCCGAAATGGCCCCGTGCCGCGTTTTCGCACCCTCCCCTCGCTTGCCAAGGGCGCGAAAACGCCACGCGGGGCCATTTCGGGTTGCCTGCGGCCGTTTTGAAGCCGCAAAACAGCTGTTTTGCGGCTTCAAAACGGCCGCGGGCAACCCGAAATGGCCCCCCCGCGGCGTTTTCGCGCCCTCGGCAAGCGAGGGGAGGGCGCGAAAATGGCTGCCCGGGGCCAGGAAACTTCTCTAAGTGGGAAGTTTAGGGCCGATTTGGAACGCATTAAATGAAGTTTAATGCGTTCCAATGGCTTTTTACTTCCCGCTTAGCGAAGATTTCATATAGCGAAGGTTAATCCGGAATGGATTAACCTCGCTATACAGGGCACCACTGTATGTATGTATGTATGTATGTATGTATCTATCTATCTATCTATCTATCTATCTATCTATCTATCTATCTATCTATCCCTATTATTTATTTATTTATTTATTTATTTATTTATTTATTTATTTATTTATTTATTTATTTATTTATAAGTTTTAATGGTCAAGTACTGGGTGAATCAGTGTTCTGGTACTGCCTGTGGGGCTCCTCCTGCCTACCCAAGTGCACTGAATTGACCACAAGACATTTTACAGGAATTCATAGCTGAAAAGCCACTGGCACTACTGATACCAATGGAGAAATAGGTACCATTGATTTTCCCTTCCAATGGAAATGGGATCAGTCCTTGATTTATTAAGTCACCGACACAGTTGGCCACAGTGGCTTCTACAGCAGATGGAAAACTCCAATTATCAGGGATCCATGACGAGGGAGTCCTGCTGACAGCTGTTGCAAAATCCATAGAAGACTAAGCACTGCACAGTCAATTATATTACCATGAAACATATGGCAGGAGCGGCTCGTTAAAACAACAACAACAACTCTACAGTTGTGTTGCAGTATTATGCCTCTGTATTTTGTTTTCAAGGAGGGTTGAAGTCTGCCTGCTTAGGTTTGGTTACCCTTGGACCTTGTCTTCTACACCAAAGTTCTACATCGTTCTCTTGGAGGGAGGTAATTAAAATGACTCCATTGTCATGCTGTAGGTGGCATTCAAAGTGACAGCATTAACATGCTATAAAATCACTAAAACATTACATGTGATTTTGCATTTGCCATGTGAATTGCATTGAAGCAGACAACACTACTCCTCTTTCAGGTGAGCAATATGGGCATTTAATGTCCATTTGCATGTTCAGACTGGGAACCAGTTATCATGAACCTGACACAATAGCTTTGAAGGGTGGCTGATCTGGACTTGAGTCCATGGGGTTTTCGACCTGGGTGGTTAGAATTCCATTGGGTGAGGAGGTTTAAAGAGCAGTTTCCCATTGAAAAAGGCCATATGGGGCAGGCATTTCTTGGCTATTCTTCTGTCTTTCTCTACAGGTGAGCACCTGGCAATCATTGAGACAAGTACCAAAAGCAAAGGCAGCCGACCAGTGTACCCCAGAACCTTGGACTACAATTATTATTATTATTATTATTATTATTATTATTATTATTATTATTATTATTATTATTATTAGTAGTAGTAGTAGTAGTAGTAGTAGTAGTAGTAGTAGTAGTAGTAGTTGTTGTTGTTGTTGTTGTTGTTGTTGTTTTGTGTTTTTGTGTTGTGTGGGGTTTTTTGGTTTTATTGTTTTTTGTTTTTGTTGTTTTGTTGTTTTTTGTTTTTTGTTTTTTTGTTTTTTTGTTGTGTTTATTTGTTTGTTTGTTTGTTTGTTTCATAGGCCACCTTTTTCCCAAAAAGGGAACCCAAGGCAGCTCACAATATTAAAAAGAACAGAATTAAAAACATAATAAACATTTAAAAAGCCAGTTAAAGTACCGTATTTTTCGCTCCATAAGATGCACCGGACGTTAAGACGCACTTAATTTTTAAATACTGAAAATTAAAATAAAATAAAAATATATAAACAGAGCAAGTCCCACACTGGGACTGCCAAAAAAAATCACCAAAAAACAAAGCAACATAGAAACATGCATCCCATCCCAAATCTACCCTCCAAAACCCACCCAGAACATTTTTTAAAAAGTAAAAATTAAAATTATTTAATTTATTTAATATTTAAAAATTAAATACCAAAAAATGAAGTAAAAATAAATAAACAGAGCAAGTCCCATGCTGGGACTGCAAAAAAATCACCAAAACACAAAGCAACATAGAAACATACCCCCAGCCCAAATCTACCCTCCAAAACCCACCCAGAACATTTTTAAAAAAGTAAAAAGCAGCAACTAATGTTTAAATACCAAAAAATAAAGTAAAAATAAATAAACAGAGCAGGTCCCATGCTGGGACTGCAAAAAAATCACCAAAACACAAAGCAACATAGAAACATACCCCCAGCCCAAATCTACCCTCCAAAACCCACCCAGAACATTTTTTAAAAAGTAAAAAGCAGCAACTAATGTTTAAATACCAAAAAATAAAGTAAAAATAAATAAACAGAGCAGGTCCCATGCTGGGACTGCAAAAAAATCACCAAAACACAAAGCAACATAGAAACATACTCCCAGCCCAAATCTACCCTCCAATTCCCACGCAGAACATTTTTTAAAAAAGTAAAAAGCAGCAACTAATTTTTAAATACCAAAAAATAAAGTAAAAATAAATAAACAGAGCAAGTCCCATGCTGGGACTGCAAAAAAATCACCAAAACACAAAGCAACATAGAAACATACTCCCAGCCCAAATCTACCCTCCAATTCCCACGCAGAACATTTTTTAAAAAGTAAAAAGCAGCACCTTACCGGTCAAAAGCCTCCTGGAGGTCCTCAGAAGCCAGCAATGGTGGTGGGGGGGGACTCCCCACGGGGCCTGCTGAGGCCTCCGGAGGCCTGGGAAGCCAGCGATGGTGGCTGGGAGAGGCCCCCATGGGGCCTGCTGAGGCCTCCGGAGGCCTGGGAAGCCAGCAAAGGTGGCGGGGGGGAGGCACCCACGGGGCCTGCTGAGGCCTCCGGAGGCCTGGGAAACCAGCTAAGGTGGCGGGGGGGAGGCACCCACGGGGCCTGCTGAGGCCTCCGGAGGCCTGGGAAGCCAGCGATGGTGGCTGGGAGAGGCCCCCACGGGGCCTGCTGAGGCCTCCGGAGGCCTGGGAAGCAAGCGATGGTGGCTGGGAGAGGCCCCCATGGGGCCTGCTGAGGCCTCCGGAGGCCTGGGAAGCCAGCGAAGGTGGCGGGGGGAGGCACCCACGGGGCCTGCTGAGGCCTCCGGAGGCCTGGGAAGCCAGCAATGGTGGCTGGGGGAGGCACCCACGGGGCCTGCTGAGGCCTCCGGAGGCCTGGGAAGCCAGCGATGGTGGCTGGGAGAGGCCCCCACGGGGCCTGCTGAGGCCTCCGGAGGCCTGGGAAGCCAGCGATGGTGGCTGGGAGAGGCCCCCATGGGGCCTGCTGAGGCCTCCGGAGGCCTGGGAAGCAAGCGATGGTGGCTGGGAGAGGCCCCCACGGGGCCTGCTGAGGCCTCCGGAGGCCTGGGAAGCCAGCGATGGTGGCTGGGAGAGGCCCCCACGGGGCCTGCTGAGGCCTCCGGAGGCCTGGGAAGCAAGCGATGGTGGCTGGGAGAGGCCCCCATGGGGCCTGCTGAGGCCTCTGGAGGCCTGGGAAGCCAGCGAAGGTGGCGGGGGGAGGCACCCACGGGGCCTGCTGAGGCCTCCGGAGGCCTGGGAAGCCAGCAATGGTGGCTGGGGGAGGCCCCCACGGGGCCTGCTGAGGCCTCCGGAGGCCTGGGAAGCCAGCGATGGTGGCTGGGAGAGGCCCCCATGGGGCCTGCTGAGGCCTCCGGAGGCCTGGGAAGCCAGCAATGGTGGCGGGGGAGGCCCCCACGGGGCCTGCTGAGGCCTCCGGAGACCTGGGAAGCCAGCGATGGTGGCTGGGAGAGGCCCCCATGGGGCCTGCTGAGGCCTCCGGAGGCCTGGGAAGCCAGCAATGGTGGCGGGGGAGGCCCCCACGGGGCCTGCTGAGGCCTCCGGAGACCTGGGAAGCCAGCGATGGTGGCATGGAGGGGACAGTATTTGCTCCATAAGACGCATGCACTTTTCCCCCCAGTTTTTTTGGGAGAAAAAGTGCGTCTTATGGTGCAAAAAATACGGTATATGCTAATAGCAATAAATAGAACAATGAAGAGGAAGTAATCATTCAAAACTATCTTAACTTTAAAAAGGCATTCAGCGACTTAGTCATGATTGCTACAAAGCCTGCTTGAAAAAATGGGTCTTCAGCTGCTGGTGGAAAGGCAAAAAGGGAGGGGGCCTGAGGGAGAGCATTCTATAACCTGGGTGCTGCCACAGAGAAGGCCCTCTCTTCTGCTCCCATCAATCTTGCCTGTGCTGGCAATGGGACTAAGAGAGGAGGATCTCCTCTGAGGATCTTAAATGCTGCAAAGGCTGACATGGGGAGATACAGTCCTTCAGATAGCCTGGACCCAAGCTATTAGCATTATTATTTGAAAACACAGGACACAGTCTTAACTCGTGTTATACAACAGATATAAGTTTTAACCAAAAACCTACGTAAGTATTAGCTCAGTATCGGTGTAATATGTATGCTGTCCTAATATTGCCATTTTTTGCGACTCTGGTGGTGTTAGTTCAGATATCTGCAGCTGACTGTAATATTTTATAAAATTCTGCAGTGTTGTTCCCAATGCCCAGCAATCATGGGACCACTGAAATGTGTTTCATCCACAAGTGAGTCATATCTACTACCAGGGCTCTGTGTTTTTTAAAAATGTTTCCAATTCTTTATTTTCAATTCTGGCATCCTCTGGAATTTCAATGTCAATTGTCTAGACATTTATTCATTTTATTACTGTTATATCTGGTTTATTATGCTCAATTGTCTGTTTGAATCCAAAAATCTCATAAGATCTTAACTTGGTTGTTTTATAACGTCTTCTCTGCCTGATGTTCCCCACAGATTCTTGGATGCTGGCAGGTAATATTCTTTGCATAATGACTAGAGATGGGCATGAACCACAGTTTGATGGTTTGGCCTCGTTTGGTGCAGCATCCGTACAGGTATTCTGCTGGCACCGCCCACTCCCCCTCTCCCACCGATAATGAGCACTCACTCATTCCCCAGCTGAAGCTGACTTCCTTTCCCTGCCTCCTCAGCACTATTGCCCACTCACCAATTGCAGCATGAACATCCCTCCTCTGGTGGCTACCCACTCAGATGAGGAGGTGGGCAGGGAAGTCCGCAGCAGTGACTCTGATTGGGCGGTTGCTGGAGGAGGTGGAGTAGGGATGCATGCACTGCAATCAGTGAGTGGGCAGTTGTGTGAGGAGGCAGGGGAGGGAAGTGTGATTCAGACGGAGAATGGGCAAACGTGCAGAAGAGGCAGGAGAGGGGAATATGTGGTACCCTGTGCTGTGCAGGTGCTGTGCTGAACTGGGCCAAACTGCTGAGCTGCAATTTGTACCCATCTCTACTTATGTTTTTTTAGTATGGTATTTGTTTGGTCCTTTTAGTATTCGTATACTCTATGTTGTCAGCTTTAATATTGTCTTATACTGCTGTAAGGGTCCTTATAAGGAGAAAGACAGGGTAAAAATGTTATAAACAAACAAACAAACAAACAAAGATTTTGTTACCAAGACTATGCTATGTTACCAACGGCAGGGATGTCAAACTGTTATTGGGTCAGGTGACTTTGCGCATATCATTACCCAGTGAACTTTTCCTGGGCTGGCCCATGACCGATATTTTGGACTGTTGTTAGGATTTTATTTCACCTTCAAAAAATTAAAATAAGATAAATAACAATCATTGTATGTCAAACTCTAGCACTTCATGTGTCAAAAACGAGTAATCTGTGAACAGATGATTCACTTTATTTGGAAAGTGTTCCTTATTTTGTCAATATTTAGTAAAAAATTTCTTTATTTAAGAAATACATTTCAGATTTGGTCTTTATGAAGTTTTTAGTTATAGAGAAATGTGGCATATTTATACAGTTTATTTTCCCGTTTCATAATAGGAGTGGCTGATATTTCCCAGTATTTAGCATAATACTATCTCATGGGTAAAAAGAATTGCTTTCATGCTGGGATGTAGGCAAGCAATGAGTAAAAATTCAAGAAAAAAATAACATTGGATCCATCTCCAGGTTTTCATGAGTAATTGTTTTTTTTACTGGATCTCTTGTCCGCTTTCAATTGTTACATGCATTTTCATGACGGCCACATATAGTTAAGCAACCCACTTCATATTAGTCATGTTGGCTGTCTTGGGTGTTACGTATTTTTATACAGTTGGTCTCACAGACCTTTCCTATTAACCTTTCTCACCTCTGCTGATGAGACTTTTTGACATGCCAATTATGCAAAGAAGCTTCTTCAACACACCATTCCCACAAGCATGCCATCAACCAGCCATCTTTGTATAATTTTTGCTCTTCTTTCCATCTCTAATTTATTCTTGATCCATCGGATCTTAGTGTTTCCTCATAGCAGGACCCACCACACATCCTTACTCTTGGAGCTTGGAAAATTTGACATTACACCTTTTTAAAACACCCAGATAACCTGGTCTGGGGGATTCTGGGTGTTTTAGTCCAAAAAAGGAACATTTCCAAGGTCTGCTTAAATGTAGAATCTTCTTGCACTTCCTTGCCTTGCTATTATTCATGTCACTCTTGTCTTCAAGGTGGACAGGAGACTCAAAAGAAAAGTTTTTTGCTTTTATGGAAAAACTTGTGCTCCCTTCGGCCAAAAGTGATAATCTCTATTCCAAGCACTAAAGCTGGCTCTAATATCAGGTCCTAACTAGACCCTTTGTAATTGTTATATGTCAGTAGCAAATGCAAGGGCAGTGCCGTCTTAAATCAGTCCTTACGCACAAAGCAGGAGATCAGTACTGTCTGTGGGTTAAGCTGTTCCGTTTGAATAGATCCGTCATTTTCACAACATCTATTTGTTCATCAAAGGTTCTGGGGATCTGGACAGACAACATGGAATAGCAGGTAAGAGGAAAATTTATATATTGTCTCCCACAAAGCCTCTGGCAGGACACACAGAATTTACAGATGCCAGCCAGCCATGGTGTCCATCTGTTTCCATGTAGCACTTAAAAGAGTTTTGAAATGCTGGTAGTACCTTTGCTTTAATCTTTTCAACCTGAGCCTCTCCCTGGGACAAGCGGAGCTCACATCTACCACACTCTTGTCTGTTATTTTTGCCTGTTGACTGTACTGCTTCTGGAACAACATTGATGATTATGACACTGAAGCCTCCCATCCACACTGGCCTCCCCTGGTTTCGTGAGATCTTCCTCTTCTTTTGAAGCAGACTCAGCAAGATGAGGCTTAGTATTAATCAGAGGTGGACATAAAATAGTCCTGACCAATAGTTCATAATGGCCACTGTTGAATCTCCAAAAAAAGGAGAGCATCTTGAAACTGCATCATGAAAAAAGCAGGATACGTTGGGACAAATTAGGACACAGCTTGCATAACATTTGTGCAAACTCATTTATATATACAGCTTCCTATTTAGAAATGATGAGTAAACTTTGAACAGAGATACAGAGCTTCTCAGCATAGTCGGTAAAGCTTTGAAGGGGGTCCTGGATGTCTGGTGTGGTCCAGTGGATGGCTAATTTCAATATACCTATTGTTCTTTCTTGAGGTTCTTTATCTTTAACCAAAAGAACTGGACACCCTTTCTAAAGTCTCACCCCATAACCTCTCTTATCCTTCAGCAAGTCATTTTGCAGCTCTGGGAGGGAAAATACCTCAATCTTGGAGGTCAACAAGTTTATATAGGAGAAAGCCTTATTACGTTTAGAGGGCTGATATGTAAAACCAGTTATGTTAATAATTTATTCGGGGGGGGGAATATTTTCCAGCTGCTTTGCTCTGTTAGTAGGTTTTGTCCTCATTAGGCAATATTAGTTACATTTCATGATTAACAGACAGATGCTGTAAGATGCTTGCGGGATTCAGCATAATAAATGTCCCGGTGGCTTAGGAAATGCAGAAAGGCTGAACAAAATGTTTTCCTTATTTGCTGAACACGAATTTTGGAACAGGCTCAGTGCGACAGGCCAGATGCTGAGTTTCAGAATGACATCAGCACAAACCCAAGACACATTTTAGACATTGACAATATTACATTTATTTATGAGCGTTGCTGAGGAAGGACCCGTTAACACCGCCATTTTAGACATTTGGGATTGAAAGGGTGGCATCTAAAAAATGTTGGCGCTTCTAGGATTTCTTGGATATACACTCCTAAGGTTGTCAGTAGAGATGGGGGTATTCATATACGAATACCCCCGCACAGGTGGACATAATAAGGGTCCAGCCCCATGGGGCCAGACAATCCACTCACCATTCCACTGCTACCACGACCTCCGCAGAGCCTTGCAACGGCTCCGGAGATCGTGTTCGGCTCGCCACTCCTGGCAAGAGGCAGGACAACAAGCCTCTCTGCCATTGGAAGGCTCTGCGGAGGTTGTGACAGCGGTGGAATGGTGAGTGGACAATACAAATGCTCCCATCTCTAGTGAGCAGAGCACTGAAATGTGACTTCTTTTGAACTGCAGTACCCAGAATCCCCCAGAAAACATGGCGTGTGTGATAACTGGGGGATTCTGGGAGTTGTATTTTTTTAAAAAGTTGCATTTCCAAACTCTGGCTTAGTTGCAATCAGGAATAATTTCAATCACTTGACCGGTCACAAACCTTAAATTCAACTGAACGGCTAACCAACCAACACAAAGGAAAGAGAGGGAGAGAAAGAGGAGAGAGACAGAGAGTAAGAGAGATGTAAAGTCCTACTTCAACCTGTTCCCCTATTCCACCTGGGATCACATTTCTCCTCCTCTGCCGCCCAACTTCGATTTAAATTCAAATGAGTCTAGGAAAGATATCAAACCGAGATATTCTAACAACTGAGACAGCCTCAGGTCTGACTTTGAACAATTTATCACAGGGACTAGCGCTGTCAGGGGATAAGTCATAGCCTGTAGCTGAGAAGTCAGTAGCTTATAAGAAGGAATGAAAACCAAGTGTGCGGAAGAAAAGAGGGGAGAAAAGAGGTTAAATATTCTAAGACATATTCAGCTTTAATTTAAAGAAGAACCCTCTGCTTAGCAATGCCGTCGCATCAGGATGAAATGTTAACAGTGTGAGAATAGTTTGTCTTAGCAAATGGGAAAAGAAATCACAGTGACATTTCAGCAGTAAAAGGCCCTCACCGGTTCGTCTATTTCCTTTGCGGTGTCTCTAACATCCTCACAACCAGGATTAAAGCTCTCTGCGGATGCCGTTTAGCACATTTTAATGGCCACAGTTTCAAAACAGTTGGCTGGTCACTCTTGCTGTTTAGCCTCCTTTGCAAGGTTCTTGGTGGGGGGACTGATCACTCACATGCTCACAACACAGACTTTGACTTTTCACATGTACATTTGTGTGTACGTGTGGGCGTCCATAATCATTGCATGCCATGAAGTCAATTCCGACTTCCGACAGCCCTTTACAGGGTTTACTAGGTCAAGAGCACTCAGAAGCGGTTTCCCATTCCCTTCTTCTGGGAGAGCCCCGGGACTGTCCAACTTGCCCAAAACTGCACAAGCCGGATTTATTCACAGGAGGCACAGTGAGGAATTGAACTCTCAACTTCTGGTTCTGCAGCCAGATACCTAGCTCACAGAGCAATCCCACCATACACTTACAGAAAAATATATAAATATATGTATATAGAGAAAGTTGAGCTGTCAGTGTATTATAACCTTTTCTGACTTATGGCAACCCTTTTTTTCAGGGCTTTATAGATAGGGAATACTCAGAAATGGTTTACTTTTCCCTTCTTCTGGGGGAGCCCTGGGACTGTGCAGTTTGCCCAAGGCCACATAGGCTGGCTCTTCTCCCTGGAGGCACAGTGGGGAATTGAACTCCCAATCACATATCTAAACCACTGAGCTATCCAGGTATATGAATGCTATCCAGTCAATGTATATACTGTATAAACATAGGAATGAATACATATATTTACATATAAATGCATGTTTGTGTGTGTGGTTTCTACATTTCTGTTGAGACATTTCAAAAGGGGTACAGCTGTGTGGTTATATTAAGGCAATAATGATTCTGAAAATAATTTGTTGGTGTTTAGTCGTGTCTGGCTCTTTGTGACCCCATGGACCAGAGCACACCAGACCCTCCTGTCTTCCACTGCCTCCCAGAGTTGGGTCAGATTCATGTTGGTTGCTTCGATGACACTATCCAACCATCTCGTCCTCTGTCGTCCCCTTCTCCTCCTGCCTTCACACTCTCCCAACATCAGGGTCTTTTCCAGGGAGTCCTCATTAGATGGCCAAAGTATTGGAGCCTCAGCTTCAGGATCTGTCCTTCCAGTGAGAACTCAGGGTTGATCTCCTTTAGAATGGATAGGTTTGTTCTCCTTGCAGTCTAGGGGACTCTCAAGAGTCTCCTCCAGCACCACAATTCAAAAGCATCAATTCTTCGGCAGTCAGCCTTCTTTATGGTCCAGCTCTCACTTCCATACATCACTACTGGAAAAACCATAGCTTTGACTATGCGGACTTTTGCTGGCAAGGTGATGTCTCTGCTTTTTAAGATGCTGTCGAGGTTTGTTGACAAATAATAGTATGCCCCAATTGTTTTAATTTTTTTTAAAAAAACACAACATGATCCCTAACTGTCTCTTGCCAGCTGTGCAACAGCTGGAAGTTCAAGTCAAGCTTTCCTTCCTACACTGCCTCTATGGAGATGGGCCTGTTTAGTTTCTGCCAGTCACGCAGTTTGAGATATCTGCCCAGTGGAAACATAACCAATACATGCCCATTACTTTCATTAAAACCAGTAGTGGCTTTGGCTAGAACAGACCTTTCATCCTCTTGCAAGATTTTAAGATTAATAAAATGCATAAGTAATGAACAAAGTGAGTTTATATTACTGTACTTCAATCATAACCTTGTAATTATGTTATATATGGCATACTTTCACACTCATTCAGTCTGTTACGGATTTGATTCAGACTTAATTAAGAATATACATGTCAAAACGAATAGAACTTTTTCCAGCTTATATCTCCTTGGTTTCAAGAGGCCAACTCTAAGAATGACTGAATCTGGATACAGCTCAACATTTTCTAATTATATAATTAGATTTAATTATTGGTACTGCGACCAAGACACCTTCATGGATTGCTGCCTTCTTGTGGCAAAGGGGCTTGAGTAACTGAGAGGAGCTATGGGCTATGCCGTGCAGGGACACCCAAGACGGACAGGTCATAGTGGAGAGTTCTGACTAAACGTGATCCAAGAAAACTCCATGGATAGAAACAAAAGGCTAAAAGTTATGACGCCGGAAGATGAGCCCCTCAGGTCGGAAGGCGTCCAACATGCTACTGAGGAAGAGCAGAGGACAAGTACAAGTGGCTCCAAAGCTAATGATGTGTTTTGACCAAAGCCGAAAGGATGTTCAGCTGTGGACGTGCATGGAAGTGAAAATAAAGTCCAATGCTGCAATGAAAAATACTGCATAGGAACCTGGAATGTAAGATCTATGAACCTTGGGAAGCTGGATGTGGTCAAATAGGAGATGGCAAGAATCAGCATTGACATCATGGGCGTCAGTGAACTAAAATGGACAGGAATGGGTGAATTCAATTCAGACGATTATCATATCTACTATTGTGGGCAAGAATCCTGTAGAAGAAATGGAGTAGCGCTCATAGTCAACAAAAGAGTGGGAAAAGCTGTACTGGGATACAATCTCAAAAATGATAGAATGATTTCAATACAAATCCAAGGCAGACCTTTCAACATCACAGTAATCCAAGTTTATGCACCAACCACCGATGCTAAAGAGGCTGAAATTGAACAATTCTATAAAGACTTAAAATACTTTCTAGAACTGAAATGAAAGTGAAATGGTCTGAAGCTCAACACCAAAAAAAACAGATCATGGTCACTGGTCCTATCACCTCCTGGGAAATAGAAGGGGAAGATTTTACCTTCTTGGGCCCCATGATCACTGCAGATGGTGACAGAAGCCACGAAATTAAAAGATGCCTGCTTCTTGGGGGGAAAGCGATGACAAACCTCAACAGCATCTTAAAAAGCAGAGATATCACCTTGCCGACAAAGGTCTGCATAGTCAAAGCTATGGTTTTTCCTGTAGCGATGTATGGAAGTGAGAGCTGGACCATAAAGAAGGCTGACCGCCGATGAACTGATGCTTTTGAATTGTGATGCTGGAGGAGACTCTTGAGAGTCCCCTGGACTGCAAGAAGAACAAACCTATCTGTTCTGAAGGAAACCCTGAGTGCTCACTGGAAGGACAGATCCTGAAGTTGAGGCTCCAATACTTTGGCCATCTTATGAGAAGAGAAGACTCCCTGGAAAAGATCCTGATGTTGGGAAAGTGTGAAGGAAAGAGAAGGGGACAACAGAAGATGAAATGGTTGGACAGTGTCACATGAATTTGACCCAACTCTGGGAGGCAGTGGAAGACAGGAGGGCCTGGCGTGCTCTGGTCCATGCGGTCACGAAGAGTCGGACAAAACTTAACGACTAAACAACAACAACTGTGACCAAGAACCAAAAAGCCAAGCTCAGAATATTTCCCTACCATATGGGCTTGCATCCTTCATCTCATTCTGAAGCTTAATAGACATGTCAGTACAGGATGCAACATAGTGCCAAAGACTACGCTTGGAAAAAAAAAGGTGACCCATCCCACACCGAGCAACACTATTTCCTACCTGTCAAAGAGATTCAGCCATGGAATGGATACACAGAATGATGCTGAGGACAGGCCAAAGGGTGACAAGAAGGAGCAACACAAGACAGTGGCCACTATACTGCCAGCAACATAACTTTTTCACACAGCTTAGAAAAGTTTTTTTTATATATATTTCCCTTGAAGGCTGCTGCATCATCAGCTGTCATCCAAAAAAGAGCCATATTCATTTCTACGTCTGGCAGGGCTCTGAATCACAACGATTGCTCTCATTTATATCACATTTACCTTGCATAATTCAGTTCTCAGTATCCCTGCTCTTTATGGAATAGTAGGTACCAGGCTTCTCATTGAAACATTTGGCTCATACAGAGTGTAACACAACTTCCACAACTGTTCGCCGTTGTTCTCCACTACACGGCTCTTCATTACACCCTTGTGATTGATTTCATGGCCGATCTTCTGCAGAAAATGAATTCTAGTACTCTGGAAAGGATAAATCTAAACTAATGGAAGGCAGCAGTTTCATGATCCAAATACATCGCACCATCTATAGAGTATAATCTATTTTTGTCAGTTGCACTGAAAAGAAATAAATTACTCATCATTCAATCCATTATTATAATAATACGAGCAAGCCACTGCTTTAATTGCGTCAGTTAAGTGGACAGGACTTTGCCAGTGCTCATAAACGCCATTACATCAAATCCACAGAAAATTAATCAGTTGATTTATTAAAGGTTGATGGACAAAGGAGGTGCTACCCTCTCTTTTATAATTTAACCTGGGCATGAAACACCCAGGTGCCAAAGGGCAGCATTTCCAGTGGTTAGTCATGCAAATTACCTAACCTGAAGGAAGAAAAGGAGAAGGTAACTGAAAACTCTTAATAGCTGCTATCAAGTATATGTGTTCACTGATATTTGTACAGATCTCCAAATTGCCTCACATCTATCTGTCTGTCTGTCTGTCTGTCTGTCTGTCTATCTATCTATCTATCTATCTATCTATCTATCTATCTATCTATCTATCTATCTATCTATCTATCTATCTATCTATCTATCTATCTATCTATCTATCTATCTATCTATCTATCCATCCATCCATCCATCCATCAATGCAGTGGTATTTCTAAAAGGTAGTGATCTATCACAGTCTGTGTACATCTACTTTTCCTCCAAAGGCGTCTTGCATTTTCCTTGGCAGTATCAATTTCCCTCAACACTCGAGGTCAACCAATATTCATAATTATTTATCATTTCCAGAGCACTTTCCGATTAGGAAAGTGCTTTATAATTCTTATGTCACTCCATCTCCCCGGCTATTAATAGTCTTGCTTTACCATTGGGAAATTGAGATCAAGAGACAATGGCTTGTTCAAGGTCATCTGGTTGTGAGTGAGGTGTTTGAACCCGGATCACCGGGAACCTATCCTTGATTTTGACAGGACACGCTGTGTCCCAGATTGTGATAATTCCATTGCCAAGCGGTCACAGCCTCTCTGCATCCATTGACTTCAGAGCCAAACCATAAATAAGCTTGTAATGTAACTCACTTGAAAGAGTTTGCAGATTGCATCCATTGCCTCTGTTTGGGTGCAGCGGGAACTCTTCTGCTCCCACGAACCTTGTATTTATTCTACAACAAATGATTGCAGGCAGTGGCTTCCTTTATCAATGCCTTAAACCAAACAACTGCTACTCAAATTTGTTGGGTTACAAAGTCCCATCATCCACAACATTGGTTAGGAATGGTTAGGCTTTAATCTTATTCATCTTAACAAGGACTGGTTGGAACAGGCTGGGCTGCAGTCATGCACCCTTGCTACCTCTTTATGCTATGAATGAATGAAAACGTGGCAGCCTTCAGCCATATATATCCTCAGTCTTCATTTGCTGTAAATGTAGATCAGAAACAGCCTTCAGAACAATTCAAAGTGCTTTACAAAGTTTATTGATAAAAAAAACAGGTTTCTGCCCTTATGGAGCTGACACATTCCAGAAACAATGGGAAACAAACAATTTAAAGACAGAGTAGAAAGGGATAAATATGGGCAAACACTGTTATATCTATTTGTACCTATCTATAGCCTGGAAACAGGGACGTGGTGGCGCTGTGGGTTAAACCGCAGAAGCCTCTGTGCTGCAAGGTCAGAAGACCAGCCGTTGTTAGATCGAATCCACACGACGGAGTGAGCTCCTGTCACTTGTCCCAGCTCCTGCCAACCTAGCAGTTTGAAAGCATGTAAAATTCAAGTGGATAAATAGGTGCCACCATGGTGGGAAGGTAACAGCATTCCGTGTCTAGTCGCACTGGCCACGTGTCCATGGAAACTGTCTTTGGACAAACACTGGCTTGGAAACGGGGATGAGCACCGCACCCTACAGCTGGACATGACTAAATGTCGAGGGGAACCCTTACCTTTATAGCTTGGAAGCAGGGCTATATACTATTTCTGCTATCATCATCATCATCATCATCATCATCATCATCATCATCATCATCATCATCATCATCATCATCAATCTAAGCCGTCAAGTCAATTCTGACTTATGGAGACCCTTTCCCAGGGTTTTCTAGGTAGAGAATACCCAGAAGTAGTTCTCCATTCCTTTCTTCTGGAGGTGCTCTAAGACTTTGTAGCTTGCCCAAGGCTACACAGGTTGGCTCTTCTCCAAGGAGGCACCATGGGGCGTTGAACTCCCAACCTCTGGCTCTACAGCCAAAGACCTAACTCACTGAGCTATTCAGACAGCTGCTATTTCTATATCACCCATTAAAAATATTTTACGGGTGACTAACTAAATTTCAAAAGAATAATAAAGATAACCATCAAGCAACTGCAGCCATTATATTATAAAACTAACCACACTGTAAAATTAAAACAAATAAGCTGCTCAATATCAGTGAAACATTAGAAGGAAGAGGTATAAGTACTCAACATTTTAATATTATAATTTGTTTAATTGTATTTCCATATAATATCTTCTTGCAATTTACGGTATGTTACATCTTGTTCTTGTGAGGAGCCTTGAGTCCCACCATTAGGAGGAAGTAGAGATATATATCAAATGAACAAAGATTTATATTTACATTCTTCAAATTAAAGCTAGCAACTCCTAGAAAAATACATAGATTTTCATCTGGTGCCAAGAGGCTTGTATTGTAACCAGCAGCTGTCATTCTTTAAGGAAGGCATTCAGCGAAAGAGCTACTAGTGATAGCAGCAGTATTACTTGCACTGTAAAAAAAATTATTTGTATCTCACTTGAGGGGGGCATCTAGAGAAAGCCCTTCTGAAAGTGACCAGAGAGGAAAAAATGGGAGTTTTTTTGGGTACTTGTGGCTTTAAAGGTTAATAAGAATAACACCATTTTGAATTGGATACAGAAACAGACTGATAGGTCAAAAAGTAGTGGTATAATCAAACTTGTAAGTACCAGTTAGTAAACTCGCTGCTCTATTTTGAACCAGTTTCTGGAGTCATTTTGGGAACAGAAGCTACATGTAACATATTCATACAATCCAGAGGAGCAGTTCCCGAAGCACAAATTATACAGCAAGAATGTCTATATCCAGACACTGCTTAGAGCGCTCAGATCTCAGGAGAGTGGGCAAAGTCTTGGGGAATTGCTGTGCTTTCTCAACTCTCCTAGCAGGGAAACAAATCTGAGTAGGAATACAACGCATGCTCGTAATTTTTCTCATCCTTAATGAGAAAGGGCACCTCAACATATCCAGGTGCCCTGTCCAAAACAAACAAACAAACAAACAAACAACAAAATCAGTTGGTGAAGATTTCACACTCCTGAAAGAAAGTAAAAAGACTGAGGCTCACCAAAGGAGAAAGAAGAGAGAACTAGGAGGAGGGGCCATCTGAAGATGCTCTCGGTGCCATTAAGAACAGGGTATGGACGACGGATGACAGAGGACGAGATGGTTGGACAACCAACATGAATTTGACACAACTCCGGGAGGCAGTGGAAGATAGGAGGGCCTGGAGTGCTCTGGTCCATTGGGTCACGAAGAGTCAGACACGACTAAACGACAATGACAACGATGGACTGTAACTCCCCTTGTACTGACACTGAGCCACCCACAAGTTCCAGAAACCCTCTAGGGTTGGACATAGCTTTCTGTGCCTCATGGGTGCCTAGAATAAAGCCACATGGAGTGTGCAGACTAGTGGGTAGAGTGGAAATGTTTGGGCACATTTTGTCACCTGCCCAACCCATTATAAATAGATTTTACCCCCTTGGTTTCCTGCTATATTATCCAACTATTTGAGGCTGGCTCAGATTCTGGATCCTTTTATCTGGATTCCCCTTGATTTGCAGAATTCGCTGACACTGAAGCAGTTGGGTCCTCCTTTCAGACCTTGTCTCCATTGATCCTCTAATACCACAAAGACCCACGTCTGTCAAATTACGATTATTAAAGGATCACGCCAAAACAGCTGCATGTTTAGGTCTACTGAGAGGCATCTCTGTACAAAGGCAAGCTAAGAAGTACTTCGAATGAGAACCTCTGATGATAGCCTAGTCATTTGGGTTCCTCATCATTTCCGCAGTGTTATGCAATCTCTTTGCTTCATTGCTCAATAAGTAAACAATAATCACATGGCAGAAAGGGTGGGGGTGTCTCTGTAGAAAAATGTTGTTGTTTTGTCGCTAAGTTGTGTCTGACTCTTTGTGACCCCATGGACCAGAGCACGCCAGGCCCTCCTGTCTTCCACTGCCTCCCAGAGTTGGGTCACATTCATGTTGGTAGCTTCAATGACACTGTCCAACAATCTCGTCCTCTGTTGTCCCCTTCTCCTCTTGCCTTCACACTTTCCCAACATCAGGGTCTTTTCCAGGGAGTCTTCTCTTCTCTCTGTAGAAACATAGACACTGAAAATAAAAAAAACCCTCCTTTCCTCTCATCACATTGAGGAACCATTTGTAAATTCAGATCCTCTCTTTCTCCTGATACTCTAGATTCCACAGGTGAGCATGGAAGTGCCCACCTACTTTGTACTCAGATTATTTATAGTCACTGGTGGGTGGTGCTATTTCAATCATTTATAAAGGTGGAGAATGTTCAAGCCGGTTTAAACTGGGGTCTGGTCTCCAAGCAACCATTTCTTCATCCTTCTCGCCAACCACCACTTACAATCAAACAGAAAAAAACAATCCTAGACAGTAATGCTTAAAGCCAGTTCCAGATTTTAGACGTTGCAGGTAAAAAATGAAGAATAAAAAGAACTGAACAATAATTAACCGAATCTAAGGGGACAGATTCTGATGGCCCCAGAGGTGAATGTGAAGTGATACTCTCCCTCTTCATTTGGTCATGTTCAGCAGCCAGCTCAAGAGGAGCTGTACTGGATCAAGCCCATGCCTTTTTGGCCTTGGGGAGGGCTCCATGGGGAGGATTCCCTCATCCTCTGGCTATGCTGGGATTCCATCTTCCTTTAGCCCTAGCCAGCATGGCTAATGTTCAGGGGGTAGCAGGAACTGAAGGAGAGCATATCAAAGGAAGTTCTCCTCTATCTCTGCTCAAGCCTAAGCAACACTAGCAGTTCCCCGGGTCGTCTGCATGTCTACATAGAGTCCCTGGCACCCACGATGGGAAAGCAGAGCTCTCTACACGGGGAAGGAATAAGCGCATGGAGGTCCTTTGGGCTTAATAAAAAGTCATGGATTGCTCAACACATTAGGAGTTGGGAAATTTATTATTTCCGCAGCGGTCCCATTTCTTAAGGCTCAAGCTTTCCTTGTCCCAAGTTCTGTGCTTTGTGAATTTTAGTCGACTCCTCAAAATCAAACCGGACTGAAACTCTCCCTTATCGGCATCCACAAATTTCAGCAGACAAGGCTGTTCCCAGCATGGAGAGAACCGAGCTGTACCTGCCCGCTGTGCAGGCATGAAAGACAAGGCGTTCTGTGGCCTCAGAACCATGGAAAGTGCTCCATCACTGTAAAGCAGCAGGATCTGGCCGACATTCTTCCTGAAGGACTGAAAAGAAGGAGGAGAAAACAATTAAATGTGCAAACTTTTTGATCATCCTTTGACTTATCTGAATTGCTGCAACTGTTTCTCTAAATAATGCAAAGATGAATCACCTTGCTGTGATCAAGGTCCTTTTTTTCTGTTTCTGAGAAACTTTGGTTAGCAATTTCAGAAAAGAAAACAATACAGTAATGTTTTCTCTTCAGCCATCTATGAATTTTTATTTTTGTTTTGTTAAACTTTATTTTGTGGAGGGGTGGAGAAAAAAAGCACACAAGCATTTTGAAAAAGAACTAACCCCCAAAGGCCTGTTTTTCTGGCCTCCGAGCCCAAAATCTGTTGCAGAGTTTTGAATTTCTGGTTAAATTCCTCTAGCTGCATAGCAGAAATACAGAGATGGACAAAGTACCTTTACGTTCCCCAGTTCTGTCCGTCCCTTTCCCCCCATCAACTGGCACTTGCAATCTCAATCACTCACTCTGAGACACTCAAAGTAGAACAAATAAAAGCCATTTTCTTTACTTACAGTTGAAGAAATCAAGCAGATCTCAGCAACTAAGAACAAGCATGATTGCTTGTCGTAGAGAGGAAAAAAGCTCAGAGCAGAGAAGCATGGCCCTCTTTGAATTCAGAGGCATGGAATGAATAATTGGTCTTTTTGTTGTTTAGTCACTAAGTTGTGTCTGGCTCTTCATGACCCCATGGACCAGAGCATGCCAGGCCCTCGAGCCTTCCACTGCCTCCTAGAGTTGGGTCAGAATTCATGTTGGTCGCCTCGGTGACACTGTCCAACCATCTTGTCCTCTGTCGTCCCCTTCTCTGGATAGATTTATAGTCACCCCAAACCAGAAAGTTTCTTCCGAGCTACACCTACAAGAGGCATCATGCAAAGTCCTCCCAACTGCGGTCAAATATGTTGTATTTCTCTTCACACTGTAATATCTAATTCTGGATCCACTTGTCTAGATAGAAATAAGCATATGTAAAAATTCAGGAGATCTAAAGTTGTGTGCTGGATATAGATGAATTCCAAACTCCTCCTCCAAATTTATTTATTTAATTATTTATTTATTTATTTATTTATTTATTTATTTATTTATTTATTTATTTATTTATTTGATTGATTGATTGATTGATTGATTGATTGATTGATTGATTGATTGATTGATTGATTGATTGATTTTTTATTTCACCTTTCTCCCCTATTGGGTACTTGAGGCAGAATACCAAAAATTTAAGATCGAGACTTACTTAAAACAAATTAATTAATATTAAAGACTATAACATATACAGTTCATATTCATATTTAAAACATTATTTTTAAAATATTGCATTGTAAAAGACCTCCCCATCTCAGCTGCCTCTCGACTCCCCAAAAGAGGTGAGAAGCAGTCATGAAAACACTCTTGAATTTGACTTCAATCAATCTAAAATGTAGGGGTGCCTGGTATACAACCTTCTGTCTGAAATTTGGCAGAACCTTCTTTAAGGTCTATCATGTCTGCAGATTTCACATATGTCTGTGCAACGGTTTGAAAGTTGCCACTTGTTTCGACTTTCTAAAGCATGTTTACTCATGGACTTTACAGACTGACCAAGATGTGGAGCGCTAAGCAGATCGGATGGCATCTACATTGCTTGAAGCTTGAAGAGAAACAGAATCTGAAGACCCAAGAGGGCCCCCAAACTAAATGGGGGGGCCCATGGACAACAGTAGGTGAGCATGAAGTGGTACACTCCCTTTTTATTTGGTCATGTTCACCAGGCATCCCATGAGGAGATGTACTGGATCAAGCCCATGCCTTTCTGGCCTTGGGGAGGGCTCCATGGGGAGGATTCCATCATCCTCTGGCTATGCTGGGATTCCATCTTCCCTTAGCCCTAGCCAGCATGGCTGATGTTCAGGGGGTGGCAGGAACTGAAGTACAGCATATCAAAGGAAGTTCTCCTCTATCTCTGCTCAAGCCTAAGCAACACTAGCAGTTCCCCGGGTAGTCTGCATGTCTACATAGAGTCCCTGACACCCACGTTGGGAAAGCAGAGCTCTCTACACGGGGAAGGAATAAGCGCATGGAGGTCCTTCGGGCTTAATAAAAAGTCATGTATTGCTCAACACATTAGGAGTCGGGAAATTTATTATTTCCGCAGCGGTCCCATTTCTTAAGGCTCAAGCTTTCCTTGTCCCAAGTTCTGTGCTTTGTGAACTCTAGTCGACTCCTCAAAATCAAACCAGACTGAAACTCTCCCTCATCGGCATCCACAAATTTCAGCAGGCAAGCCTGTTCCCAGCATGGGGAGAACCGAGCTGTACCTGCCCGCTGTGCAGGCATGAAAGACAAGGCGTTCTGTGGCCTCAGAACCATGGAAAGTGCTCCAACACTGTAAAGCAGCAGGATCTGGCCAACATTCTTCCTGAAAGACTGAACAGAAGGATTCTTGATGTTCTAATAAACGTAGATCTGCAGAGCTGGAAGTGTCTTACAGAGCACAGAGTCCAGCCCTTGTGGGGAATTGAACCCCCAATCTTTGCCTCTGTGGTCAGAAACCTAAACGACTGAGCTATCCAGCAGTTTAAAAAAATAGTGAACCTTGCAGAAGTATCTGACCATCGTTTGACTTATCCAAATGGCTGCAGCTCTTTCCCTAAATAAAGCAAAGATGAATCACCTCTTAACTTGGAAGCTGAAATGTTACGGTGAACAAATCCAAGTCAGATTCAAGAGTGTTGCCATTATCCATCTGACAGGACTGAACTTGATTTGGAATCTGGGGTTTGCCCAGACATCACCAGTGCCTGGAATCTGATTTCTTTTGTGAAACCTTTATATATATTTTTTTCCCCTGGGTGCAGGGTGTTGGGAAGGAAATGCAGAAAAGGCACACAGCTGAACATGGCTTGCAACACTGATTTCAATAGGTGCCAATATCTCTACATTGAGTTCCTTGTGCCACTTCTCAGTTTCTCTTATACTAGAATAAATGAAGAGTACCGGATTCCCAGTGGACAGAGTGATGAAATCCGGAGAATGGGGCTTGAACCCACGCTTGGTCATGGATGCTCACTGGGGGAGTAGAACTGGTAAAATTATTCCTTAAATATCCCATTTATTTCAAAAGCCCTATTAGGGTCATTATAAGTTGGTTCTGGCTTGACAGTATAGAACACACATACAACCCTAGTAGGATAGCAAATCAACAATGCACCTCTTTTTTTTCCAGAAAAACTCCACAATTCTTTGCAGGAATGTAATTTATGTACTCTCTCTCTCTGGTAGTTGAATGTTATCAGGTTGTGAATATTACCTCAGTATTCATTACCTGTAGAAGTTAAAGGAGAACTTAACTTCATTTCCCCCTTTCCTTTTTTTAGTAGTTCTGAAAGGGTGTGAAAGGGTTGGGGTGGGAACCCTCTTTGGGCTGAAGGAGTAGCAACAAATCTCACTGACCATGAAGCACAACGGTGTAAATGCATGCCAAGTTCATGTCCCACTTTGATAATATGTGTCACGCAGTCTCTCTCTCTCTCTCTCTCTCTCTCTCCTGATCACATCGGTCATTAAAACTCCCACGCCTGAGCTTTTATCATCCGGATGTACTCAATAAAAATTCCTGAGCACTATTCTTTTCCTGCTGCTGCATTAAAGAAAGAAAATCAGGAAAAAAAATCATCTGTAAAGAGGGCCAAGGCAACGGGCAAGCTATAAGTGAGTCAGTCCTGGGCAAACAAGAAGATTATTTGGTAGCCTTTCAGATGTTTATGGACTCTGCCAGAAGCTGAGGTGCGTTTGTTCTTTCTCTGGACTTCTTTAGTCATGATTTCAACCAAAACGATGAGTCACCGTCTTTTTTCTTTTTGAAATAATAGCAAAAATGAGAGCCCTCTGGTGGTCAGAATAAGACCTTTCGAGTCATATGGACCGTCCTTAACTCATAGGGCGGCTAAGTGTATGCAGACAGGGAAGGTCTTGATTCAATCACAGGTATGCAACAGCACATACAACACATTTACACCAAGCAATATTAGGCAGTGTGTGGAAAGCTAACCTTTTTTGGGGGGAATATCACTGCCAGAATCACTGGGCAAAAAATTATGAATGGCCTGTCTATACAAGAAGTGACTTCCTCTATGCAGTTTAAGGAAAGAGAAGTTACCTATCCTTGCTGTCTAACATCCTATGAGCCAAAGATGGGCAATTCTTGGGTGTTTGGACCACAAACTCCAGAATTCCATGCAATTTGAGGAATTGCATTTCAAGAAACAATGTTCCCCATTTCTTTCCTGAACCTGTTATTTATGTTTCTCCCGTGCCATGCCTGTATTTGCCCCTCTGCTAGAGGCCTCATATAGTGTGGCATTATCAACATCCTTATTGATTGATTGATTGATTGATTGATTGATTGATTGATTGATTGATTGATTGATTGACCGACCGACCGACCGACCGACCGACCGGCCGGCCGACCGATCGACCGATCGATCTATCGATCTATCGATCTATCGATCTATGCCACCTTTCTTTGCATAAGGGATCCAAAGCGGCTCACAACAGATAAAATAAGAAAACAAACACAGTTTTAAAATATTATTAAAATATTAATTTTAAAAAACAATGAAACATATTAAGATTTTAAAATCAAGTTTAAAACATTTTAAAATCTGCATATATATATTTTTTAAAAACAGCATTCCTGAGATAACTGGCTGTTTAAAAACCTGCCTGAAGAGGAAGGTTTGTTGCCTGATGATGGAAAGGATAAGAGGGAGGGGACCAACATTTCTCCAGGCAGCTTGGGAGCAACCACGGAGAAGGCCCTCTCTCGTGTCCTCCCCAAATGAGCTTGGGAAGGTGGTAGAACCGAAAGAGGGGCCTCTCTGGAAGATCTTAAAAGCCAACAGGGCTCATGTGGGGTGATGTTTAAGGGCTTTACAGGTAATAACTTGAATTGGATCCAGAACCAGACTAGCAGACAGTGTAGCTATTGCAATAAGGGACTTACCTGCTCCCTGTGTAAGCAATGCCAGTCAGAAGTCTGACTGCAGCATTTTGGACCAACTGAAGTTTCCAAACACCCCTGAAAGGCAGCCCCACATAGAGTGTGTTGCAGTAATCCAGACTAGATGTAATTTAGGCATATGTCACCATCACTGCTGGGACTGGACATGATATCCAGAGGGTCGCTTCCAGCTCTGCAGTTCTAGGATTATTATTAGAGATGGAGGTATTCGTATATGAATACGAATATCCCCCGCACAGGTAGACATAACGAGGGTCCAGCCCCATAGGGTCGGACTGCCTATTCATCTTCCACTGTTGCTGCAGGCTCCGCCCTCCCTATCGCTCCGGAGCTCCTGATCTGTGAGCCACTCTTCAACCTGGCAGCAAGGCTCAGCCTCCCGCCTCCTGCCAGGAGTGGCTCACAGACCGCGAGCTCCGGAGCAATAGGAAGGGAGGGCGGAGCCTGCAGCAACAGTGGAAGATGAGTGGATGGTCCGGCCCCAGGGGGCTGGACCCTCATTATGTCCACCTGTGCAGGGGTATTCGTATATGAATACCCCCATTTCTAGTTATTATCTCAAGGAACTGGCACAGCTGCTGCACTAGTTTTAACTGTGCCTGAAGCCTCTTTAATGTGACAGGATTATGAGTCCTCCCACAGCAGAACCCAACAAGCCCGATGTGTTTGGTACACAACTTAGTAGCAAAAAGTTTCACACAGTTACTTGTAATTAATTCCTTTTTTTCCAACATTAAAATGAATAATTAAATTCCTTTTGTCATGTTGTGTAACTTGTAATTCTGAAGATTTATTTTATAGATACTGGGTGCAGCTTCACTAAATGATGGAGAGAAAAAATTCAGCATGGTTCACTTAACGACTTATGTTGTGCTTTATATTATTACTGAGTTACAGTCTGTTGTGGATGTTGAGGCCATGATGAAATGAATGTCAGGTAGTATCTTTTGTACCACAGGCCAATGACTGGTAGCATTCAGATCATTTATGAAAACTAACAAAAGTAATAATCACACTTACCATTCTAGTTACTTTAAAACTTAATTAAAGATAACTGTTCTAGTTACTTTTCAAAAATTCCAGCTGTAAAAGGAACTATCAGCTTTGTTGGACTTCAGAATGATAATATTAATCAATTACTTTATAAAAGAAAATGTGCAAACAGTGGTTTGGAGGCATGTTAAAAGGTTCAAGGAAGAACATATTGTTCCGAATGTCAGCTTGTGTTTGACTTCATCACGTAACTTCAGTGTCGGGGGGGAAAAGTATGGATCAGGTCCCGTCAGCAAGCAAAAATCACCTGTTATATTGCCGGCTCCTAACATTTTAGTATTTTAACTTTTCAGTATTTTAAAAATCTCAGTTCTATTGCTGTTCATTTACGTTTTTGTTCACAGTGCCGATATATAGATTGACGTTTTGTACATTTGTGGACTGCCCAAAGGTCATTGCCAGTTGGGTGGTAAAAAAATAAAATAAAGTAAAATCAAATTTAAAAAATTAAAAGAGCATCTTATTAGCATCTTGCACAGGTGTGCCATCGGCTTCCTTCTCTCCCTCACACTTCAAGGCTTCGCTTCTTGTGTGGTAAGGGTTCAGTAATGCAAAAGAAGGCCCGAACTGCCTCAAGCATTTGTAGAGTGTTGAAGAAAAATAAACAAATAAACAATCTTTATTTGGATAAACTAACTGTTTATTAATTCTCAGCAGATCATTAACAGCAGTGAAGTATCCCCTTGGGCTCTGCTATGGGCTTTGGGGTTACAGTTTCGTTCCTAACGGTGGGTCCTGACCCCTCCACCTCTGGTAAGAAGGGAGGCAGGCATGGATCGGTGGGGAGAAGGACCTTCTTCTAATGCCTTTATTACAGTGAACACTGTCCCCCTTTTACAGAAATCTCCCTGCACCCCAAATATTCTGCAGTTGTATCTCTGGATAGGTACACAGGATTCTGTCACAGCTTCCAGTCCTCTGTGTGTTATTCCTAAGACTTGCTTGGAAAATAAAATTTTAAAAAAAGAGTTAGCACGCCATGGAAAGATGAGCAATGAACATTTACAGCATGGGTGAGCCAAAGGTTTGAGAGAGGGCATGCTTGACCTTGGATGATGGCACCCACCCCTGCACACAGCCCACCCCCAAGGTGCATTATTGTTCTTCTAAAAGGGTGGTTTGAAAATAAATAAACGAAAAATCCCCCTCATGCCTGTAGTGGCCATTTAAAAAATACCTATGTGGGGGTGGGGCAGGTGTATTGGCAGAACATGGCAAAACGTCCTCTTGTGCCCCCTAGAGGCTGTAAAGGGGATTACTGAAGAGGAAAGGAATGAAAACTCTTAAGATTTTAATAAAGGGTTTTATGAAGTGGCTAGCAAGGGACTCTCAGGAGTTGCATTGGGGCCTTTGAGGGGGCAGGTGTCTTTGGGCCACGTCCCCAACTTCAGTCTACACATGCAGAAACACCAAGCGTGGCTTTATTTCACCCCTGTAGAAACATGGTTTGCCTTTGGGGTATTTTGCCCACAAGCGATCAGTCCAGCATGAAATGTGGAAAGTGAATTTTGTTTTCTTGGTAAAACACCTGAGCAGAGTAATGCAATCACATCATCCACCTTCTGCTTTAATGGCCCTTCTATTAATCGGAATGCCATAATAATGTCATTAAAGGACAACTTCATCTTTTTGTCAGCAATTTTTGCTTTGCCTTAGGTTTATTTGATCTTCCGTTCTGATCTTAATTACTGTACATGTCTACCAGAAGTTAAAAGGCTTTTAGGGGTGCATGTTGTTTTTTTTAAGTGGGGTCCTCAGCACAATGCCAACAGAAATGCTAGTTTTGTTAAAGTCCTCAATCATGAGAAAAGCTCAGATCGAAGTTTCTTAATCAGCACATTGTTCCAAGTCTGCAAAAATAAATGTCGACTTCCCAAGGAAGTTTTTTTATTTCATGCCCTTTATTTGTTACTTTGTAACTATTAAGATGGTGCTTAGAAAAGGTTGTTATTTAGTTGTTTAGTCGTGTCCAACTCTTTGTGAACCCATGGACCAGAGCACGCCAGGCCCTCCTGTCTTCCACCGCCTCCCGGAGTTGGGTCAAATTCATGTTGGTCGCTTCAATGACACTGTCCAGCCATCTCGTCCTCTGTCGTCCCCTTCTCCTCTTGCCTTCACACTTTCCCAACATCCAATACTTGGAAAAGGTACCTCTTGGAATTATATCTCCCTGCATCTCCTGGTCTTCAGTAGGGGAACACTGTGTGTTGTAGTCCAAAATGGTGACAGAACAGCTTAGTACAGGTTGAATATAAATAAATGCATCTGTTGGCCATCTAAGCTGGCTCAATGGCTTGGTGGTTTAGTTATCTGGTTGCGGAGCCAGAGGTTGGGTGTTCAATTCCCCACTGTGTTTCCAGGAAGAAGAGCCAGCCTATGTGGCCTTGGGCAAGCTGCACAGTCCCAAGATGCCCCCAGAAGAAGGGAACTGTCAACCACTTCTGAATATTCTTTAGCTAGAAAACTCTAAAAGGGGTCGCCATAAAGTCAGAACTGACCTGAAGGCATGTGATTATTTATTATTATAGATTGACAGCTCAATGCACCAGCAAATCATTAAATAAAGGGCTTACTTCTTTATGAAGTTACTTTCCTTTTCTTAATGTTCCATCACCCAGTCCCTTCCACGTATTGGTCTGGCACCCTGTTTTACTATCATCAACTGGCTGCTGAGTTTGGATCTGATGCTTTAATTTGGGATGTGATATGTTGATTCTGTTTGAAATCTGTTATGTGTTTTGCGGTGACAGAAATGCTATCTTAATTCATTCCGGACCAGCTGCAGTTTCTCGATTATCTTCCACATAATTCCAGTACAGCATGTATCACTATTCTTGAGCTGTCACTTCGGTTCTGAGTTATGGCTACTCTTTCCACCATCTTCTAGATATGGACCACTCAGAAGTGGTTTCCTATTCCTTTCTTCTGAAGGGATTGTGCAGCTTGCCCAAGGTTTCACAGGCTGGTTCTTCTGCTGGGAGGCACAGTGGGGAATCAAACTCCCAACCTCTGGCTTCAAATCACCGAGCTATCCAGCCTGGGGGACAATAGGATTCAAATGACAATCCTCTCCCTGAACACTTTTCTGTTTCAGAATGAAAAGATTGCTACCTGGCCAGTTATTCTTGATCGAAATTCAACACAAAGGTTTGTCTAGAGGAACCTTCCTTCAGAACCCAAACGGCATTACTAAAAGTCGTTCTTCCCACCAGTTATATCATTATAGGTGTTTACTCTGCCAGAAGCTGAAAGAAAATTGCTCTCTGAGAAACAGCCAAATTCCATTACTAGATCTGCAAGAGGTTTGACAGTAAAATTAATTAGTTAATGTTTATAAAGTGCTTTGAAGATGAACAGTATACTTCATGAGTTTTAACTGTGATTATCATATGTTAGTGAGTCATTTTGAAATGTTTAAGACTGAAGAGGTATTTGCTAGGTTACTGGGCCTTATGGCTTTACTTATAAACATTGGCTGCAATTTATTAAACATTAACAGAAAAAAAATTCTGTGTTTTATGTTGAAATATTAACATGGGGTGAAAGCTTCTAGTCAGAATCTTGAAGCTGGACCAGCAATTGAAGAGATTGGTGAAATACTGGAAAGTCTGAAGCTTCTAGAGGCTTATTCTTCAAAATCCTGTATCTCTCATTTTAAAAAGCAAGACTCCAGTCCACATGGTTGTGGATAATAACTTGGCAGACTTTCAGTTTTAGTCTTATTTTCCTGAACAGTCCCTTTCATGTGGGTTCAGTGGAATTCACAGCAACGCTTAGAGCAACAATGTGAAAAATCTTTCCATTTTGATCTTGCTACCATTTTCTTCCTGTCCTGGTTTTCTATTGGGTTATAGCACAATGGCCAAAATCTTGTTTGTGTAGGGAAATTTAATTTTACACCTGCATGTATTTGTGGGGTGCTATGCCAGGGCACTGGCTGGATAGCCAGATGCTAAGAATGCAATTTATCACTGTGCCTTCAAGGAAGAGAGCCAACTTTTGTTGCCTCGAGAAAGGTGTCCCAAGCATGCCCAGGGAAAAGTAAACCACTTCTGAGTATTGTCAACCTGGAAAACCCCAAAATAGAGTTGCCATAAGTCAGAATTAACTTGATGGCTTCTTCTTCTTCTTCTTCTTCTTCTTCTTCTTCTTCTTCTTCTTCTTCTTCTTCTTCTTCTTCTTCTTCTTCTTCTTCAGCAACAAGGAATCACACAATCAGCCACTGTTGTGCAATGAACCAGCGGAAGTGCTTCATGAGCTATACTCCCACGTAGGCACTGTTTTTGCTACTAGAACATCAAGTGATGCCTGCATAGCTATGGTACACAATTTCAGGCATTGTGGTGTTGGAGACCTTTGTAAAAAAATGTACATACTTTGTTAATGGACAAAATTTTAAACACAGTTTTCTTGTTTGTATTTTTGTATGTTTTCCCTGCCAGCCAAAGCATGCGTGTATGCCAATTTGACAGGTACACATTTCAAGTTGTGTGCAATCCTTTGTAAATCATTCAGAAAGCAAGGAGGAAAAGAGAATCGGATGCTTGCTCTTTTCTCCAGATAATGAGAATAAAGAGAATATGTGCACTCTTCTACTAACAGTCTCATGGACACTGATACTTTGTTTTTAAAAACCAGTTAATTTGAATTTATTTTCCATCTCTATTGCAATGCTGCCACACACATGGATTCTTTGGAAAATTTGGTTTCCATATTTCGGTAATCAGACGCCTATGTTTGGTTTGGGCAACCTGCTCAAGGTCCTGGTTCTAGCTTATAAAGTCCCAAATGGTCTGGGACTGCATTATCTGTCACAGCATCTCTTCCTTAAGATTTATGAGACCCAGCCCACCTGATCTTCACAATCCCTGCTTCTGCAGGTGACTATACTGCGGGAGGAGAAAAAAAGAGAGATGGTTACTAGAAACCACACATTCTCTATCATGGCCCCATCCCTATGTACACATTTGTAAGCACTGATGTTGTACACTGAACAGAGCATTGGACTAGGACTTATGAGACCCAGGTTCAAATCCTTGCTTAGTGTAGAAACGTACGTAGCTGTGGCAATGGTAAAACTACTACTTAAATGTCTCACATACCTTGAAAACCCCAGTAGAGTCACATAAGTTGGATGCAACTTAATGGCGCATAGAAACAATGTCATTTATAAACATATTTTATTGGAATATACATGCATTTGAAGTGCATGCTTTGAGCTGTGAAATAAATGGTAAAATAAAAGGAAACATGAAATCCAAAGTCTGATGACATTCTGACCTGCATGTCAGGGAGTGGAGCAGCTACATCATATGGATGCTGAGGCCCTGTGGTCCACAGGTTGGTCAGGAGACATCATGAGCTACTTTCAAACCATCGCTACTGCCAATCAAATTCAGGAGTGTCCATTTGAATAATAATAAAAAACTGCATGAATGAAACTCAACACAATACATGTCAATAATGCTTTAAAAACTAGGTTCCTTTGGTTTAAATTACTTGACACATTAGAAATATCATTTCTTCCATTTCTGTCTCAGTATAATGTAAAAATCCAAGTGGATAAACAGGTACCACCTCGGTGGGAAGGTAACGGCATTCCATGTCTAGTCGTGCTGGCCACATGACCATGGAAATTGTCTTTGGATAAACGCTGGCTCTATGGCTTGGAAACAGGGATGAACACCGCATCCTAGAGTCAGACACGACTGCATGAAATGTCAAGGGGAACCTTTACCATTAGTGTTTTAAGCATTTTTCCAAAGAAACTGTAGTGATCAGGCCAGGTTATATTTTAAAAAAAATTACAATCTCACTGTATGCTCTGCCATGTGTCCTTAATTTTAAACCTGAAATACAAGACAAAGTGAAATTTTTTTAAAAAATTACTTATTCAAAAAATAAATCTTGCAAAAGTCCAAGTACATTTTGTGTTTTAAAATCAGTTTAAACAGTTTTTAAAAATATCACCTGAGTTGGTGATAGAACTGTAGAGTTAAATGCAAATGCTCGTTCAAACTAGAGTAGACTCATTGAATCAATCAATGTTGCCTTTCCAAGTTCTGTTGATTCAGTGGGTCTTAAAAAAAAACAAAACCAAACAGCTGGACGTAGCATTAGCATTGAGGCCAGCGAGTAATAACATAGTCCTGCACATGTCTAGTCAGAAGGAAGTCCTGCCAACTTCAAAGGGACATACTCTGAATTAAATGAAGAGAAGAATCAGTAAAATGATTCAGCAAAATGAAGTTGGGGGATAAAGCTGGGTGTGTAAGAGACAATTTAACAAAATAGAATCTCTGCAAATTACATGACATGAGTTTTTGGTAAATGACTGTTATTCCCTAGTGCTATCCTCCATTCATCAGTGGAGAGGAGGAGATTTACTTTATTCTATGATTTCCAGGAGGAGCAGCCATGGCAGTCTGTGGCCACAAAAACAAGGAACCGTGTTGTAGAACCTTAAAGCCTAAAGTGCTTTATTTGGCACACGCTTTTGTAGGCACCAGCTCACTTCTTCTGATGCAAGAAGTTGATCTACAAGCCACAAAAGCTTATGCCGTAGCAAACTGTTTTTCATGGTGCCCCCAAGTCTCTTTGATCTTTTTGCTACGGTGAACCCCTATCCCAATCAAAATGTTCTTGGGGGACATAACTGTTTTTCCAGTTCTGAACAACTGAAGAAGGAAGGAAGGAAGGAAGGAAGGAAGGAAGGAAGGAAGGAAGGAAGGAAGGAAGGAAGGAAGGAAGGAAGGAAGGAAGGAAGGAAGGAAGGAAGGATGGACAGAAGGAAGGAAGGAAGGAAGGAAGGAAGGAAGGAAGGAAGGAAGGAAGGAAGGACCAATTTTTATTTTTGAATGACTGCACCAGGTGCTCACTCACCTTGGTGGAGAGTGCTCAAGGGTACACTGACTTCGCAGCTCTCAACCTTTGCTGCTGAGCACAGTCTTGAGCTCACCTCAGATAAATTTCAGGAGCAAACGAACATGCAGATAAAACTCCTCCTTCTACCTCTGAAGGTCTCTGGAAATAGACTGTTGACGACATGAGGTTGTGATTTTGTAAAAGCTGTATTTTGCCTCTTTTGCTGTTGATTTTAGTATGATCTTGGTTTGTTCTCAGGTATCTTCAATTCTGACTCCTCTCACTTTGTGTCTAGGTGTATTTCCAGAGCCTGGAAAAAAAATTGATGTGTTGGGATGGGGAGGACTGCAATTTCCACAATCCCACAGCCGGTGGCTCTGGTTTAGACAAAGCAGCAACCCATACATTATGAAAGACATGAACAGCAGCACCAAGAAAACCAGAGAGCCCAGTCTAATGTTGGTGCGGATTTTCAGCCCAGCTGTTTCCTCGGGTACCATATTGTGGGTGGGGTGGAGGATTGCATAAGCAACCCCTAAAAGAAACAATCAATATGTCTGCAATAGGATCGCTAGCCCCTTGGGGATCTGTATAATTCCTTTTTTAAAAGTCCCCTGGCAAAAAAATTAGCTCTGTGAAGTTACCCTGTTTGCCTCCATGATGCCACTCAGTTGACCCCATCGCTTGCATTTTGCAAATAAATGATGGCGATCAAGTCTTGTCACTGAGCCAGGACGTCACTTGATCTGCAGAAAGGCAAAGCGGTTTAAAAGCCACTCTGCCAAGAACTTCCTCTGTCAAATATGACAGTAAAGTTATGATTGCTTTCTTTTTATCTCCTGGGCTTTGATGACAAACTTATCAATTCATTGTGCTGTACAGGTGAGTCTTCCAATCATGTACAGCTGGTTCCAAAGGCAAGCCCCAGCTTTGAATGACAGTTGCTTTCATCAAAAGCACAGCTCATGGTTGACAATGCCAAGAAATTTTGTGCATGGTGTTAGGTGAGAGAGAGAGAGAGAGATAATCAAACTCAGGTGCGTGTGACTTATATCACAGTATAAACATGGTCTTTCCAAACCCATCATCCTCCACATGTTATCAGGCTACACATTGCAGTGACCCCAGATAGCAGGTTGTCTGAGGATGATGTGGCCATTGTTTAATATTCCTCAAGGGAATCACTAACCCATCTCACTTGCTTTGCTAAAAGTTGGTGGAATTGTTACCATCCAACAACCCTTAGCTCTGCTCAGACTTTTTGGGATTATGAAGATGGCTCATTGAAGAAAGTCAAGGATGGGGAAAGTTTGCGTTTTGAACTACAGCTCCCATAATCTCACAAGTCGGAAGTACAATGGCCCTGCTGACTATAGGATTATGGGAACTGTAATTGGATTTTTTTAAAAAAAAAATTACAACTGAATTACAGTTTGGATTCCACTTCTGCTATTGTTTCAGAGAGTGGGAAGAACCTACAACTGAAATTAAATGGCAGGAAACATGCTGAAACAAGTCCTTCTCAACACTTGGATTTATTTTTTTCATTCATTTGTTTATATCATTCCAATAATGGAAGACTTGGGATATAGATTTTATTTTTAAACCAATGCCTGCATCTTCAAGTGTTGGTATTTATATGCAAAAAAAGTGCAGCTTGGAAAAATTATCGGTCAGACTGCCAGTCCCTGAATCCCCCCCCCCGCCAGCATGGACAATGGGAGTCGTAGTCCAAACTCCAAACAAGTAACTTGACCACACTCAGAAAAATGGTATAACAAATCAAATTTGTTATATGCTGCCAAGTTAATTCTGATTGATGGCAATAGTTTCCATGATTTTCTAGATATGGAGTTCTCAAAAGTGGTTTACCTTTCCTTTCTTCTGGGAGTACCCGGGGACTGTGAATCTCCAGATGCCAGGAGACACCCTGCAGGATTGAACTCCCAACCTCTGGATCCACAACCAGATATTTAACTCACAGAGCTGTCCAACTTGCTATGATCCAATCTATACATTCAGCAATAGGCCATGAAATAACAGGAAACTGGGTAATGTACATGCATGTTAGAATTATACTTTTTCTACTTCTTCCCACTATAATCGTCCCCTGCTTCTCTCCAAAGTTCTTACAGAAGTGGGTTAGTACTTCCGTATTATCCTGACAGTAAGAACCCAAGTCATAGCAATACAAATTTGTAGTAATATCAGGTGATTGTACACAAGAGCAAAAGTGCATCATTTCAGCAACAATGGAGTGTGAGAGATTACAAAAACAACCCTCAATAAGCAGAGAAAACATCTGTCATATCAAATCCATCGAATCTGCCAGTCCAGTCCATGCACTTAATTAATGTGATGTAACCATCTGTCCAAGAAGGGACTTGGGAAAACCTTAATTGATTGACTAGGGCTGCTTCCATGTTTTTCCCTTCACAGACTGTTCAGGACTAAAGCGCTAGCTTTTCCTAGAACAGAACTAAATCGAAAGCTTTGGTGTGTAGCCTTCTTAAATCAGTGGGAGGTGGGAGGAAACCCACCCAATGCAGGGACACAGGATCTCATCACCACAGCAGTGGGCAAGCAGCTAGTGCCTTTGTAACAGCCAGCCTAGCCCCTGCTGTACCCCTGGTGTGGTGTGCTCACTCTGGAGAAGTCTAGGGGTTGTGCCACTTGCATCTCTGGCAGATTTTTGGAAAGAAAACAGGAGGGCTGCTTGAGGTTACCAGATGCTTACCATTGGTATGGCTCACAAAATGGTGGCAGCTGTACCATTGTGACATTTCCTCACCTGACCTCACTGTACAATTTAATGTCCCCCTCCCTCTTTATTTGCTCTGAAAAACATTTTTTAAAAGTACCACATTTTTCTGTATATAAGACGCCCCCATGTATAAGACTTTTCTAATCCAAAATTTTCTAATCCAAAATTAAGAAATCTAAGTGAGGCTTAGCAAGTGTAGGGCGAAAGGGATCAAAGCGCTGCAGGATCGCTTTGATCCCTGCTTTCCCCTCCACTTGTTTTTGTTCTCTCATCAGCTTACTTCTGTGTATAAGACGACCCTCAATTTTTAGTCTAAAGATTTTAGACAAAAGTATAGTCTAAAAATATGGTACTCTTTAAGGCCATCAGTGATGTAGAAGCAAGAGTGTTCCAGCCCTCCCACTATTCTTCCTTCTTTACCTGGGCAGTCTTGGACAAGGTCCGTGGTCCCAGAAGGTCATTAGAAGAGAATGATAGACCTTGTTTGAGTGCTTTAGACCTAATAAAACCAGTGAGGGTTCTCATAAGTCAGAATCAACTCAGCAACACACAATTATCATTGCTAGTTAGGATAAAAAGAGCAGAAACGTGCAATGTCAAATTTTTCTTATAAGGCAAACACTGTTTTGGAGCAGGTATTTACCTGCACTCAAGTAACACAACACATGAAGCTGACTGCACTACAGCAACACTCTCAAAAGCAAAAGCTTCATTTTCCAAAGGTCGTCAATGGATTCTCTCCTCTCCCCCTCCCCACCTCCTGGTGCTTTGGATAACTGAGGTTTATTTATTATTCATATAGTGGGAGGTTCATTGCATTTAATGGACATCATGGGATTGCACACCTCTTGTGGATAAACCCCAGTTGGTAGGTTTCCACAGCTCAGGCAAATGATCTGTTCCCCTACAGGTGTGTGTGTGTGTGTGTGTGTGTGTGTGTGTGTGTGTGTGTGCACGCGTGTGTGTGTGTTTGTGCATGTGTGTTTGTGTAACTAATAAATAAATGTTGGACCCTACACCGAAAATCGCTGGTGCAGTCTCTGCCTTTTATTTTCCAAACACAGGCCAATAATTTTTCACTTCAAGTGAAACTTCTGAGCTAGGTTTGGAGGTTCCTGCTGAAGGCAAGCATCTGAAGAATTTCACGAGAACTTCAAAATGCTTTGGTAAGACTTGTGAAATGTGTCAGGCAGGTGCTACAGAACCCAATGTTCAAACAGCATAGAAGTACTAAATGCCTTTCTCTCAAAAGTTACAACAAGCAAACCTTTGGCCACCTGCAGAATTGTGGATTCAAACTCCTTAAGAAACATAGGTCAGTGCTATTTCACCTACAAGGAAGATGCAAAGATTGCAAAAGGATTTGGTGATATTTTGGAGAACAAAGGAGCCCCCCCACACACACCCCCAAAATCTTGTGCTTGGATCTTCACTTGCATGTGGGGCAAGGGTGTTCCCCATGTTGAGCTAAGATGGGTCAGGACTGCTCCTGGCAACAATTTCCCCCCTCTGGACTCCTATGGAGGCCCACACAGAACTCTAAAATGAAAATAAATAAAGATGGGAGTTGCAGGCAATCTGCTTCCAGTTTTGAAACACTGATTATTATTGCTGTTAAATGGTGGTGATGGGGCTAGTGACCTATTGAAAAGATGAAGCATAGTTCTTAGATGCTTCCAGGAATGCCATTACAATGGGAGAGTGATAGTTAATTGTTATTTTAATTCTAATTTCAAGTTCAGTTTTTTGCAGAGGGCCAAGGAGATGGGACCCCACAATCATAGGTGGGATGGAGCTGTACTTTACCCATCTCATCCATCCATCCATCCATCCATCCATCCATCCATCCATCCATCCATCCATCCATCCATCCATCCATCCATCCATCCATCCATCCATCCATTTATTTATTTATTTATTTATTTATTTATTTATTTATTTATTTATTTATTTATTTATTTATTTAATCACCCATCTAGCCACTTGCAGTTCTGGGTGGTGTAGAACAGAAAAGAATATTCGTGAATATATAAAAATGAATTTTACATAAATTATGTAAAAAATCAACCTAAGAGTTAAAATGGAAAAGAAAAGCCACAAGAGAAGCAGTCGTTCAACAGAAAATCCAGTTTGTTTTGCCTTCTGTTGCCTTTTTTTAAGCGGAGGTGATCTACAGATGATGATGAGAGAGAGGAGGAATATTTGGTTCAAGTGGACCAGGAAGAGAACTTTGTCCCTCTACTCACTGCTCACATTTAAGGTTGAAAATTGTTTCTTGGACCCAATAATAAGGCCTTCGTGCTACACCTACCGTTCCTCCTACTCATGTATTCATATTTCCCCTTCCTCCTTGAACCCATGCTTCATATTCCTATGGACCTTACATTAGCTACCATTTGACAGAGTGAGGGACCAATTTCAACACATACATTTAGAAATGTAGAGAAAATCTATTTAGATATGTATGTTTATATCAATATTAGGTACTTATTTAAATACATGTCTAAAATGTAATGTGTGTGTGTGTATGTGTTAGAACCACAGACAAATGAGGAAACCGGATGGAGTGGGCATATAAACGACACACAGGGAACAGAACCACTTATTCCTAGTCCTTCTTTTCCTAGTTAGACTAACTGTGGAAATCTATACGTAAGTATGGAGAAGTTAGTTCTGCTGAATTCACTGGGGCCTAGTAGTTGCTGGTGGCTAAAACTGCAAGGGAAGCTTTGGTCCGAACTTGAAAAACTGCTGTCCAAGGTGCTCAACCAATTTGAGGGCAGGGCTCAGCAGCTTGAAATTTCGCACCAAATCCAACACATATTCGTTGCCTCTGAGAAACCAGAATCACCAGTCTTTGCTGAGATTACTCATAGGTAAGTACGGATAAAATGCATAGGCAGGTAAATCCTCAGACATAAAGGTTCACAGGGAACCTTAGGCTGTGAGGCTACATCCAGCTTCTCTGGGGTCCAAAGCCAACACCACCTCCCTAGACTTCTCCAGTGCCCTTCCTCATTAGACCAACTCTTGGTTGGTCATTTCCAAGCTTTTGTAGATGGGTTTTACCCATTCTAAAAGGGAGGGAATGCCTCTCCTGAGACTTCCTCAGGCACTTAATGTTTTATGTGAAAATACGCTGGCATTTTTTGGTGCTGTGCTTTTGGATCCATCTACTACTAGAATGCGGGGCCTGAGGACCTCTCTGACAAGGTATCCAGTCCTTCAGCAGAAAAGATGCTCCTTTCCTCGTTTTAAGCCAAGCAAAGATTAAGGCATTGCTTCATCTCTTCTGCACCATTTTGTTGCACGGTAACTGGTGCCACATTTGGTAATTGATCATTTTGGCTCAACAATTATTTTGGAAGCCAAGTGTATCTTCCCCCACCTTCAGTCCTCATTGTCGCTCGGTCAAACCATGAAATGAGATCTTTTAAGTGCATTTCGTGTCCCAGGCATCTTAAATCAAAGGCTACCTAATGGCACAAGTGTTTGTAAAAGTTTGCTCTTAATGGATCTGCATCTTTTTCAAAGTCATCAGTGGAATCCAGGACAACTGTATTTTAAAATAATCCAGTCATTCAAAAGCCTCTTTGTCTTTCCTTTCCATATTGCTTTGATGCTAGTGAACCAATTTGAGAGGTTACCAATGGAGACTCCAATGCCTCACTCAAATCCTTCAAAGACTTCACCAGGAAGCTTTTAATGCATAGACACTCAATACAAATTTGATTAAGAAGCACCATCAGCCTTTCCACTGCCAATCTTACTGTGACCTTGGTTAAGTCACCCTTTCTTTACTGACCTACCTTATAGAATTGTATGCTACCTTGAGTTTGCTGTAAGAAAGGTAGGATATAACTACAAGTATAAATAATAAATAAATAAATAAATAAATAGGATATACAGGCTAGCTGACTTAAGTCTCATTCTAGCAAAAACCTTGCCCAAGTTGGTTAGGCTAAACAAAAGGTGGAGAGTGACTGATCTAAGGGCCACAAGACCCACATCTGGGGCTCCCCAGTAGACTGAACTATGCTATGGGGAGGCTACAATCTCCAGATTTTGCTGGGCTACAAATACCATGATTCTTGACTTGCTGGGGCTGATGGGAATTGGAGTCCAATAATATCTGGCAGGTCACACCTTCCACTACATCTCTGAGATGGGGCTCTAATAGCACTCACCTTTCTTGTGAATAGCAGGACATCACTGGGCTCTGGAGGTTATGGGAGCAACATGTTGCTCTCCTTGGGAGCTTTCCCAGGTCCTGAAATGCTGGAGCAACTCCTGTAGAAATCTTCCCTTTCTCTGCCTGCCAGTAATCCTGGTCCCCAATCCAGAGAGAACAGAGTGATCTCTGCATTCTGCACTATGACTCCTGTTGTTCAGAGAGGAGGATGAATGCCATCTATTATATAATTGAATCATTAGTTCTAAGGATCACATAAGGTGATGTGAAGAACATAAGAACATTTGGGGTCAGACTAAAAGCCCACATAGACCAGAATTTTGTTCATCCAGGGGCTGATCAGTTGCCTATGTGGACCTCATGATCAGAATGAGTGTCAATGCATGCATATCTCACATTCCCCAACAGTGCCTATACATGGGTATATTGCCTCTGATACTGGAGGTGATATATTTTGTTTAGTCATTAAGTTGTGTCCAACTCTTTGTGACCACATGGACCAGAGCACACCAGGCCCTCCTGTCTTCCATTGCCTCCCGGAGCTTGGTCAAATTCATGTTGGTAGCTTGGGTGATACTGTCCAAACATCTCATCCTCTGTCATCCCCTTCTCCTCTTGCCTTCACACTTTCCTAACATCAGGGTCTTTTCCAGGGAGTTTTCTCTTCTCATGAGATGGCCAAAGTATCGGAGCCTCAGCTTCAGGATCTGTCCTTCCAGTGAGCACTCGGGGTTGATTTCCTTCAGAATGGATAAGTTTGTTCTCCTTGCAGTCCAGGGAACTCTCAAGAGTCTCCTCCAGCACCACAATTCAAGCATCAATATTTCGGCGGTCACCCTTCTTTATGGTCCAGCTCTCACTTCCATGCATCGCCACTGGAAAAACCATAGCTTTGACTATGTGGACCTTTGTTGGCAAGGTGATGTCTCTGCTTTTTAAGATGTTGTCTAGGTTTGTCATCGCTTTGACAAACCTTGAGGTGATATATTGCCACACTCAATAGCAGCCATTGACGGTCTTAGACTCTCTGAACTTTTCTAATCCCTCGTAACTACATGTTGTGGCAATGAATTCCACAGTTCAAGTAGATGTTGTGTGAACAATTACTTATTTTTATTTATCCTTTTCTGTTCATTGTGTGGAAGATCTTGCTTTATATGATGCACAGTCTGAACTGTTCATAACAGATAACAACAACAACAACTGGAACAGAAGCACTATTATGATCAACAACAACAGCAGTAAATTATGTGCCATGAATCTGGTTCTGACTTATGACAACCCTCTCAGAATTTTCTAGGTTTAAAGCATTCGGAACCCATTCATAAATCCCAGTCCCTCCTCCTGAGACCATACTGGGACTGTGCAGATTGCAGAAGGTTGTAAATAATTACAGTGGCCACATACATGCTGTAGGTGATAATGGGAGTCTCCTCTCCCAGGAGACGCCACGGAGAATCAAATTCCTGGGCCTTTGGTCAGCTGCCAAGAGCTTCAACACATAGAACTATACCAGCTTTCTAGTAATATTGCAATAACATGTGAAATACAGCTAATCATTAGCTGTATGGTTGTAAAGTGCCAAGAATCTGGCAGGAGTGACTTCTTCTATTCTTGCAAGAGAAAAGAAGAATTGTTCATATATGAATGATTTGATCTTTGTTCCATCCTTTCTGTAAGGAACAGTGTGTGGCAGTCATATGTCCCTTTTATCATCTTCACAACTGTCTTGTGAGGGAGCTTAGAATCTTCATCCATAACACTCAGTATTACTAGTACAAATAGTTTCTCTGTTTAGTTCTGTAGCTTTGTATCACTTGAAGAAAAACGAAGGAACATCTGGTCTCTGGACACAGTAACCGAACAGATGCCTATGGGAAGCACCTGTGGGAAGTTCAACGCAAATGTAGTAGCACTCTACTTCTCAGATTCTGGAATGCTTCCAAGACATGCAGAGACACATTGCGTCTGGTCCAAAGCAAAGCATGCTGCTTATATACCTCCCCGTAGTGCTTAAAGCACTCTCTGGGCAGTTTACAGTTTAATTGTGCAGGCTACGTACAAGGATGTCTGCAAGCGGGATCTGAAGGCTCTAGGAATGGACCTCAACAGATGGGAAACCTTGACATCTGAGCATTCAACCTGGCCTCTCCCAATTTTAAGAGACCCTTGTCCAGCAGGCTGAGGCAAAGAGGCAGTCCCAAAACCATCAAAATCAGGGAGCTGGACAGGGGACAGATTGGATTTGTCTTCAGTTGGAAGGGATGGTCACTCTCAAATTGGCCTTCTCAGCCACCCTAGATGCTGTTCCAAGTCCTCCAAACAGGGCACGTTACCATAGTCTCTCGAGACTGAAGGATGCCTAATCAATCACGATGCAGGATACACATTGTTGCCGCCCCCAAGCGAGCTGTGTACTCAATTTACTGCACCTGGAGCTGGCTATCTGGAATTGAACCCGGGTCATGAGCAGAGTTTTGACTGCAGTATTGCAGTTTAACGACTGTGCCACAAGGCTCCTTCAATGGTGCTGGAGGTGATATGTAGCTACCCTGATGAATGCCCATCAATAGTCTTATCCTCCATGAATTAGCCTACTCCCCTCTTAATAACACTCAAGCTGGTGACCTCCCTTTTACCAACAAATCCCATATAGCTATGTACTACGTGTAGAAAATCCTCCTTTCCTCTGTCCTGAAATCTCCCATCATTCGACTTCAGTAGATCCAATTATTAGGAAAGACTGATCACCTTCTCAACAGCCCCCTTCTCCATACTATCCATAACTGTCTGTCATGCCTCCCCAGAACTGATGAATAAGCTATTTCTAGGTATGCAAAAATCCTCACCAATAGCTCTGATCAGCACCACCTTCTGGTGGGAGATTCAGGACCAGCAAGGTCGGCCCTATCATTGGGCAGAGTGTGTTGGTTGTCTTAGGCAGCAGGGGCTGCTAGTCGGAGCTGTGGTTCCTGGTGGACAGCAAGCCCTGAGTCCCCTTCATTAGCATGTTTTCTACAGATGTGGTTAGACTACTGACCAAGAATCCGCCAGACATGCTGTCTGGGGGATACTGGGAGTTGTAGTCCAAACGGAAGTGTTTCCAGGTCATCTCTGCTCTTGTGTAATGATTAATGTTACTTCTACATCACAGACCCCTAAGCCTCATCCCCTGTCCTTCTGTCACAGGAAGGAAGTTTCCCATGCCCAGCTCTCAGGGCCTGGCAACTCTGCTGGAGCCGTGGTTAAATGCCGACGTGACTCAGAGGTAAGCGTGATGTGCTGTGCATCAGAGCCAGTGTATTGCATCG